>NC_054538.1:4540987-4908487 GCF_017654505.1 Polyodon spathula | reverse complement strand
TGTGTCTGTGCTTTTATTCAGCGCTAACCCCTCCTCTGCTTTGTTTTCATTTGTTAGCAGATTATCTCTTTTCAGGCTACGCCACTTTCTAAGTGGATGCGTGTGCTGTCGATCGCCCTGACAGGCACGCGTGCTCCCCGGGCTCCTCCCAGATGCTGTTGATGGTATTTGAGTGAGAGACGAGTCGAGGTAACACTCAGAGCTGGTCTTGCGCTGTCAAAGGGAACGGAGCATCGTTGGAAACAACACACTGGCTAGCAAACTTCACAGATTTCACCATGGTTTTTACAGTGATGCCTTATCTGTGGATTATATTTGGCTTTGTTTTGTTTCATCACACGCACACTGGAATAGCACAAAATGTAAAGGAAGGTAAGCGTGAGAGAAAGTTTTATTTTTTTATTTGTCTCCACATCTTCATCTTGAAAATAGCAGTGGCAGCTATGACGAGTTTTTCAACAAGGGAATGTTAGTTTCTGCATGGGTTTCAGTATTAATGTGAGGTGCATAACAAGTTCATAAATAAATAAATAAACCTTGACAGCAACATTATCGAGTCAGACTGTAATAAAGGCTATATGGCATTACTACATTGGGACATTTGTCATACTGTACTGGCATAACTTACTGACACTAGTTCTATGTGAAAATAAAGAATATATTAAATATAAACGTGTGTTGTGTTTTATGTGTTAATACAAATTGTTCATAAACATCATATCGGACTAGCCCGCTGCAGAAGACGGAAAGTTTAATGCAGTCTGCATCTGTACCGATCCTGAAAAAAAAAAAAAATAATGCTACAGTACATGCGGCTTAACTAGGGGTACCGTGATACCAAGTACAGTTCATACATTTTTATTTTATTAAATAAGAATTTTAGCTAACTGCATCAATAGCCTAGACAACTGGAAAATGCAGTGTCGATTTATTGATCAGTAGTTTACACAGGAAATTAAAGCGCGCTTATCGAATGGATTAACCCTAATTTCCATTTTGTAATAAGTACAGCAGCATAAATGCTTCAGTTCGTGGATATTGCAAGATGCAGTGGTTTACAGTCTAGAAGTGTTAGAATGTTTCACAATCACTTCCACTGTTAGCAAATGTCATCCAATAACAAACGTGTTTGTTTTCTACATATTACAGTTTAAAATAAACATTATTAATATATTTTGTGAAAAGCCAGTTAAGTACAAGGGAGGCACGAATACACAACACGATTTAACAGAGTACATTTGTTTTTAAATATAACTATGAAAAAAAAAAAGCCTGCAATGTGTGAATGTTAAAATAGTATACAGTATCTAGCAATCTGTTTGTCTTTATCTAAACAAACACCCTGCGTTGCAACGTTAAAAACAAACAAACAAACAAACCCACAGTAAACGTACATATAAATAGCGGCCTTTGGTATTGCACAGTGCAGGCTATAAAATGCATCTTGTGTCAGAAGAAAAGTATTGTAACCACATGCGGGGGACATTGTTTTCGAAACTTTGTTTGTTAAACTCGAGCTTCTGTTTTTCTTCAGTAGTTAATAAAAGTGAAAATGTAATCTCAGTCGCTTGGAGGCGGAAATGCATCTTCTTTTGTCACTTTTCTCTGCGCCGAGTTGCGAGGAGCAGTTTAATTTTGTTCAGAAAACAAGAAGTGCTCAAATAAGGACAAATCAGTGCTTCAGTTTGTTGTAGTCCTAAATTGTAATAGCTTCACACCTTAATTAAGATTGTACAAAAAACAAATTAATGTCAATAAACAGTAGACAGTAAACTATATGCGGCAAGCATCATACGGGCTCCTGTGACTTGGTGTGGCTTCGCAATTAACTTCGTTTGTGAAAATCAAGTGTCTGTTAGTGTTATGTGTGAATGATCAGAATAGTTGCATGATACATGTTGAAGGTATTTCTTTGTTGTGTTGACCATTTGTGCTTCGTTTAAGCTTTTTTTTTTTTTTTTGCTTTTGTAAACTGAAATATTTATCAGATAATAAGCACAGTGTCGGTTATTTTGTATGTTTTTATTTTATTTTATTAAAACATCGTATACAAAAGAACAAACTATGGTTTATTTTCTGTTTACCTGAACATTAATATAGTCAATGCACCTGCTCTACGGACAGTGTAAGCTATTTCTATTGACATTATTATTATTATTATTATTATTATTATTATTATTATTATTATTATTATTATTATTATTATTATTATTCACAAGAAAACGATAAATCGGAATATTGACTCTGACTTCAGGCAACGTGGAAAGTTAATTAACTAGCCTATATTAGAAGGTGATTTTTTGTTTTGTTTGCTTCTACAGTAATGCTGCTGGATTCTAAAGTACAGACGGAACTGGAGTGGATATCCTCTCCTTCTAGCGGGGTAAGGTCTTACGCCTTTTTGCTGCTGGTTAAATCATGTCCTCATACCATTTGTATTTCTCAATACAGAACTATTCATCTGCCCGCATCCCAATTTCAGAAAATGTAGACCTTAAGATCTACCTGCGGTATATTTTTGATGATGTAGGTACGCTATGCTTCCACGTTAACACCCTTACAGATAAAAGCAGTTGCTAATTACAGGGAACGGCTTCCCTCTCACAATTATCTATTGTGTTTTTGTGTCCACTGGGAAAGCAATTAGAAATAGAATTTAGCAATTACCAACCAAACGCAAACATTCTTTACATTCTCGAGCACTAATGATTTCATAACCATGGTGTTAAATTATGTTAGTAATTACAAAGTATTCAAACAATGAGGGACTGTAGCTGTATAACTAGACTACATTTTACATTGTCGTTGCAGTTATCACCATTATTATTATTTGTATCTATGTATGTGTATAGTATTACTGTTTGTATAAAATCCAGTTTTTTTTTTTTATTTTATTTTTTTTTAACAAATATTCAAGTACAGCTTTAAAACCAGAGAGAAAAATAATTTTTGAGTGGTATTTAAAAATCAGAACTTAAACCATCTTATTGATCAATGACAAAACCAAAACAGAAACAAAAAATGCACACACCTTAGCAATTATGCATTTGGGTCACTAGCAATAGAAACGTTTTGATTTTAGAAGTGAATTTGCAGGGTGTTTGTGGAATGAAGTCAATGTAAAAGCAATTCCAAATTGTGGGTGGTATGCTGTTGGGTGGCTCCTCATTCAGTTAACAGAAACCCTTAGCAGTCATGTGCTTTTTATTTATAACTCGTTTGAGGATAATTATATTTTGATACAGCTTCCTGCATACTCAGCAAACCCCCTCTGTTATAGTTTTAGTTAATACATTGACTTCAAACACGCTGTCAGGTATCTTTAAAATCCTGCTTTAAATCCTGTTCAGAGAGAAGTATGTGGACCTTAGTAAGAAAGTAAAAAGCCTGTCGGAGCCCTGTAATCTCTGCGTTCAAAACAAACAGCAGTTTAGAGTTAGTAAGGATACATGGCAGTTCCCTTCATCCCAGATAATGTCTTTAAGGTACTGTGTGTATTATTCACTACCCTCCATTCTTCTACTCTGTAGGCCCATTTAATTTGATGTTACAATGATCGATGATCAGTTATAGCCATTCGTTTATTTATTTTATCCAAAACCATTTCCCATTAAAATAAATAAATAAATAAATAAATAAATAATGGTTTGATCTCAGTAGTTATCTTCAACAATAAACACACAGACAATGTTTCCATAGTTACGAGTTTAATAAACACAGGAACATGTAATGAGATTCCATATTTACTTTAAGGACTGTTGAGATGTTAATTTTACTATATATATAGACACGTCAGCTATCTTTTCGAAAGCCACAGGTGCGCCTTTCATTTACAGTATAATTGTAGCCAATCTAACAGGGATGATCTGTTTCAGTTGCTACCCACATCTATGTACGTGACCTTTTCCTTTTACTACAAATTCTAATATGACAATGTTATTGAAATGCTCTGTGACACAATTCATGATCACAATGGATACATGCTTGAATCCCAAAGCTCGGGGCTGGGTCTCACCTGGGTCTTGGAATAGAAGAGAAAAACACATATTTCTAAATCCCTTCAGGTAAAAAAACAAACAAAAAAAAAAACAGCTGTAACTAATCATCATTTTTGAACTCCTTTGTTTTCTCTGTGCTTTTCTATCTAGCTTCGCAAATCCAATTTAAACAAGCAGGGTCTTAGCAAGAGGAGCTTGCCTATAAAGTGCCTTTAGCTGTTTTTAGATTCATTGTTATAGATTTTTTTTTCTCCAAAAAACAATTTCAGGGTAACTAGTGTGAACTGTAAGATGACATACTTTTCTTGTTATCTTTCAGTGGGAAGAAATCAGTGGACTTGATGAGAACTACACACCTATTCGGACTTACCAGGTGTGCCAGGTAATGGAGCCCAATCAGAACAACTGGCTGCGAACTAACTGGATAGAGAAGGGCAATGCTCAGAGGATTTTTGTAGAACTGAAGTTCACACTGAGGGATTGTAATAGTCTGCCAGGTGTGCTGGGGACTTGTAAGGAAACGTTTAATCTGTATTACCAAGAGACAGACTCTGACTATAGGAAGAATATACAAGAAAGCCAGTATGTAAAAATAGACACCATTGCAGCAGATGAAAGCTTTACCCAGGGAGACCTCGGGGAACGAAAGATGAAGCTGAATACCGAAGTACGGGAAATTGGGCCTCTGTCTAGAAAAGGATTTTATCTGGCTTTTCAGGATGTTGGGGCCTGCATAGCTTTGGTATCTGTTAAAGTCTACTATAAGAAGTGCTGGTCTATTATTGAGAACTTAGCAGTTTTCCCGGACACAGTCACAGGGTCCGAGTTTTCCTCCCTGGTCGAGGTGAGCGGAACATGTGTGAGTGATGCAGAAGAGGAGGCAGATAATTCTCCCAAGATGCACTGCAGTGCTGAAGGTGAATGGCTGGTGCCTATTGGAAAGTGTATCTGCAAATCAGGATTTCATCAAAAAGGAGATGCCTGTGAGCGTAAGTATAGCTGTTTTCTTTTTGTGCTCCCCTTTTAGTAAACTACAAAAAATCCTACACATTTCCTATATTTAAAGTTACTAAAAAACAGGCTTTTAGAAGCTTTCAGTTGCAATTGTGATTTGTTGTAGTTCTCAAAACTCACTGTTCATTGCTGCTTCGCATTACAAAAAAGCAGAAAATGCGGCATAGAGTGCTATGGATGGTGAACCAACTAGTAATTGGTAACTGGTAACATTCTCCTTTGAACTGAGAGATCATGGTTTGAATGCTGTCATAATTAAAACAGTTCATCCTGTTCTGGACCTACAGCTTTCTTTAAGAAAAAAAAAAATGTATTGAGGCAATCCTAAAAGCATTTAGCACCGCAGTCATAGTGGCTGTATACAGCCAGAGCCAAAAGTTTTGCATCACCCTATTGAATTAACTAATTTTGCTTCATAAAGTCGAATGAAACCTGCTAAGTAATGTTACATTAACATATTGCATTACATACCGCATTGTAGTTTTCCATATACTTACCGGTAAAGTGACACAAATAAAAAAAAGTCTGATATTTCGAAATCTAACATGAAATACTGTACTATTATTATGGCTTCCGGTAGACCTTTGCGATATCATTTTGTAGGTTCTTTGAGTACATGATGTCAAATAAAAGATCAAAATTATGTTTGTATAGTTATTTTTTAATAAGTATGTCTCAATCCTAAAATTGTAGGTGATGCAAAACTTTTGGCCATAGCTGTACTTTACGAGGAGAATACATTTTGTGACATTTTCTGACAGAGAGTTGCCTGTTGTTCAGCATAGGAAGGGAATCTTTATACCACTCTGGGAATATATGATGTATTATTCTTTATACAGCGTCATGATGCGATAGGCTTGATCACTCCTAGAGGCTTGCATTATTTGTAAAGCTGATAGTAGCAACTTCTTTTCATTTTTAAAAACTAATCAGGCCTGACTGGAATTTCCTAAAAATCTGTTCTGCAGTCTAATTGAAGTAACCCCCCCCCCCCCCCCACCACCACCACCACCACCACCACCACCACCACCACCACATTAGTGTACAAGCAGACACATAATCAAAGCTATCTCTGCAAATTAGTTCTCACATCACAAACCTGACGTGATTTGTCAATTTTGTGGCACAATTGACTTGCTAATTTCCGCAGCCTTGTTCATTCCATTGAACTTGCAAGTGACGAAAAAGGTCACATTAGCAATGCCCGATAGCAAACATAATTTGCTTGCATGTTTAGTGAAAATATTATTCAGGATAAAGTTAAGGAAGCAAAAACAAATCCGAGGTATTATAATTGGAACCCATGTTAATTGTTTGATAACCAGACCCTTCATTTATAACTGTAGTTATGTTGACACTGGGATTAAATGATAACTTGCTCTCGAGTCGAGCTTTGTGTTCAGCTGCAAGAGCAATTCCCATTCTGGCAGCACTCCAAGGCAATCACTTTCTGAATATATTCCTCTGGAGCGGATCCAGGAGCTTGTTTTCAATATCCCTCTCCCTCTTTTGGTTATCCTAACACAGTTGGAAAACAAATAACGCACCATTTTGTGACATTGCAACGCTCCAGGGTGTTTGTAAGGCACCTTAATAGTAAACAAATCTAAAATATTCTGGGCTTGTACTTGGCAATGCAACCATCACAATGGAGAGTTTCTGTCCAGGGTTGCTATCTTGCTATTTTAAACAGGCTCCAGGGTTTGTAGTCCATGTACTGTATTTAAAATAGTGACTTAATACAGAGTTAGATATTTAGGTTTCAGATACAGGGTTATGGTTTTGGACTATAAAAGCTTTCTATTTACTTACTAAGTTGTATTGAATTAAATTAATTATTACAATGAGGAAAATCATTCATTTAGGACAGAGTGGTTGAAAAACAGGTTAACTTTGAATGGCATAATTTTAATGGTTACTACCTACAAGTGCATTGGAAGGAAAAATGTAGAATAACACCTGTTTCATTCAGATCAACCTTAAAATCCCGGCACTGGAAACTCTAACTTGACTATTTGGATGAATTCCCTTTATGTAATGTGTATGTAGGACTCCAGCTCCCATCTCATTTATAACTACACAGTCCAATGTAAGACCCAAGAAGGAAGTGCTTTATCACCCTTGCAATTAAAAACTGGCAGCTTCTGTTTAATTTAGATGTGCAGTAGTGCTGTGGTAATTTAAATGAAAAGGGGAGTTGGAAACAAACAATATAAAAATAAATCCTGCTCATACTATTACATTAGAAAAATTCTAATTTGTTATAAACAAACTGTCGTAAATTGAAAAAAAAAGAAATATACTGTCATCGGGATTACCTGTGTTGTTTAAATATTTTAAAACAACAAAAAACAAACAAACATTGCTCTAACATTATTGATCATAAAACATATGTTTGCATGGTGCTAAATATGTGTTAAATTAGTTACATATGGGTGGCATTTTGCTGTGTAGTAGTCAACTGTGCAGATTTGTAATTCTTTATCATTTCCTTGCACAATTATTATGACATTACATTTTTCATATTGGTATTTACCCAGTGAATATTGCCTTGTAAATTACTGCATATCATTAATTGAAGCAAAAACCACCAGCAAAACAGTAAGTAAATAATAAATATCATTAGGTGTTAAGTAGCAAAGTGTCCTGAGTTGCTGTCTACAGAGGGTGGCTGCAGTCCTTACAGCCACTATCTCCCCGGGGTCTTTTTAACATATCTTTAGCAAGACAGAATGGTTTATTCTGGCCCCAACACAGAATAGCACAAGTGTAAAAGGGCTTGTATAAAACATGAAGTGGAAAGGAGCGGGGGAGTAAATGAGACGAGCTGTCAGTCATGTCATTTGAGAAGCCCCCATCTGTGCTTGCGTGAGCTTTCTCTAAAATGTGTTGTGATCAAGTTATTCATCACCAGAGAGAGGGATAGAGGGGGACAGCTTGTCTTTCACGTCTTTTTATTTTAACTCTTCATGCGCTGATCATCCATGCTAAAAGCTGAGCTTTCTCCCTTGGACAGTTGATGCTATCTGTGCTAAAACCAAAATTGCTTGTTATGCAATTCACAGAGCTTTTCTTCCTATAGGAACCGTATATAGTAAGCTGGTATTCAGCACCAAATCTAGCTAAGTGGAACCCTATTGCTGAAGGGATTCCTTTGAATCCTCCCCTGAGTTAATAGTAGGGGGTTCTCAGGATAGACTTTGGCATCTCTGTTAAAGCCTTATTCGTTCAATATATCTGGAGCAGCTATTTCTTAACTGACTGCATACTAGTGTGTATTGAGTCTTTGTTTCTATATGAACCACACTCATTCTATCTCTGGCTGTCAGAAGCGTTAGTAAAAGTAACACATGGGCAGTGATTGATGACTCAAACCCACAGGAGGGAAGGTCTGGGGATTCAGAAAGGCTGTCAGACAGCCAAGGTGTATGGACAGTTGGGCAAAAGAGGCACCAGCAGGCCTGTGCTAGGCTTCCTTTGCATTTCAAATGCCATGAAAAGTCCTCATACATGTTGACATTCACTTGATTGATAAGGTGTGTATTTGTGTTCAAAATAGTCATGTCAACCATTACAAGTGTTACTAAGCTTAATTATGTAAATACGGAACATGCTAATCCTCAGGGGAGGCTACAGTTTAATCACTTAACATTAAAGTAATTCCTTGATGGATTGGGTTCATGCTGCTGTCACAGTGAAATGTGATTGTTTCCCTGTCACAGAGGGTCAAGGACAGTGTTGAAACTAGATTATCTTTTTTTAAGTCAAATTTGAAGCTGATTTGTACAAATTAAACACATTTATACTTGTTTAGATACAATAAATTACTCTAAATTCAGTATTTTAGGACTATGGAGTAGACAATTTGTTTTGCCAAATAAACAATCAAACTGATTTGTTAAAAGGGTCTGTAATGATAATGGTTTTTTAGACTTATTAAAGTGAAAGTAACACAGTATGCAAGGCTGCATTCACATTGGGTGCGATTCAAACGGACTCGGTCAGGTTCTTTTTGTTTGAAACAATGTATCAGTGTGCTTGCTGTTCACACGTATCTGCATCAAAAAGATCAAGTTTGTTTGGATGGGAACTAAAGGACATTTTTTGGTCCCTTTCCATTTTTTTCAGGACCGAGTTCATTTGTGTTCAGAATGCAGTTTGCAAGTGCATTCGGTTCATTAATATGGTTTGTGAACCAGATGTTTACAAAATCCTATAACATCCAGGAGGCTATGTGGCCCACTAGTTAAAGAAAATGGCTGGTAATGAGGAGGTCCCCAGTTCAAATCCCAGCTCAGCCACTGACTCACTGAGTGACCCTTAGCAAGTCACTTAACCTCCTTGTGCTCTGTCTTTTGGGTGAGTTACTGTTAAAAATGACCCTGCAGCTAATGCATAGTTCACACACCTTAGTCTCTGTCAGTCACCTTGGATAAAGGCATCTGCTAAATAAACAAATAAGCCTGGAAGGCATATTGAAAGTTGGTAGCTATTGATGTATTTTTAATAGAGCATGTTTTAGATTCTTACATATTGCTGTGGAAAAAAGCACCGGGGCAGCACTTCGCTAATTTAATTAATACATTTCTGAAATGCCTACAATAGAATGCAGTTTACGCAGTTCTGCACAGATCTCCTAATGTCAGCATTAAACAAAATAATTTGAGAAAAGACTATATACATTTACTTTTTGAGAATATTTTACAGTTCAGCTTGGATTTTGATGTATGGTCAGATTTTCTACCAGAGCTTTAGTTTCTCATGCTGTCCATGTAGATTAGGATTACCAGATTTCCACAGTAACAAATGGGGGGTATTTTCTTCTTCAGTTCACTGAGCCCGTAGCAACTCTGAAGCTGTTAACAAAAATAGCAGTATATAAAATAACACAATAATAGTTTAAAAATTAAACATCAGGTGAATTTATTGCAGATGATAACAACTCATTCTTTTCTGTATATTGCCATCTAGTCAAAATATCTTAAATGTACAAAAATCCAGATTTAAAAAATAGATACAGTATTACCATTTAAACATGGTATGCATGTAATCAGAAACAAATAATCCATAAAATTGTTCATTTTATTTTTGAATGGCGCTAAGACACAACCTATTACATTACTCTGCTATTAACTTGCTGAGAACACTGATACAGTTTTGTACTTAAAAAATATACAACAGCAAAACCGGGATGAATAACAATTTTATTGTTTCCGACCGGGACAAAAAATTTAGATTGAAAACTGTGACAATCTCAATTTTCCCAAGATGTCTGGTAAACCTAATGTAGTTCGCCGAGAAATTGGTTGTTTTTTGCTCTACTTGTGTCTGCAGAATATGAACTAAACCGTGAATTTTTTACTTCCTTGTCAGGTTACCTTGTATGGTTTGCTTCCCATGTGCGGAAGGACCAAGTCCAGCTGTTGTTCATATTGAGGTCTAGCAGGCGAACCAGACTTGGTGCATTTGCCAAACAAACCAAGACCACCTCTTTAGGTGGACTCAGTACAGTTAGTTTCCTAAGCTGACTTTGTTGTTCACACATCACACCAAATGTACCGAACCGTACCGAGTGCAGACCATGCCCTCTAAATAGACCCAGTGTGAACACAGCCATAGTTTGCTTTTTTCAATGACTTTACAATTAGCATTCTTATTTTGAATGCAACTCTATTTTTAATGCGTCCAATCCCGTTTGAGTATCTATAAATCATTAACCCCCTCGTCTTAAATGTGCAATCCAATTGGATTTAAATGTTATTATCACAAACATTGTTCTTCTATAAAATTATTACTTTTTGTGTGGAATAAAAGGAGTAAATAGTTATTTATCTGAAGGTATGCTGTAATTTCCAGGTGGAAATTCACTGAAAACAAAACGTTTTTTCATGGTACAGAGCTCCTTTAAACATTTTTGAAAAGACCTCCACCTCTATTGATTTTTGTTCAAGAGAAGATTGAAGTGCATAGTCATGGCTATGCAGTTCTTCAGGAGCTTCCATTGCTAACAGGCCCACACACACACACACCCCTCTGGGAGTGAGGGGGTTACGTCTCAAGTATAGTCACATATCACTTTCCCAGAAATGCCAGAGAGAATCTGAGCTTTATGGCAAAACATTGTCTTCACTGACACAATATTCGCATGTTCAATTTTATCCTTCCCAACAGACAGTAGCAAGCAATTACAAAAAAGACGCCTGTGTCAAGGTTTAAATAGCTAAAGAGACCAAGCTTAAGAGTATAAGAAGCACAGAACCCGGACTGATAGAAATGTCTAGACCTGTTAGCACAAATAACGACTGTTGAGAGGTCCTTTGTTGTCGAAAAGGGGGAGGCCGATGCAGTGACGCTTCAGGGGACCAGGGTCAACTAGTACTATCATCTATCTTCCGCTATGGCAGTGTCCTGTCAGGTCTGGGTTCACTGTGCTGAGCAGAAGAGGCAGGGCTCCATTGTTAACACCAGCCTATTCTCAGCCAAGTGTAAATGAAGTTAATATTCACTGACTTTATGCATAGCCAATGAAGGCCCTGGTGTCATCTTGGAAATAATGCTATCTGACACCGAATAGCAAATGCTGCTGGTTGTTGTTTTTTTGCTGACCATGTAATGGTTGCTAGCTTGAAGCTCCTTTTAAATTCATGTTGGTATTGAATCTGAATGTATTATTCGAACTGTGTTCAATTATATAGAGAGAGAGATATGAAATCTGAAAAAAAAGCATGTTGGATACCTCTGGAAAAGGCCTTGTGTTCATATTTATTTGGAATATGTGTGTGATATAAAACACATACACACTCATATATACAGACACATTGTACAGGACATATGTTTATACAATGGAAGGAATGGTATGTTATATTTACATTTAGGCCACCAAGTTGTGCATACTCACAACAATAAAGTGGATTACTCTTCTAATCCAGTGTCTCATATTTATACACACAGGAGTTCCAGCAGCCTTACAGACAGTGTGCAAGATAAATCTCATGAATAGGGCAGAAGCCAAAATGTCATCTGGATGTAGTGGAGTTATCTGTTTATCGGTTACCAGTATTTCCAGTGCATATGTTTTCCTAACAAAGGTAGCTGAGATACTCTGATAGAATACAGTGTTTTATTAGGATGACTGCTCTACACTATCAGAGCAAGCAATATGAGTAAGAATGATGAACAGCTGTGCCCAAACTAGGTATCCTTGAGCTACTTGTAAGTGGAACTAAAATGAACACTGACAGTTTATACAGTATGCATACGTATTGAAAAGTGGTGTACTGGCTAAAGTGAAATTCCTTTTGAGCAAGTACTGTAGTTCCATAAACATACTACACCATTCTATAGTAGTGGCCAAAACATAGTTTACAAAAGTTCTCTATAGTATACTGCAGTATTCAGTATAATTAAGGCTACGATTTTGGCACAGTAATTTTTAGTTCATTTCCTGTGCGAGATATGGCAAAAAAAAACAAGAATTCATGGAAAGCTCACCAAATAATGTAGTTTTAGCTACATCAACATACACACAAGCTTTTAAACAGTACACCAAAACCAATAATATAAAGACTATTGCTTTTTACTACTGACAGGTTTAAATGTTACTTTACAGTACACAACTTACATTACATACTTCAGACTCCAATATAATTTCTGGTCGGAGTCGAGGGTCTCTGACCCTGTGTGACAAGTCGGAATTAGATAACCAACAATCTTTTCCTATTTCTTATGTATGTCTGTATTTCTGACTCTATGTATGAATTTAAAGCCTATCTGTATGGTCTGTAGTATAGCTACATTATTCAGATGTGCCTACAACCAGCTGTACTGCATTTGTTCTAGCTACAAACTAACTGCATCATCTGTCCCTCTGTCCTTTTTTCTTTTACTGTTTTCTTTCAAACTTGAATTTAACAGTGCTGTCTGAACCAGTATTGTTAAATACCAGAATGCCATATTACAAAAAATACATTCTATAGGCATTACTAAAATAACGGTGGAGGATGAGCCCTCATTGTATTCCATGTATATGAGACTTTATCTTTAGTGCTCCTCGGAATATCGTGCCATCTTTTCTTAATCTCCTCCACTGTTCTTATAATAATGCCTACACTATTAGTAAAGGCTCTCATTAGAACCTTGTTTTGACACTGGGGAGACCTTTTTAAGGGTTTCTAAGAACCTTTTTTTTACATGGATTCTTCTCTATTTGCAGACTTTCTTTTTGAAAATTGGAGATTGCAAAACAGTACGGTATTATAAACCGCAATTTACAAACTGCCTTGATCAGAAGGGTTAAAAAATGAGCTCTTTGCATAATGTTATTAAATGTTTCTTTGTCCTTGAAAACAGTGTCTCCTTGCTGCAGACAAGTCTCTCACATCACCTTGCCTTTTATATAGCCTACTATCTTACTGTGGCAAATTAACGGCTGCTTTTCAGAGTTCTTAAAATAATCAAGCAAATACGAGGCCCGCAATTACCAACAGCTTTAATAAATTAGACGGAATATTTAATAGACCTCATTTGCAAAATCCCCTCCCAATTTTAGAGGTTTCGTTCAGAAATGCCCTCAGTTGCCATTTTACGGTCGTAAAACATGCGCAATCCTTTTATAAATCTGGGCCTCAATGTTTAACTATTGTCTTAAATGGTGCATTGTTATAGGAGACTTTTTATGAGAACCTTGTAATTTATTGAAGCATTTGTAGCTTTTTCAAGTCAGGTACTGATAGTACTAACTTTTTTTTTTTTTAATTTCTGTTGTCAACTCTACTTCCCTCGGAGCAAGATGCATTGGGCACACAGTGACACCTCTTGCTGTGAGCTGTGGGTGACTGAGGGGATGCGTTTCTCCTTGTGTTGTTCTCTGAGGGCAGAGGCAGCAGAAGCAGTGCCAGCAGCTGGTTTGACTTTGTCGTCCTGCCCAGCTGTTCCTGTCACGGTGGTGGGACGGAGGAGCGTGCAGGGAATTGGGAGATGACATTCTCTCGGGGAGCCAGAACATTTTTACTGCTGATTAGTCTCAGTGGTAGGGGGGCAAGGGCTTCTGCAGACCCTAAAGCTTGCCGCCATTATCCTTGAAATAATAGATTGTGTTTGGCCTTTTTCTCAATGTACTCTTTTACAGAAAAAGTCTTGGGTGGAACATGCCACATCCCCCAGTGACATTGTCAGCAGTGATGCAGTGTGATTGTTTTTTACTCGGTCAAATGAACTAAATGAAAAGAAATTAGGTTTTACAATTTTCAATGTTCATTCATTATGAAAGCTTCAGTGTTCAGCTTGTGAAGAACAGAACATTTTTTGCTTCACATATTCATAGTGTAAGCTCTCCTTAATCCCCATCAGTCGCAAGGTAAAGCACGAAAAAGATTCATTATATAAAATTATTTTCTTATGATGACAATGATTTTAATATTAAGGTTTACTTTTCAATATCTAGATCAGTTACTCCATTCTCAGTCTCAGGAATGTCAGTTTTATCCTTTAATCATGCCCATATATGCATTTATAGTTAGTTAGTAGTTTTTCATCAAATTGGAGGGTGTTGTGGCCTGAATCCAGTTTGGATGTGCCCTTGTAATAAACTGTAAATGTCAACTGGCTAATTAATTACCGCTATGGTTTATATCTTCCAAAATAAACAACGTACCGTATCAAACAAGATCTGCACTACTTTAGTTGCTTCTAACTACAGTGTTTGCTTTACTGTAGTACAATTTCGGTTGCTGTACAGCTTGGGGGGTTATTCAATGCAGCTAAATAAAGCTGAAGACTTGCTCTGAAAAGTGATGTTCGTTCATCATTTGAAAAGACTGTATTCCAATTAAAACAAGTGATGCCCCAATTAAATGACATAAATAGCACTGGGAAGACCCTTCTACCAGAGTTGTATCCTATTTAAGCAGCAATCCCGTTTAGGCTGCGCCTACTGTATTATTTAAAAGGGGGTTAAAACTGTGTGTTAAACCCTCCTAGGAAAGTGTAATAGAATGCTGAGCTTTTCAGTGTTTTTACTGGAAAGCTGCTTATCTCCTCCTAAGCACAGGTGTGATAGATGAATGAAGCAGTTGTCTGTATGTTCTAAACCCCAGCAAGTCAGCCAGCTCAATTGAAGTAATGTGCAGGCTTTAGGCGGATAATGGAAAATATGATCATTGTTACCTTTTGAATCTGGTATTTCTGAGACTTTTAATCTACCTGTCTCAGATTTTCTTTTTTGGTGACTGCTACTTCGTCTCAGCTCTCTTTATACCCAGGCAAAGGTGTAAGAGTCTTAAAGCACCTTGTTTGGAAGGCCCAGGCTATCTGAAACAAAATCCCACCCAGAGTAGAGGTTGCCAGCAGGATTTCTTTCCTTTCGTCTGCATAGGCGCCTTCCTTTTAGTGGAAGATTAAAATGTCTGGGGATATATTACAGATGCTCACTGTAAAGGAGGCTTTTTGTGCGTTTAACAATGTGCTGGGCATCTAGTAGTTAATTATAGAAGAAAAAGCTTCTAGGAAAATCCAGACGAACACCTGTTCTGTTAAGAGTACCCAGGACGCTTATGTTGCTTATGAAATGTAGAGAGATGTATGGTACAGCGTGAAATGGTTGATATTACATTTGATATACTGAGCATCTCTTTCTAGTTTTTTTTTTTTTTTTAATCTAAGTGCTGAACCCTGAGCTCCCACATCAAAATGCATTAGCAACACCTTGCTTGGTAAAAACCGAACATGGTGCTCTCTGCTTCTGTGCAATGTGTCGTTCAATTGCTGCTCCAGCAGAGCACTAGCACAGATCTGAGCAGCTTGCAGAGAATGGGAACACAATGCATGTGCACAACAGCAGCTCTGTGGAGCAACACACAAATGGAAACCTGCATAGGCCTTTTGTGGTCATTGAACCAAACAGGTTTGAGAAAAAAAAAAAAAAAACATTGATCCTTAACTTGATTGAAACATGTAAACAAGGAACATTTTAAACAGTCAACAATGACATTTTCGCAAACACACATTTAGTTGGATGTTGGCCTGGAATAAAAACAAAATTGAATTCAGGAATACATTTTTTTGGTTATGTTTAAAAACATTTCTGTTAAATCTCCTTTAGGGAGTGAAACAGGACAGGAGCCACCCACATTAAAAAAAAAAAAAAGCAGTAAGATTTCAAATAGACATAGCAGACTTTTGACATCTTGATGAGGGAGGGCTAAGTGCCAAATCGTTGTAGTTATGTTTAAAGTTAGCATTTACAAACCCATCTTGCTATCAGTTGTCTGGTGAACGTTTAGACAAGAAGGCGGTGTTTGAAATAAGGAAATAAACTGTTTCTTTTATCATGTTTGACCCGTTCCTCGTGGTCTTCATCAGCACTGGTGCTGCCTCCTCATCCTGTCGTCTGCTCTTTCCTTTTACCTCCTTTATCACTCTAATGGGGTGCTATCTCTAAGCTACTTTGCATTTTCTCTCTACTGCTTACACTGGTGCATTTTCTTCCTTATCCTCAGTGACAGGAGGGAGGATTTAACTCATAATCAGCCAGGGGGGGTGAACCTGGCTGGAGCAGTGCACAGTCAGAGGAGACAGGCTCTTATGTTAGTTGCAGTTTCTGTACCTCTTTATTCCTGAAGCATTCCACAAGAGTTCCAGCATTTATTATGGAATAATACTAGATCAGCCTTTATCCCTATAGGCTTTATTTTCAGACTGCCCTTGATGGTCTGAAATAAGGAGATATTTGACTTGGTTTAATGTAAAGGTTAAAAAGTTGCCGACTCAAAAGGCTGCTCCACAGCAATGGTAACACTAGCTTCAAGGGTTCCAATTAAATATGAGCCGTCCAACATGGTATGTTAACTGAAGGAAAACAGTTTTCATGCCGCAGCATCACACCCTGTGTGAGTAATTATCGGCTCTGCCATGACCAAAGGAAATGGTGTGTCAGACTGTCACAGAATGTCAGCTTAGGTTCACAACTTCACCCATCTGTGTTTTTTTTTGGCCTTTCTTGAGATGGTTATTTAATCAACAAACATTTTAAAAGCTTGGACGTAGCTCAAGAATGTTAATTAGCCCAGCAGTAAACTAGTGGCTAAACCAACTTTTTTTCTAAGTATGAAAAAACACCTACCTACAAGACAAAGGACTAGCTGATTAAACAATGAACTAAGCCATCCAGACTTCTACGTTACTGTAAATTACCTTTACAATATGATTAATGCTTGATTTGCTTTGAAAATTACTTTGGTTAAATATAGTATTGTTTTATGTTATTTATACAAAGGGACTTCTGATGTGGACACAGGCATATTGTTTTCAGTTGTTAAAAGCTCTTAAAAAGTCTCTTGCATTTCTTGGGTGCTGATCAGTGATATTTCGAAGTGACACTGCAGCAGGTAGCTGTTACGTGGTAGTTCACTCCCTCAGAAATTTTTTGTTTGGCCCCTCACTTGTGCAGTTCTTCCGCCACCTCTGGCTGGGGCCAAGGGGGAGATTATTGCCAACCAAGGACAGACGCTATGCTTGGGTTGGAATGTGTTCACATGATCACTGTGTTTATATATATATATATATATATATATATATATATATATATATATATATATATATATATTCACACTAGAGCAGGAGCTGCAGTGAAAGGTTGAGGCCTGCAATGGACACACCAAAACTGTTTGATTGAGCCCTGTTAGCCCCATGTCATTGCATAAACACCACAAGAAAAAAAAAAAAAAAAAAAAAAACACCAGTTTTACGGACAAAAGAAGGTTTGATCACAAAACACGAAACAAAATAAATAAACAAGATCTACTCTTTAACACACATGTGAAAATGTGGCATGAATGTTTAGTCTCGCGTCAGCATGGAACCTGCATTTACTCCCTTTGTGTAAACATTGGACAAGACTTTTATATTTGTATATTTTCAGCTTGTTTTTTTTCACTTTCTGCTAATTGCCGTTTTTATCAACAGAAATAGACTGAAGTGTTGTGAACATGAATGAATCAGCTGGTTTCACAGTCCCAGATTAACAGTGATCATGGATAACCTAATGTTACCTTAGGTAATGGTGTCTAACATTATTGGTAATCAGGGACTGTGAACCCAGACATGTGTATCAGTAAGTGTGTGGACCAATTAAAAGTTATCTATCTACAGTATGTGCATATGATTACATTACAGTATTATCACACTAAGTGCCAGTTACATACTATATCCCAATGGAGTAGCATGCTCTTGTGTTATAAGCATCAATGTGCAGTGCAGTGGAAACAAATATAATTTAAACCAGAGGCTAAGATTTTCTGTAAACAAAGAAAATGTGCTCAATCGAACTAACAGAGCGGTAAGTAATTATTTGTACGTGGACACAAATAGCTGGCCACTGAACATGAAATCTATACAGGTATGTTTGCTTTATTGGAAAGAATGAACAGGCTACTTAGAGGTAAAAGTCTGTAAAAAGACACTTCTGAAAATGTATTACTACTGTTGCCGGAAATTATTCGGTACATAGTGTTTCGTATGGAAATGTTAAACTGCAGGATTAATCAGTCAGCAATTGACATTAAAAAGCTGTTACACTGTAATGTTGTCAGCACATTTGATCTTAGACCTTTTTATGATTATAATCTGATTAACTTTGTTGGTAATCTGCAGAGTTTAACAGACAGAGCATTTTTAGAACATTTCGTTTTTATGACTATTTTCTGACTCAGCACAAGATTGAGAAACTGAGTCAAAACATGGTATGGTTCCACTGATACCAGCAGATAATACCAGACATGTCTAGTCATCACTTTTTGGTTTGTCTTTCCATTCTTCTTTCACTTCTTATTCAGCACTGTATCATGCTGAGCGTTTAGATAGGTATGCAAGTGCAGAGCACATGACTGCAATAATAACTAGCTAAAAGTTAAAAGAGATATTGATTGAAGCCTTTAATTAATACATTTTAGGAATGGCTATCCACAGTGGGCTGTACTGACAATGGCGGAATTGCATTCCGGTCAGTGCAAATAGCAGATTCTGCACAGTGACTCACTATTCCCACTAAGAGAAAAAGTTTAATCAATATATAATATATATATATATATATAATATATATATATATATTATATATATATATATATAAGAAACGTCATGATCAATTACTAGAAACTAATACGTGTTACGTTTAATGCTAGTAGAGGATTGTAAGAAGCTGTGTTTAATAACATGTGCTACAAGGTTCATTGCTGTGTTTCTTTGATCCCCTGTTGCCATTTGGACAAGTAGGTTTCTCTGACCACGTGATCATGCACATTCATAATCCATTTATGTCTTGTGGCATCTCGCTTTGTGCAGCCTGATACCACCTTTCATCTCTCTGGGCAAAAATCCATCAGTGCTGACAGGGAGCAAGATTGAGAGGTTAGGGGCTAGATGATATAATAATTGGCTTGTTGCAGCAACTTTGCAAAAACAACTGCTTAACAAACAGCAAGATTAGAAGCAATGTAATCCAGTGGTTATTTACAAAGATGAACAGTACCATCTTTGGAGTATTTTAAAGAGACAATGCATACTGAAGTACAAAATATTAAGCCAGTTATGTTTAAAATGTAGTGAAAGTCTCTAAATCTCCCTTAATGTTTACTAGAGGTGAGAGAGCTGGCTGTCCCCATTTCTTGAAAGACCACTTGAACGTGCTATACCAAGTAAACCAAACAACCTGTTTCTGCATTGTTGGAAGGATTGGCAGAACAGATTTCCATACTGAGGTTGTTTGGTGTGTGATTATTTCTTTGTTTGCAGCATTGGAAGAGAAGTAGATTAAAGTACGAAAGTATTCACCTTTAAGAACTGGCCTGATCGGAACAGCAGCTGTCCTCGGTGTGTCAGAATGTGAACACAAGACTTTTTTCTTTTTTGATTCTGCACTGCCGGGGTTCTGCTGTTCATTCAAGTGTAAATGTGTTTCTTTCTGTTCCAGCCTGTGGCCGTGGATTCTATAAATCATCCTCCCAAGACCTCCAGTGCTCCCGCTGCCCTGCTCATAGCTTCACTGACAGAGAAGGCTCTTCCCAATGTGACTGTGACGACGGATATTACAGAGCGGCCTCAGACCCACCATCTGCGGCATGCACAAGTGAGTTTAGCAGAATGGGAAGGGAGATGAGATAATGAACCATATAGGCTAAGGTTATGTTCACCAGCTCGTAGAAGATACAACTAATGTGTTGGCTCAGTGGGCTCAAGCACTCTTACATTCTAAGTCAGGTTATGGATCTTGATCATGATAGTTAGGGTGTTGTTTACGATTACGATTAGCAGGGGCTGACGGGCTGGGTCTGTGTGGGAGATCTCACAGTTGCTCCTTTCCAATCTCTCTTGGTGGTTGTTACAATTAGATGAGAATTTTAACTGGGAACACTTTTTTAATGGAGTTTCGGATTTAACATGAGGGGTCTGCATGTACTTAAAAAAAGGTAAATTCGGGGTCCCCGAGTGGCTCATCCAGTTAAAGCACTGCTGCTGGGAGAACAGGATGAGTCATACAGCTTTGATGACTCCAGTTCACATCCAGGCTGTGCAAAGAGACTGCACCTTCCTGGGAACCCCAAAGGGGGCATCACATTGGCTCTGATGCTCCCAGGGTGGGGGATGGGAAACTGTCTGGGATTGCTTCTTCTCATCACACAACAACAAACCCTACTGGCCAGACACCAGACACCAGGCACATTCAGAGTGGATAAAAAGCAGCGCTGATCTCTTTTCTCCAGAATCAGTAGCCCACCCACCTCTGCTCTGGATTGCTCAGCATAAAAGCAATTCTGGCTTTAGGCTTGTGAGATCAGAGGACACTCACACGCCCTCGGAACGTCTGTTCTGTGTGGCAACTCACTGCATTGAGGAGAAAAACAATTGGACATTTCAAATTGGGAGAAAATAGATTAAAAAAGTTATAATTGTTTACTCTAAATTTAAAAACATTGCTAGGATGTTTTTTAAATAGTTTACTAAGAGCTTGGAAGAGGCCACGTTAAAACTCTAACTACAAATTAGACTGAAGGAAGGTAAAGTTTTTAAAGGTGGAGCATGACTTACTCCATTAACAACAGATTAAAAAAATGTTAAGTATTCTTCCTCTTTGAAAGGATTTTTTACAGATCTTGGTACCAGCTGGGAATACAACCTGCCACTTAAATGGGACGATCTGCTTTTTAATCTTTGCCAATAGGTATTTTTTGTTGGTTAACTGTTTGGCATTGTGCCAGTACTTCATGTTAGATTTTGAAATGTCCCATTTTTCAATTAAGTAAATTATGGAAAACTACAAAGCGGTATCTAATTCAATATGTTAACCTAACATTATTCAACAAAATGAGTTAATTCTATAGGGTATAGCGAAACTTTTGGCCTTAGCTGTATTGCATATGTACACACATACTACCCATTTTTTCAACCAGGCAAACTTTAAATACAGAAGTTAATACTTGCAACGAAACCACTTGTATAGTGCCTTTTCTTTATATTTAGTATTTGTATTTATTCTCCGGATCCTGCCCTTCATATTCCAATGATAACAACCATTATATATATATATATATATATATATATATATATATATATATATATATATATATATACAGCTCTGGAAAAAATTAAGAGACCACTGCAAAATTATCAGTTTCTCTGGTTTTACTATTTATAGGTATGTGTTTGGGTGAAATGAACATTTTTGTTTTATTCTATAAACTACTGACAACATTTCTCCCAAATTCCAAATAAAAATATTGTCATTTAGAGCATTTATTTGCAGAAAATGACAACTGGTGAAAATAACAAAAAAGATGCAGTGTTGTCAGACCTCGAATAATGCAAAGAAAATAAGTTCATATTCATTTTTAAACAACACAATACTAATGTTTTAACTTAGGAAGAGTTCAGAAATCAATATCTGGGGAATAACCCTGATTTTGAATCACAGCTTTCATGCGTCTTGGCATGCTCTCTACCAGTCTTTCACATTGATGTTGGGTGACTTTATGCCACTCCTGGTGCAAAAATTCAAGCAGCTCGGCTTTGTTTGATGGCTTGTGACCATCCATCTTCCTCTTGATCACATTCCAGAGGTTTTCAGTGGAGTTCAGGTCTGGAGATAGGGCTGGCCATGACAGGGTCTTGATCTGGTGGTCCTCCATCCACACCTTGATTGACCTGGCTGTGTGGCATGGAGCATTGTCCTGCTGGAAAAACCAATCCTCAGAGTTGGGGAACATTGTCAGAGCAGAAGGAAGCAAGTTTTCTTCCAGGACAACCTTGTACTTGGCTTGATTCATGCGTCCTTCACAAAGACAAATCGGCCCGATTCCAGCCTTGCTGAAGCACCCCTAGATGAGTCCAATTTTTAGCTTTGCCCAACACCTTGTTGCCTAATGGTTAGACAGAGACCTGGAGAAGCCTACAAGCCACAGTGTCTCGCACCCACTGTGAAATGTGGTGGAAGATCAGTGATGATCTGGGGGTGCTTCAGCAAGGCTGAAACAATGTTCCCCAACTCTGAGGATTGGTTTTTCCAGCAGGACAATGCTCCATGCCACACAGCCAGGACCACCACCAGATCAAGACCCTGTCATGGCCAGCCCAATCTCCAGACCTGAACCCCATTGAAAACATCTGGAATGTGATCAAGAGGAAGATGGATGGTCACAAGCCATTAAACAAAGCCGAGCTGCTTGAATTTTTGCACCAGGAGTGGCATAAAGTCACCCAACATCAATGTGAAAGACTGATGGAGAGCATGCCAAGACGCATGAAAGCTGTGATTGAAAATCAGGGTTATTCCGCCAAATATTGATTTCTGAACTCTTCCTAAGTTAAAACATTAGTATTGTGTTGTTTAAAAATGAATATGAACTTATTTTCTTTGCATTATTCGAGGTCTGACAACACTGCATCTTTTTTGTTATTTTCACCAGTTGTCATTTTCTGCAAATAAATGCTCTAAATGACAATATTTTTATTTGGAATTTGGGAGAAATGTTGTCAGTATTTTATAGATTAAAACAAAAATGTTCATTTTACCCAAACACATACCTATAAATAGTAAAACCAGAGAAACTGATAATTTTGCAGTGGTCTCTTAATTTTTTCCAGAGCTGTATATATACGTATGTATGATTATCTGCCCTTCGCTATACTGCGGATTCAGATATATCGCAGTCCTGGAGTTTGAATATACATAGACAATTTCACTTAGAATTACTGTTCGTTATATTTTGTACTGCACAGCACAAACTAAAATATTCAGAACAATTAAAAACAAAGCATTAATAGCATACTGTTATCATATACACACACATTGCACAATAACACAAAGCAAATTAAATAGCTACTTGGTGAAGCTGTTTTTTAAGCAATGCACTAGCAAAAGTCACACACACACACACACACACACACACACACACACACACACACACACACACACACATATATATATATACACACAGTGCCTTGCAAAAGTATTCAGACCCCTAACCAATTCTCTCATATTACCGAATTACAAATGGTACACTGAAATTTCATTCTGTTTGATATTTTATTTTTAAACATTGAAACTTAGAATCAGTTATTGTAAGGTAACATTGGTTTTATGTTGGGAAATATTTTTAAGAAAAATAAAAAACTGAAATATCTTGCTTGCATAAGTACTCAACCCCTGTGCTGTAGAAGCTCCCAGTTTGCACCGATGAAAGAAATTGCCCTAACGAGGACACAATTACCTTACCATTGGCCTCCATCTGTGAACCATTAAAGTTGCTGTCACATTTTCTGGATAAAAACCCCACTTTTGAAGGATCATTGTAAGGCTGTGAATCTGAAGGAAAATAAAGACCAAAAAGCATCCAACAGAGATAAAGTCATACAAATGCATAGATTAGGGAAAGGGTACAAAATAATATCCAAGTGTTTGGATATCCCAGTGAGCACAGTTGGATCAATAATCAGGAAGTGGAAGCTGCATCACACCACCCAGGCACTGTCAAGAAAAGGCCGTCCCTCAAAACTCAGCGCTCAAACAAGAAGGGGACTTGTGAGAGAAGCCACAGAGAGGCCAACAATCACTTTGAAGGAGCTACAGAGTTCCGTGGCTAGGAGTGGAGTAATGGTGCACCAGTCAACCATATCAAGAGCTCTGCATAACACTGGCCTGTATGGGAGGGAGGCAAGAAAGAAGCCGTTACTCAAAAAGTACCATCTGAAAGCACGTTTGGCGTTTGTCAGAAAGCATGCGAGTGACCCAGCTGCGATGTGGGAAAAGGTTTTGTGGTCAGATGAGACTAAGATAGAGCTTTTTGGCCAAAACTCAAAAAGTGTTATGTGTGGAGCAAACCTAACACTGCCCATGCCTCAAGACAAACCATCACTACAGTGAAGTATGGTGGTGGCAGCATCATGCTGTGGGGATGCTTCTCATCAGCAGGGACTGGGCATCTTGTTACAATTGAAGGAGGAATGGATGGAGCAAAATACAGGAAAATACTGCAAGAGAATCTGCTTCAATCCGCTAAAAAACAGAAGCTTGGGAGGAAATTCACCTTTCAGCAGGACAGTGATCCCAAGCACAAGGCCAAAGCAACATTGGAGTGGCTCAAGAACAAAAAGGTTAATGTCCTAAAATCCCATTCAGAATCTGGCACTATTTGAAAATTGCGGTCCACAAGCGTCGTACAACCAACCTGAGCAACCTGGAGCAAATCTGCCAAGAGGAATGGGCCAAAATCACTCCGACACTGTGTGCAAAGCTGGTACATACTTACCCCAAAAGACTCAAAGCTGTTATTGCAGAGAAAGGTGGCTCTACCAAATATTAATGTGTGGGGGTAGCAAGATATTTCAGTTTTTTATTTTTCTTAAAAATAATTCCCAACGTAAAACCAATGTCGCCTTACAATAATTGATTTTGAGTTTAAGTGTTTTAAAATAAAATTTCAAACAGAAAGAAATTTCAGTGTACCATTTGTAATTCAGTAATATGAGAGAATTGGTCAGGGGTCTGAATACTTTTGCAAGGCACTATATATATGCACATTAAAGTTATGTGTGCAAAAGTATGCATGTTCAATGAAAGTGTCATTCATATTATCGACATTTGTTTACACATAAATAAAATACTTACCTTGTATAAACCTTGTGTGGGAATCGAACCCAAGGCATGCTTCCAATGCAGCTTGCAATGCAGGCGCCCTAGCTTTCATAACACAAGGTTTGCCCTTCCCTCCATTTTACAACATTTGCAGGTAGTATAACAGTAAAGTTACAGTTTTTAACAAGTAATGAGACGAACAAGTACTTTGTAAATAATGATTGTGTATTATCCCGATTGTATTGAAAGCTTTCATCTGATTTTGTATTAAACTCAGATGTCCTGTAATATACATATGTTTGTATAAACGTGCCTGGGGACTGCAAAATCTGCAAAAAAAAAAAAAAAAACTGGGAGAAAAAGGAGAAGGAGGAGAAGGACATTTTTACCTTTGGCGACTTATTTCTCTTACTGTATACTGAATGACAAGTATTAACTTTTTTTCTACATTTCACCTACGAGTGTTGGGAATCTATACATTAAAAGTGAAATGGTGCTTTTTGCTGATTTACATTCGCCAATACCCTGAAAATACGTAAACTATCCTTGCTGTATCGAGAAACTGTCAGAAGTCAGCCATCCAGAAAGGGGGCGGAGTCACAATGCCAGAAGTCATCGCCTTAATGCGGTAGGCGATGTGTCAGTCATGGATTGGAGGATGCGTGATTGCACTCACTACCGAAGGGGGCGTGACTGAAGGTATATCAGGGGATGTGGCAAAGCAATCTGTTCCTTTGTTATAGTTACGGAAAGACCTGTAAAGGACATACTAACAAAAAAGAAACTGAAAAAGTTTTTGTGTGTTGCTTTGTCTATTTAACTGTTATATTTGTCGTTATAGAAGACTAACCTCCAGGAGCTGTAGCTAAACAGCCAGCAATTAAACTCGGACTGCACTTCACCATTGTAAAGAAATAAACCCGTAAATCAGCACTTTCACTAAGAGCACTCACTCTGCACATGTGACCGCGTTGTGTTTGTGTGTGTCCTGTTTAGTGTATTATTATTTTTGGACTGACCCCATGGTTTAGCTGAGCGATACACATTGGTGTGTACAGCCAGTTGTTATTATTTAAGAGTTGCGAGCATAACCCAGCCAAATAAAAGAGCTGTTTTTCACCGTTAGCTGTCTTGTGTCTGTTATTACTGAGCACTGCATCACCTCCACACCTGCGCACTGCAAACCACTTTGCCACACGCACTTGATTCACGGGTTTGCAGCGATCCTGAATTTCTTAAAAAGTGCTCTGTCAAAACTGATGGGTTTCATTTGTTGTTGTATTTTTGTTATCTGTAGCAGAAAAACTACTAGGAAGTGTATTTTAGGAAGTGAAAGGAACTCACTTTGACAATCCTTTTTTGTATCCAATGAACCGCCAGAAAAAAAAAATAGAAGTCCTATTCACAAGTCCTTCAATTTGAGTGCTTTGATACATAATGCGATTCCGTGACTAATTTTATATTCAAAAGATGACTACACTTATTCAATCCTGGCATGCACTAAAATGGTGCTGAAGGAAATTAATTACGGTATGCTAAGAGGGACAAGACAGGAGTGTGATTAACTTGCGTAAAAAAAATAATAATCTCCCCAAAAATAAACGTGTTCATCGCAAAAGTTAACTGTCTGTCTGTGTTTATCTGGCTGTTCATTTGCATGACTCTCTCGTTCAGTGTTTAAATGCTAGATTATAGGCTCAGTCAAATTTTAAATTAATTAAGGTTTTAGCTCTGTGAGCTCAAATTTAATCAAACAGAATAACCTTTTGACTCTGATTCCATTGTGTGTCTTTAAAACCAAGACATTTGATACAAAAGCACATAAAAGTCGAAGGGGACAAAACTTGGATAGTAATTTAATTAAGCCTTGCAAAACTACCAGCAGAAGACTGAACAGAATAAATTAATTTTACTTTTTTTGTTTCAAAGTCACTTTCCTGGTCTTGTTGGCTGTCTGTACTTTACGGACAATCCCTAGTGTGCTATCAATGTGGAATCTCTTTTTTAAATTATATATCAACACTGGATTAATTCTGTGTTTCTATACATACAACTTCAGGGAGAGTACAGTTCTTTGTCAGATTAGAGTGCATCTGTGAAAAGCTGTTTTTTGCAATACTCTATTCTTGCAGCCAGTGCGAAGAAGGTTTGCGTTAACAGAGAGTGGAAGGTGGTTGAAGAAAAATCTAGTTTCCATTGCTATTTATATATGCTTCAGAGTTGAAATGCATGCTTTCTTTTTTATATTATTTGTTTATGGTCACTCTAAAAAATCTCAAAATGGCGCTTCCGCTCAAAAAACAGTATGATTTTTAGGACTCCATACTGTTATTTAATTTGTTGCAGTAGTGTTGTTTTGATAGTGGTGGAACAATGAGGTCTCTATGACTTCAACCCAAAAACTGTCAAGCAGCATGCTTGGTCACCCTTGAGGCACCAATGAGCGTGAAGTTAGTATGAGTAAAGTGAATGAAATGCTAACTAAGGCAACATTAAAACCGCTTGAATAATAAATCAAATTAAAAAAAAAAAAACATATCTGCAGCATTTGTGCCTCAAGTGGACCTGTAAGAGGTGTAACTATTGAGGATCCCAGCTACATTCACACCACCCTTGTGTGTGCACCACCCTCTCTTCTCTGTTCAGCACCTGATCAAGGTACCACATCTTAAAAGCTTGCATGTTTCCTTTTTTCCCCATCACAATGAAGGCACCACTCTTTTTTATTAACTGCTCTTGAAACTGCAGGGCACTGGCTCGTTAATTTAATTAATTACTACAACAGAAATAGGTTTTGTACACTGTTTCATGAAACTATCAGCTTTCACAGTTTAAAGTTGAGTTAAAGGTTAGATTGAGTATTTGGTAATTCAAAGAACAAATTTAGTAGCTGAGTAACAATTTTCTTTTTTTGTTATTTATAAATACATAAACTTAAAAACAAAACTTTACTGTCACTACTTACCACTTGGGGGAAACAAAAAAAAACACTTTTTCTGCAACTTTCTTATTTTCCCTACATAAGGACCCCCGTCTGCACCACAGAACCTGATTTACAATATCAACCAGACCACGGTGACCCTGGAGTGGAGCCCCCCATCAGACAATGGGGGCCGTAGTGACGTCACCTACAGGATTGTGTGCAGGAAGTGCAGCTGGGAGCAGGGAGAGTGTGCGCCCTGCGGCAGCATCGTTGGATTTGTACCCCAGCAATCTGGATTAGTTGATACCTCTGCCACCATCGTGGACCTGCTCTCCCACGCCAACTACACCTTTGAGGTTGAAGCTGTGAATGGAGTCTCAGACCTCAGTCGCACCCAGAGGCTCTTTGCCACAGTCAGCGTTGCGACCAGTCAAGCAGGTAAGATTGTTTGGAAGTTTTATTTTTTAAAGGGTCTTAGGCCAGGCAAGAAATCAGAGGAATACTGCATCAGCAGAAGGGCCAAGCAGAAACTAAAGTAATGTACATTTTTTGTTTATTTAAAATAAAGAGAAAGGATACAACATGTAAATGTATTATTAATTCACAGACCCAAATTGCATATCAGTGCAGGTTTCCTAATAAGAGTGGTTGGGGAGGACACATCACATGCATAGTAATAGAGCAGGGAAGTCAAAGGTTAATAATACTTTGTTTTCAAAAGATTCAGTAGAAGCCAGAATGAAGAACCATACTCTCACTCTACTTTATAAATGGATGGACACTTGAGCTGAGTGTGTTATTCTGTTGTTCTTTTCAAACATGTTCTTCATTGACATACAAATGGTTTAATTATGGGTAATGCTTTCTATGCAGTTTGCTCATTATAGTTTAGGGGTTTGATGACCGACAAGTTTTGACAGCTGAGTAATTAGTTACATTCACATCTGGTTTGTCAAACAGTCGTGATTCATGAGTTGGGCCAATGAGGGTCTTAAGAGTATTTCCTGATGGAACGATACCGTCAGTGCAAAGGTATTACAGTATGTGATATACTATGTTGGCTACCAGACACTTCAAATTATTTTATTTATATTTATTTTATGTGACATTTTCAGTCCACCAAAATACATGGCTTTACATAATCTTTGTAAGTAAGAAACTGGAGTGTCCATGTGAAAACACAACACAAAATAATACATTAGCGTAGCATCCAAAGAAGCACTATAGGATTAAAATGCTCAAAACCCCAAAATACCTTGTTACAAGTTCTTGTAGTGTATTAAAAAAAAAAAATAAATACAAAATATGGATTGTAGCATAACAACAGGAAAGCGTACTCAATCAGACTACGGAGTCTGTGTCATCTGATTTGAAACTGTCGAACTCCAAGTCTTCGTCATCTGAACCTTCATCATTGATGATGCAAGCAGTTATCTGAATCATTAATGCACAGAGCAAATACTTACAGGCAGCTTATTTTATTTCACGTGAGCCATGATATTTCTCCTTAGGCATGGCTTTTTTGTACAAAGTTCTAAAAAACTGGAAATTAATGGTGAAAATGGGGGGGGGGGGGGGGGGGGGTTGAAATAAGTGGGGGGGGGGGGGGGGGGGGGGGGTCCAGTATAAGTAAGTAACTCCATTCATAATGTACACTTGCTGTTACCATGGAAACAGCTTCCACTGAAAGAGTTTCAACATATGATTTCCATTGCAATTGTATACTTCCATGCTAAATGTGATGGTTTTTGTATTATTATTATTATTATTATTATTATTATTATTATTAAAGACAGAATGGAATATTGATTTACATTGTTGCACAAAAAGTAAATAAGCCAAATGTAATCTAGATTTATTGGTGTTCCTTTAGACTAATTAAATGTGCTCTAATAATTATACTTTATGGGGTTATTAAGGCAAACATTATTAGCTCTCATTGCGCTCTTCTACAGTGAAGCATCACAAGTAGCAGTGCGTGCAGTGTGGTCTCAGAGGAGTTTACTGTCATTCAGGGTTGTGAATCTTCAGTGGCAAATCACAGCCAGACGTGAGATTTTTAACATTTAAATGATTCAATCAAAAAAAAAAAAACTATTGTTTCTATGCTTGAGTAACCGCATAGCATTATTTTCTTAAAACTGTGTTAGCTAATGTAGTCATTCACAAGCTCTGTTCTTCAGCCAAATAGTGTTTGTTCTGTGTAAATAGACTGTAATCAGGCATGCAGAACAAACTGAGCTAAACAGGAAATATACATGCCTAAATCAAGCTGAAAGGAAGATAAGGCTTCAGCACTTTTTATAATGTTGTGCATTAGGTACTGCATTACATGCTACAACTCATTTTGGGGGGTTGACCAAAACATTTCAAGTTATGGTTATTGATAACATAAATTAATATGGTGCTCAATTAAATAATTTCACTTAATTGATAAAAAAAAAGACTGTTTAGGAGAGCTTGGAACTAAAGCAACAAACCTACTCTAATCCACATATTTCCCTTCGTGGCTGAATGTGGCAGGGAACTCCTACAGTATTTGTCTGTGCAGTTTAGAACAGGTACAGTCAGGTGCATATAAAAGTACAACCTCATTATATGGTCCTGGCTGCCATTTACCTCATAGTGTGTGTATTTATTTTTATTTGTGTTACTTAAGTCCAGAAGTGTATAAACATTGCCTCTTTAGTTGGGTGTATAGTCATTAACTAAAACCTTTGAAGATGTTGTGGTCAAACAGAGGGGGGTCAATTAACTAAAATGGAAAAAGAAAAACATGTAACCATCGTGCACCCTATCTGTCGAGAGGTCAGGCACAAAGAGAGAGATAATTGCTACCAGCCAGTAAAATGAGTCTAGGATGAGCCGAATGGGATGATGTATGTTTAGTGACAAGGTGCGTTGTCAGAGATGTACGTATCAGCCTGTTGTGGCTTGCCTCATCAAGGACACAAGGACACACCAAGGAGACCTGTGAAAAACAATTAGCAAGGCTTCTGTGTGAGCGATTCATAATTGCCTGTGGCACGTCGACACCGACAATTAGTGTCCCAATTTTAACAATATTTATTCATTAACTGCAATAAAGGTGGAGGATGGTGGAGAGGCATTTATCTGTAAACTACAGTGTGGTGACATTGGAAGGCTTTAAAACACAGATGGTTTGCTGTTTTTATTGAAAATAAGAAATATTGGCCACAATTAGACCCATACGGCATGGTTATGCAAAAGAGGAAAGTGAGAATTTATTATTATTATTATTATTATTATTATTATTATTATTATTATTATTATTATTATTATTATGATAATGATGATTTAAACCAATGATCATGTTTTTTTTTTTTTTTAATGTAACACATTCAGATGTTTTTGCTTACTGCTTCTCATCCATTTTAAAATACATGTTTCTCAATGGGAACATGCATTGTGTGCGTGTGCGTGTGTGTGCGTGTGCGTGTGTGTGCGCGCATGCGGTTAGTGATCCCACAGCAGATGGAGGTTTTACATTTCAACTAATTATACCACAGAAAACTGTCTTAGTTGTAATAACAAAAAAAGAAAATTGTGTTAGCTTCTGGATGGTGTTGAATTGGCACTGAGCCTCCTAACCTGACCATTATTCTGCTGTGCAGTTAATTCATTTTTAACAGCAGTTTAACCATTTGATATCCAATTTCTGCCAGAACTCTGTCAAATGGCAACACACATAAGTTATATTAACTCTTTCCCGCTTACTGCTGACAATTTGCATCAGAGAATACCACAAAGAGCACAGTTGAAACCTGTAAACCATGCAGAAGTAGCCATCAAAGGCTCTAAAATAAATCTTGTAAACAAGCCTATGTATTCTTACAGAAGCTTGTAAGTGGGAATAAGTTATAAAGAGAAACTTAATATTTAGTCAAGGGAGAACACTGCATGCATATCCATGAGCCAGAATATTCTCTCAGGGAAACCCTTAGAGAACTAGAATTAGAATTGGTTCTGCGAACAGCAACAAAACTAAACAAACTGATTGAGCAGGCCACTGGATGCTAAAAATTCAAGTTTGCTGTTGCAGTTCTACAATATATAATTGTGCAAGAAAAGAAAGTGGGTGTTGCTTCTGCACGAAGAACACGTGGTAAAAAAAAAAATAAGATAACAAAAGAAAAACACCCCCCCCCCCCAAAAAAAAAAAAAAAAATGAAAATCTAGTGCTCTGCTTACTCAACATTTCTTGAGTTGTTTCTGCATTGCATGTAAGAATCATAAAAAGTAATTTGGGTATCCAACTTCATAATGTTGCCCTGTATATTATCTATGGGAAAAAAAAAATGTGCATGAAAAATATTTTCGTAGAAAAGTGCATTGGATTACTTTGAGCTTTCATGCCTGTCCGCTATTTTTAAAAGTAACCCATGGCATCTGCAAATAGGACCCTATGTATTAGAATGCATTGTCACAGAAGCACAGGAAGCTTCTCTGAACCGAACAAGCCATCATTTACATGATCTCCTGTCACCTAAACTAGTGCAACACAATCTGTAGTCTCCTCCCTGAAGCCTCCCACAACCCAGTGACACAATACACATGTTCCTGCCCAGTAACACTTTAAAAATGTTGCTAATCTACGGATTATGTGGTTTTTCCTTTACCCATTAATCAGCATTTTTTGTTTAAACCACAGTACAGTTCATGAGCCATGTCTTTTTTTGCTCCAATTCCTGCTTCTCTATGTATTTTCTGGGCCCTGCTGCCAGTTTCAAGTGAGGTTGGTCTAAGGAGACACAAAGACCACCCATTGGTTCTTTACTCTGTCTGACTCAAAGATTCCGTGTAAAATGGGCTCCACAACCTGTTGCATAGCGTTTGTACTTTAGCTCATGGAAATACTTAAAAGTGTAAAATATCAAAGGATAGGAAGTCGAGTGTTAATCTTGTTTAAGCTTTACACGTGAAGATTAAGATTATTCTTTACATACCAAATGGCCAGATGGCTAGCATATTGTAGGCGTCTATGGAAAACAGACCATGGAGTCAGCTGGGTTTATATTTAAGACTGACTTGACTAGCTGAAAACATACACCTTCAATTTAGAGTGATTTGCTACTGACTTTTTCGTGTTAGATGTGACAATGGAAAAAAAAAAATGAGAAAAAAAAAATGGTCACCCTAGCAACTAGTAGTGGCACTCAGGTTGAAATATTTACAGTTGGAAAATATGGCAGCGGTTGGCCATTTAAAGTCTCGCAGCAGTTCCAGCGTTTTATGGCTTGGCTTGGCATTTACCAGATTCGACTGTCTAATGAGCATGATGGCATAAATCCAACAGTTTTTTGGAAAACGATATTTCTATGGTGATCACAGTGAGCAGCTTAGACCCTGAGTTCTCCTGGCAATGAAATCCAAAATAATTGTGCTTTTGTTCACTAATATGAAAAGATAATCATACCAAGGTATGAATAAAGCTGGTTAGACAAATTACGTTTAATTATTATTTTAGTGAAAGTGAAAATAAAGCTGTTGATTTTACTGTAGAGTTTTAAATTTAAGTTCTGAGATGCTTGCACCTGTTTAATTTTATGATTTTTATTTCACATACAAAATTATACAAATCGCACTTTTGTGTAAAGATACTCGATCAGGCCTGTGGGGTGCATTTTGGTTGCTCTTTGTCTTTTTTTATAATAATAAACTTTTATGAAATGACTGACAGTGATATTATACAATATGCATTTTGTGTTAAGAATGACAATTCCAAAAAGAATAAGAATTCAAGCCAAGGGAAAAGAGGCTTTCAGTTAAATGCTAGCATGGGGAAGTTCTCATGACTGGTAATTTATTGTCACTATCTCTACAAAAAGACATTGTCCAGTACATTTGTAAGGATAGCACTCTAGGGAGCGATAAGGTTATTGATTGATCACTTGCTGCTTTTTATGGTCTTACTTGCCATTATGGCATTAAATGGTATGGATTGATTGAATCCGGAGATTCCCAGGTGGCCGGTGGCATTAATTTTCTAGTTAAGCAGATCCTCTATTGTAGCATGTGTCCCAGTTTTACATTACCTGGGAGCCTTTTCTTTCCTTTTTACCCTTCTTTTCTTCACATGCAATAATTTGATAAAAGCTGGACAGAGAGGTTCAATTCAACAACTACAAAGAAGTTGTGGCGGTCTCACAAGGAAAAAGGCCTGCCACACTTAACCTGTAGCATTTATTTTGTAAATGCCTTCTGATTTGTCTGTCACCCAATCCGTCAGCAATGAATAATTTTCATGGAAGGTGCATTTTAATTACTTTCCCATTTAAATTGCATTATCATGCCCTATCTAGGTAATTAATCTCTCCAAGTATCCTGTTTCAGCCTTTTATTGCTGGCAGACAAGCCCTTATAGAACCCCCTGAGTCACTGTGCTTCAGTGAACACAGGTTCAGTATAGCCCCTGTTCTTTTTTCCCCCTTGTGTTAATGCTTATGAAAGGTGGCACACTGACAGCCCCAGAGCCTTCTCTCTATCCTTCTCCAACCTTCTCTCATTTGTCTTCTGTGGATCACTTCTGATATAATGTTGTGAAGGGGTAGTTTAGTCACCATGCCCCTGCTGTCTGTATCGTCTCTTGAGGACATGTTAAACAATAAAAGGTACTCATTAGTTCTGAAGTAGGAGATACTGTTTTGTGATGCCAATTGGGATTTTTCCCCTCCACTCAGCACCTCCAAGTGCAAGTTAGATTTTTTGTCCAGTCCGTAGTACCAGTGCCTATTGTATCGTTCAGGTTTAGACAGGCTTTGGTAAATCCAGGATTGGGGAGATCTGGGGTCAAAATCTTGCCCTCTCTCAAAATGCTTTCTTCAGTACTAGACAGGTTCTTGCACCAGTCATTGATTAGACACTGCATTCCATTCTGAGGCTTTCCTTGTCAGTTTTGGTGAGGTGAATTGCCTAAATAGTTAAATACCTCTGATCAACATTACACACTGTGTAAGTGCCATTCACATATACCTACTTTTATTTTTTCATTGTAATACTTCCCCAAAATGTAATTATTTATTTATTTATTTATATTATTGAAATGGGTGAAACAAAGTTGGAAGCCCTCAGGTGTAAAATAAATGGCCTATTAGGGAAGATTATGGCCTCCCAAAGGAGAATGACAAGTAGGAAGAGAATGCAGCACTCTAATAATCCTCCTTTGAAACCCGTTTTTTGGCTGATGAATACTAATTGCAGTAGTTATCTCTGGGCCGGGCCGCAGTGGATGACCTCTTTACATGTTATGAGGAGGATGACTGATTGAACTGATGTGATAAATGGTAATGAGATTATTTTTTTACTGTGTTAGAGGCAGGAGAATACAACGTATGAAGCACATATTTAAATTCCTATAGTTTCTTTGGTTTTAAAAAAAAATTAGCAGAAAGGGGCATTTAAAGTAGGGCATGAACATTCTAAACAATACACTCGTGTCCTAAATCACTAAGATGTGAAATGCGTCAACCACTCAACTTAGTCAAGTATACAAACATTTGTCTTCATCTGTTTAATAAACTTTCAATTTTAGAGATAAATGAGGTTACTTCTGAACAGTATTTGCTTTTCACTGTGAATCTTAATTAATGAAAAGGCTAACAGATTATATATATATATGGCTACAAGGAGAGTGGAACAATGATTTTTGTACATACAGCTATTTAATGATCTTCCTCTGAAAATCTTTTAATCATTCCAATAGTTGCAGAATGCCTTCACTTGTTTTAAATTAATTAAAAGAAGGGGTTGGCTGTCTGTCAATCATAATACTAATAATTGTCGTATAGCGCCTTTCATAGTGTACCACCATCACAAAGCGATTTACAACATGAGACTAGGGTGTGTGAACTATGCATCAGCTGCAGAGTCACTTACAACAATGTGTCACCCCAAAAATGGAGCACAAGGAAGTGAAGTGACTTGCTCAGGGTCACACAATGAGTCAGTAGCTGAGCTGGAGTTTGAACCCAGGTACCTTCTGGTTACAAGCTCATTCTTTAACCACTTGACCACACAGCTGCCTTAATGCCTCTAATTTAAAAGGCACACTTGTTTTTGTTGTTTTTTTCCCACCCATTATGTAATAAAAACAAGAGTTCAAAACAGCTGTTATTTAATTAGCAATGTATGCATTACAGGTACAGCCTGTCCAGAACAAACAAAACATCTGTTTGTGTTTTTATTTATTTTTTCAGATTTGTTCCCTCTCAGCAAAGAGATTACATATGATACATCATTATATTTATCACAAAAATTGGATTGCATATAACTATCAACCAGAATTGGTGATGTATGACATGAATTACCTGTGTTTCTTTTAAACATACTGTTCTAAATTTGACTGTAATCTGTGCAATTTAAGATAATTTCTAAGCCACTGTATTTGTTTTTTTCAATTCTGGTTTGTTTATTTTATTATGTGCATTTTTTCTTTCTGAAAAAGCTCTGCTAATAATGACTTGGATATGTTGATATACAGTTTCACTAGTGGTACAATTTCCAAAAATACAATATGAGCTTTATTATTTCGGTTCCCTCGCATTTCCACAGTTAACCGTGCTTATTACCATGGCCATCTTCATGGCCTGTCGCTGGTGTGATATGCAATTACATCGTTCTTTCTGATAGATAATTGAAGTATTACACAATACCTTTCCCAGTGCTTGTACAACACTCCTCCTGTGACTAACTTGCTCTATTTACTCAGAACATCTGCTCCAAATGCAAAAAAAAAAAAAAAGAAAGAAATAACCGACTCAATGTAGAAAACACTGCAGCAGTTTGAAGTAGTTGTCAAGGTATTAAAAGTGTTTCATTTCCTGAAGGAGAGCAAAGGCGGCCGCCATAAAACTCCAATGCTGATGCATGTTCTAAGTGTTTGATAATGGAGAAATCAATGTTAACAGTCAATGGAATTGAACAGTCACCTCCTATATGCTGCCACTATCTTAAGACCTTGCTCTCATGAGGTAAAGAAATACATTTCCTCTGCACTGCTTGGGGTATATCAGGTATTTCCGATAACATTGTTGAAACAGACAATCTTACCTAGTTTGACAGGAGGAAAAGAACGTCTACTTGAGAAAGCAGTAAATTTGGCATTTATAAGTTACTCATTTAACTATTGTAATTATAGGGTTGTTACTATTTTATCAAATAATATGTTAAGTAACAGTTGTGCAAAAGTGGTTTAATTTAACAAACAGCATCAAAAATGTCTGTTTAACCAAGAACATTGCCAATCTTTATATTAAGGTTAAACATGAGTGAGTTGTATTTATTTTATATGAGCATTGGGTCACAAATAATCAACAGATAGATAAACGGCATTTTACAATGCTTATTTTGAGCATCACCAGTTTGAGTGTTTCGGTATATTGAGCATTAGGCAGGAGTATTATTTTAATGATAGACCCAGCTAGGTTTTTCCATGGGGGAGTTATTGACCCACTTATTAATAAATAAAATAAAAACTAAATTGAGTTGATAACTGTGAAACATAAGGTTGACAGAATTAAGATCCCAGATTTGTCATTGAATCATACATATTTATTATCTCAATAACAATTTTGTGTCTAAAAATATATACAGTGCCTATAGAAAGTCTACACCCCTTTCAAAATTTTCACCTTTTGTTGCCTTATAGTCTGGAATTAAAATGCGTTAAAATAGTTTTTTTTTTCATTTATCGACACATTCTACCCCACAACTTCCAAGTGAAAAAAGTATTCTAGAAATTTGTAGAAAATTAATTAAAAATAAAAACTGAAATAGCTTGGTTGGATAAGTGTCTACCTCCCCTTGTAATAGCAGTCTTAAATTACCTCAGGTGTAACCAATCGCCTTCAAAATCACACACCAAGTTAAGTGGCCTCCACCTGTGTTAAATTGTAGTGATTCACATGATTTCAGGATAAATTCAGCAGTTCCTGTTCTGCTGGGTAGTGCATTTCAAAGCAAAGACTCAAACATGAGCACCAGTGCGCTTTCAAAAGAACTCCGGAACAAAGTTGTTGACAGGCACAGATCAGGGAATGGGTATAAAAAAATATCAAAGTCCTTGAATAACCCTTGGAGCAGGGTCAAGACTATTATTAAAAAGTGGAAGGTGTATGGCACGACCAAGACCCTGGCTAGATCAGGTCGTCCCTCCAAACTGGATGACCAAGCAAGTAGGAGACTGATCAGAGAGGCTACCAAGAGGCCAATGGCAACTTTGCAAGAGCTACAGGCTTTTATGGCCAAGACTGGTCAAAGTGTGCATGTGACAACAATATCCCAAGCACTCCACAAATCTGACCTGTATGGTAGAGTGGCAAGAAAGAAGCCATTACTCAAGAAAGCCCACCTTAATCCCATTAGAAGTATGCAAAAAAAACCACTCTGTAGCCATGTGGCAAAAAGATTTGTGGTCTAACTTTTTGACCTAAATGCAAAGTGTTATGTTTGGTGCAAACCCAACACAGCACATCACCCAAAGAACACCATCCCTACTGTGAAGCATGGTGGTGGCAGCATCATGTTATGGGGATGTTTCTCATTGGCAAGGACTGGGGCACTTGTCAGGATAGAAGGGAAACTGAGTGGAGCAAAGTACAGAGAAATCCTTGAGAAAAACCTGCTGCCTTCTGCAAGAAAGCTGAAACTGGGACGGAAATTCACCTTTCAGCATGACAACGACCCATAGCACACAGCCAAGGTTACACTGGAGTGGCTAAGGAATAAAAAGGTAAATGTCTTTGAGTAGCCCAGTCGGAGCCCTGACCTAAATCAAATCGAAAATTTGTGGCATGACTTGAAGACTGCTGTCCATCAACGCTCCCCAAGGAACTTAACAGAGCATGAACAGTTTTGTAAAGAAGAATGGTCAAATATTGCCAAATCTGGGTGTGCAAAGTTGGTAGAGACCTATCCCAACAGACTCACAGCTGTAATTGCTGCCAAAGGTGCTTCCACCAAGTATTAACTCAGGGGGGTGGAGACTTATCCAATTATGATTTTTCAGTTTTGTATTTTTTATATATAATTTTTTTCTCAATATTTTTTTCCCCTTAACAGTGTGGAGTATGGTGTGTAGATAAGTGGAAAAAAATCCTAATTTAAATGCATGAAACTCTGAGGCACTGACACAACAAAATGTGAAAAAAGTAGGTGTAAACTATCTATAGGCACTGTACATGCTGGGGTCCCTGAGTGGCTCACCTGGTAAAAGTTGTGCAGATTTGTTTTCAGTCTGTGCCAAGTTGACGGTCTTCACTGGGGAATCCAGAGAGAGCGTTGCATTGGTTGTGGATCTCCCATTCGTTAGGGAGGCAAAACTAGAAGGGACTGTTTTTCCTCATCGCACGATAGTCAACCCACTGGCCAGGTACCCAGTGAGCTCAGGTGGACACCTGCAGGGCTGGCCTTTGTCCTCCAGAGGTCAGTAGCTCACTGAAATCCTTTCTCGATTCCTGGGTGCAAAAGAGGAACTTGACTTGGTCATGAGCCCACTGGACCTTCACTTCTCCTGAGCTGTGTGAGAATTGCTACCACGTGAGGTAACATAATTGGGCACCCTAAATTAAACTAAATACTAACAAAATAATAATAAATATATACATGTACAGTAAGACTTTCAAAGACGTTGCATTGTACATACATTTCCAAACTTAAGTGTTAATATTAAACAATGATCTACCTACTTCGGGTTATTGCTGTTCTCCTTGGAAAAAAAAAAAAAAAAAAAACTTTCTTTGAGACTCCAATTGAAAAAGTGCCAGTTGTAGAATGGCAATGCAGTAACCTTTAAACTTCTGAATTGGCAACTCTGATTATTAGTAACATTAGCAACCCTAAAGCTGTTTTCTCTAAGAATTTAATAACATATCCCTTACTTAAATCCAGCCATTGCACCTGTTCTGCTCCTCAGCTGCATATCTCACCTTTCCGAGATACATCGTTTTACAACTAATACCTTTTTAACAAAGTGTAGGAATGCCATCTGGTACTGAGACTTTAGTAATTCAACAAAAACCAACACCGAAACGATTGTGGTTTCCACAGAGAGGATATGAGAATGTTTACCTAAGCAGATGGAGTCACATCTGGTCTGGTGAACGATACCCAGGGTGCAGATGAATTATTCTTATAAGTCTGAGTGCATTTCAAACTTACTCACTGCTGCCTTTATGATTTCCATTACATGAGAGTAGGAGATCAAGCTTCATGCTGATACTGGACTCAGCTCACCAAGATAAGCACCAACTAAGACATTGCTTCTTTTTTACTGTAAACAAATTGATAATGTATACATCATTCTGCCTGGTGTTGATGGCTAAAGTTTAATGCTGGCCCCAGGGATCAGCTTATTTTGCCTCCCTGACTCATCAGCACGCACAACGGCTGCAATGCTGGCTCCAGGGATCAATCTTACATATCCGACCCTACACAATTTTGACTTCAGTGACAGTTAAAAGAGTGACATATATCTGATTATTTCATTTTGGCCCATTCCAACCCTTGTCCATTTTTCAAGGAACACAAAAAAGATAGAATGTCAAAAATACATGACTAAAAGGACTGTCTTAAAATAAGTAGTCTTCCATTGAGATGTACTGTATTGGTTTTGTTGGTACAGTACTATATTTTTAAAAGAAGTATTTTAATTCAGATCAATACGATTCTGAAACTATCACTTGCCTAAAGAGACGACAAGTGTTTTGTAATACAGTACATACTTTTAAATCTGGTACGTATTGTAGCAGTATGTATAAGTGCCCGTTAATGACAGAACAGCAAAATTAAATGAAAATGTTACTGTGGCAATGTGCCCCGCCCCTGTGTGTATTTGTGTGTTGTGTGTTGTGTGTTGCATGTGGTGTGTTAATGTTGGTATATAGTCATTGGTACATGGGATATAAATGGGTCTGTGTAACACAAGGGATTTAAAATGTAGATTTGTATTTAGGCACGAGGATTGCACATCACTCCACATGCTGATTAAAAAGTATATAGTGTGTGGACATGGGACTGCACTAATTTAATTCATGTGCAGATTCCAATTTATTTTCTGTTTGTTCATTTATTAAATGCTAAGCGCAAACAAGTGCTCAGCTTCACCAAACTCCACATTTGTCTATTCTGTGTTGGTCCCTGTTTCTGGTCTGAAGTTACCCACTACAGCAGTCTTTGTGACACGTGGTGTCAGAGTAGGACTATCAGCGCCTCCTAGATGTAGACCAGAGCGGGAAAAAAAAAAAGAACTGTTGGGTTTTTTTTGTGGGGGAAATAAAAATGGGATGGGAGAAAGAAAGGCAGCCATGGCGTAATCGCCAGGAGTTGAAGGAAGGAAGTTCTCCTGCATCGAGTATGGGCACCTCCAGGATGTATGCCCCTATGCAGACACTCTCTTTTTGAAGGCACTCGATCGGGGAGATGTGGAGGATGCGGAGGAGTGGCTTCGCCTGAAGGCCCCGAGACCAGCCCACTGAAAAAAGGGGAAGAAGCCAGTGGCAGCTCCACAGCCAAAAAGGGAGGAGTCTGTGCATCCACAGCCCAAGAGGGAGGAGTCTGTGCATCCACAGCCCAAGAGGGAGGAGTCTGTGCATCCACAGCCCAAGAGGGAGGAGTCTGTGCAGCCACCGCCCAAGTGGGAGAAGTCGGTGCGTCCACATCCCAAGAGGAAGGAGTCTGTGCATCCACAGCCCAAAAGGGACGAGGATTGCTGGCCGCTCCCATCTCCACCAGCAGAGGAAGAATGCCTGCTGTCTCCACCTTCACCAGCAGAAGAAGAATGCCTGCTGTCCCCATTTCCCCCAGCAGAGGAAGAATGCCTGCTGGTTTCGCCTCCAGCGCCAGAGGAAGAGGTCCCAACACTGTCTCCAGAGCGAGAGGGAGAAGCTCTGCTGTTCCCTGCAAATGAGGGAGAGCCACGCCGGTCCACTGCAAGTGAGAGAGAGCCAGACCAGTCCCTTGCAAGTGAGGGAGAGCTGCACAAGTCCCCTGCAAGTGAGAGCCGCACCAGTCCCTTGTAACAAGGGTAGACTACACGCAGCTCCCACCTTCGTCGCCAGGAGACTACACGCTGCTCCTACCTCCGTCGCCAGGAGGCTACACGCTGCTCCCACCTCCACCGCTTCCACCGCCAGGAGCAGAGCAGCAGGAGCTATGTCTGCCTCCACCACCTCCTCCGGCAGGAGCAGAGCAGCAGGAACTGCCTCTTCCTCCTTCACCTCCACCGGCAGGAGCAGAGCAGCAGGAGCTGCCTCTACCTCCGCCAACTCCACTGGCAGGAGCAGAGCAGCAGGAGCTGCCTGTGCCTCCGCCTTCTCTATCTCCACGGGCAGGAGCTGCCTCTGCCTCCGCCACCTCCACCAGCAGAGGGTGAATGCCTGCTGGGTCCCCGTCCACCAGCAAAGGGTGAATGCCTGCTGGGTCCCCGTCCACCGGCAGAGGGTGAATGCCTGCTGGGTCCCTTTCCACCGGCAGAGGGTGAATGCCTGTTGGGTCCCTTTCCACCGGCAGAGGGTGAATGCCTGTTGGGTCCACCGCCACCAGCAGAGGGTGAATGCCTGCTGGTATCACTTCCCCCACCACCACGAGGAGAGGCGCTGGAGCTGGCTCTGCCTCCATCACCACCAGGGGGAGAGGAGCAGGAGATGCCTCTCCCTTCACCAGAGGAAGGACCAAGACATGATGCTGGCAATCCTCAGCAGCCACTGCATAGTCTGCTGAGGGGAGCACAGCGGAAAACAGCCTGGCCGCAGCGGCCTCGAAGAGGGCTACCACTGCTGCAGCCACAGCCACAGTGGCCAACCACAGCACCACGACTGGTACTGACTCCGTCATTGCTCGGGGATGCTTGCATGACACCGCCCAAGGATGCCTTCACGTCATCGCTCTGGGATGCCTGCATGACACCGCCCATGGACCACCTACCCCAGCAGCCTTTCCGCTGATGAAATTGCCCCCGCTGAAGGAGTCAGCCTGGGAGCTGTCAGCATGTCTGCTGACAGGCTCACTGTTGGCAGCATTTCCTCTGCGAGTGGTACAGCCTGGCTACTTTCAACATTGCTGCCCATGAACCCCTTAAAGTCCCTGTTCTTGGTCCGGGACATTTGATCGAGACTTTTGGGATTTTAAGGGTGGAGGTAGCCATTGAGGCCATGTGTGCTGCGCACAATGGGGGGGGGGGGGGGGGGGGGTATGTGGCAATGTTCTCCTCCCCTGTGTGTATTTGTGTGTTATATGTTGCGTATGGTGTGTTAATGTTTGTATATAGTCATTGGTACACAGGATATAAACGGATCTTTGTAACACGAGGGATTTCAAATGTATATTTGTATTTAGGCACAAGGATTGCACATCACTCCACATGCTGATTAAAAAGTATTTAGTGTGTGGACACAGGCGTGCACTAATTTAATTAATGTGCAGTTGTACGGAGATTTCAATTGAATAATTGATTAGCAATCGAGTCTCGGTACAGCTGCATAAAAGCATGCATGTATCACTCATTCGGGGTTGTGTGTTTGAGTGAAGAACGGGTGTGGAGAGGAGAGAATTTAAAACAAAGAAAGAAAGAAAAGTAAATATGACGAGTGCTGGAAGCACCAGCACCGTACCTGTTTTGTATTCAGCGTTCGTCCACCCTGTTTGTGAGTGTCTATTCGTTTTGTTTGTCTGTTTAATTTCGTTTTGTTTGTGCTGTTCTTTTGTTACAACCTTTTATTTTCTGTTTGTTCGTTTATTAAATGCTGAGCGCAAGTAGAGATGGGACGGTATGACATTTACACGGTATGATAACCATTAAAAAAAATACCGTGGTAGCCTTAATATCATGGTATACAGTACACCATGCAGGTTTTAAAATAAAGGCTCAAATGAAGAAAGATAATGTAAATCACTTAAATTACCGTAATTCACAAAAATAAAACCAACAAATCACACTTCCTTTCATGGAATGATTTAAACATTTTGTTTTTAGTATTTAAGTATGCCAAATAACTTGGTACATTTCTTTTTTATAAAGACAATCAGAATAATAATTAAAAAAAAAAAAAAAAAAAAAAAAACTAAAGTTTTACACTCAATGTTATATTACAACAGTATTAAGATCTATTATTTGCTCAAAATGACGTGGTGCTGTGTTTGTTAAAACATTTTAACGTGTAAAATTAAATAAATAAACAAATAAATAAATACTTTGTTTAGCTGATGACAAATAGATTGGGAAATGATTGGTCTTTTGCTTAAAACACAAACATGTACCACAGGTTATTATTTAAGAGCAGAGATGAGTCGTTTATTTTTTTCAACCGAATAAATAAATTATGTATATAAATAAAAAAAAAATTTTAATACTAAAAAGTGTTATTGGATTTACATTTACGACATTGCACAAGTAAGCCTCCAACGATTATTACACATGTGAAGTTTGGAAAAAAAAAAACATTCTTCACTTATCTATGAAAATTGGAATACTGTTACAACTATTTTAAGCAAAACGATGTTGATAGTAAGTTGGCTATCCTGCTGCAGTCGCGGGTCTGTGCTTTTTGTTTGAGACATTGGTCGTGTTCTTGTAGCGCAGATTTCCGTTCTGCACAGCGCTGCACAGAATCGAAGATGTGCTGTAGACGTCAATCAACACCCACAGAAATCTGTGCAGATTCTGCATAGCCCTTTGAAATGTTACTGCGGGAGGCTGGCTGCAGCTGTGAACCAAAGGGACGATGCAGAGATCACGAGTGACCTGCTAATCGTAATGCAAATAACCACTGAAACTACTGCTGACATTTTATCATTATACAGTGAAGCCGTGAACAGCCTTGTCCACGCTATATTAAATAAATACATTTATTTAAAAAAAAAATAACATAATGTATTAAATCTGTTATAAGTGGTGTATAATTTTACAAAAAAGTTCATGTTTATCTATTACATTAAACTGACTGTTGGTAATCCAGACAAATATAGCATGTTGAAAATGTATGCTAAGCTGCAAGGCTGCAAGCATTTACTACATTTTAAAAACGAGTTTGAAGAATTATGTCTGTGCCTCTAGCCAGTGGCAAATGTTAGTCATCTTTACCGCAGTTTTAACAGCGGTCACCATGAACACTGTATCAACCTAAATCCTGTCAAATGATGCTAGCTTTTACGGAACACAATCGACTTGCACTAGGCTGATATTGCAATACATTACTGTAGTGCCAGAATATGAGAGAGAGAGCACTCTAGCTTCAGTTCAGTTAGCCTCATCTCTCTTTCTAAACATTACAAATATGATTGCACCAAGCTCCACTTGTATCTAAACTAGGGCTGCTACTATTAAATCGAAAATCGATTTTTCGATCGGTTCAATTCCTCATTAAATACATTGATATAAATATTGGATAATTGATTGAATAATTACATTTTTGTAACGTGTATAGTTAATAACATTATTTAAGTTTATGAATGAATAATTGCTATAATGTACAATGTATAATGTATAATATATTATGTTTTAGGCAGGGATTTCCGCATTGTGTGTTTCACAGATAATGAAGGTTAGGTGGTACAGTATTAACAAGATGCAATGTGTTTACTCAGTTGTCACTGAATAAATCTCTGTATAGATTACATTCCAAAGTACTGTAATCTGTTTGGAATAAATATTTTATTAACACCCCTGTAGTATATTAAACTTGCTTTCGACTTGTTGTGAATGTTGCTAAGCCTCGTGGTGCACAACACCTCGAGTCATCCGTATATTGGACGTATATGGACCCAGTGTTGGGCCTTACTGCATACATAACCATAGACACTGCTGTAGGAACAGCAGGACACCGGAGCCATTGTTCAGTGTTTAGTTTGTTACAAAATGGAACAAAAAACTACCTTGATGCCTTTTTTTTTTTTTTTTTTTGCTAAATTATTCCCTAATGGCAGTTATTCCAGGTGGGATTTCCCTGTAGTTCACCCCACAATTCCCCAGGCTAGAATCAAATTGCAATTACTTACATCAGTGGTTACTGATTCTAGCATGAACAACTACATTACATGTTATGTTGCCAGTTTAATTACTTTGATGGCGGTCCTTAGTATCGAGCAGTCGTTGTACTGAAAAAAAGAAAAAGAAAGGGGGGGGTGGGGGGGCAGTTGTTGATTAATGGCAGTTGTATTAGGCCAGACATTTTTAAGAGACCAAATAATAAATTAGATTCAAGGCATCAACCAGAGATTAGTTTCATGGGAGCCCTAGAAATAGTTTGACTGGAAGCATGCATACTCCATTTGTAAGAGATTAAATCACATTATTTTTTGTTTGGAAAGAAAGGGAATTCTAAGTAGAAGCTCCTGTTCAAATCTACTCTTATATATAAGAATAAATATTAAACAAAATTTAGTGGGGGTTTGTTTATTTGGTAGTGACCCAAGCTTTAATCAGAGACTCCTAACTTCAAAGGCTGTGCACAGCCTCCCTATTCCTCTTGCATTTCAAGACCCGCCTTCCATTCGCTATGTACTTTTCCTATGCGGTGAAGCAGTGTTTCATTGAAACTGAACATAATTGATTTTTATTAGACCATGTCCTGGAAATGTCATTTAAAATAACTTGCAATAACTTCACCATCCAGTCTCGCTTTGATCCTAAATTACACAACATTCTTCTATAAATAGGGGCAATTATAAGAATGTTTTGAAGGATTTCAAAATAACAGTGTGTGTTGCTCACACCACTGTATTTATTCATTTTAAGGGTTGGTAGTGTAAGTAGTGTTTAAAGCTTATCATGGTAAATAGTTAGAATTACTAAAACATTCCTGGCCATGTATTCTTAATCTTTGACCTCAGTTAAATTGTTCTGCAAGCTACTTATGTTGCTTTATTGTGCTTTTGAAGCAATGCATCTAGATTGCGTCTAAAATGTTTAAGACCAGTGCTAGTATTTTAATGTCAAAGGAATTGGAAGCTCTGACTGCATTCACCAACACTGTAAAGAACGAGCAGTTCTTAAAGTATTAAGTAAGGATTTCTCCAGAGGATTCAAACGTGAAATAATATGCACAGAAACTATTGAAACGTATTTAAAGTGTTACCTCATGCAGACTCACTAACCCATAAAGTACCTGTTGTACCTGTATTTACAGAATATTCAGTTCTGTTGTAATTTAGTCTTAGAAACAGAAAAAAAACACATCACTTTGGTACAGTTTTAACTCATCCATCTGATTGAACTATTTTTCTTATACTGTGCTGTCTTTATACTGTATTTGAAAACGTTAACACTAGAATCCCTGTGGCGATCATTTTGGCCTTTTGGCTTTAAAATGTAATTTTCTCCAGTCATATAACACATAACACACATATTCTAAAAGGTATTGACAATGTCGACCTAAAGGACTTTTTCGACCTGAAAAAAGAAACAAGGACCAGGGGTCACAAATGGAGATTAGACAAAAGGGCATTCAAAACAGAAAATAGGAGGCTCTTTTTTACACAGAGAATTGTGAGGGTCTGGAACCAACTCCCCAGTAATGTTGTTGAAGCTGACACCCTGGGATCCTTCAAGAAGCTGCTTGATGAGATTCTGGGATCAATAAGCTACCAACAACCAAATGAGCAAGATAGGCCGAATGGCCTCCCCTCATTTGTAAACTTTCTTACGTTCTTATGTTCTTATATGGGGCTGCGCATTCATGTACCTTTCTGTCCGTATGTATTTCTCCCAAAGCATGAAACGCGGGCATGCAGAAAAAAAGGAGATATATTACATTATACCTAAAAGCCCCAAGAGCAGTCACATTGACGGCCACACAGAAAACAAATGTATTTTGATTATACAGAACGGTATTCTACTTTATTGTTTTTATTTACCAGGCCGCATTGTGTTTAGCTGTAATCAGATTAGTCTCTACTCTCTGCCTGAGTGAATGACTGACAGTCTATTGTTTTCAGTAAGCTTTTTTGGTCAGTCAGTTAGCATCGGGACTAGTGAAAATAAACACCAGAGACCGTGGAGTTTTACTACGCAACAAAATATGGAGTTAATGTTTTGGATCAGGTGGCACGGTGGTCTGTTCATGTGTTTTACAATGTATTGGACTAGCAGATCAACTCCTGGGTACTTTACAAAGAATGCACAGAGAAGAATTTACCAAAAAGAGAATATATTTTACAGTTAGCACACGAACTTCGCAATAAGCATTTGGAACAGAGGGAGACTGCCAAGCATGTACCCACAGCTGAAGCTAGCAACAGGGTTGAGGCAAATGCAATAAAAATAAAACTTCGGACAGCTGTGCCCTGTGCAGAAAGGCGGCGTGGAGAAACGCATTATCTGTGTTGATTGTGAATAGCCTTAGACTCCGGTAAAGGAATACCCTTTTATCGAAAAAAAGAAAAATAAATTAGATTTGTTTTTTTATAACTTCTTGTGCCGTGCGTTTCTGTAAAATGTTTATTTATCTACGTTTTCCAGTTACTTTTGCTCATCTGATAATAAACTGTTTAAGTTTTATGGATATGTACCGTATGTTGTAAACCAATGTCTGTTCAGATATCTGTTCAGATTATTTACATTTTCTTGTTTTGATTTGTAAAATGAATTTATAAATGTGTGTGTGTGTGTGTGTGTGTGTGTGTGTGTGTGTGTGTGTGTGTGTGTGTGTGTGTGTATATATATATATATATATATTCATGCTTCGGTTGTTCAGATGTACTCAATAAAAAAAAAAAAAGAATTACAGCCGATTGTTTCTCCTTTCATTATACCATTTACAGTGTTTTGAATACAGCTGTCAAAGACTGCTGCAGGGCTTCTAGGTATGAGTGTATCTCTGGTCCTTCTAGTGTTAATGGGTCTTAAAAATGGGTAATATAACTGCATGTTCACTTGGGGGATTATATGGCAGAAGTCAAGTTTTAATAAAGTATTTGAAAACATGTAAAGTGCACACGTGTTGTTCACGGATAATACCTTGTAACCGCAGCCTGTATATACAATACAGTAGACGTACACTTGGTAGCGGCATGCAAATTAAAAGCAAAAGGAATGGGCTTTACAAGGTAATCTTTGAGTAGCAGTCTTGTCAAATCACATTTCTCTTTGTCCCTGGTGTTGTCTCCTTCCATTCCTTTATTTGTCCCACTACAGAGTTCAAGCTGATTTTCCATTTTGAGACAGCATGTTGAAGAATTTAAGAAATCAAAGCTTTTCTAAATGTAATCTCTTTGGTGTGCTGGGGTAGGGGGAAGGGGGTAGTCAAATCATTGTGTTATTGAATGACTAGAGTGAATTTATCAAGTAACTTCAGATGAGATCAGGGGGGATCACACTCCGAATTTATTACATATTAATTCCATTAATCCACATGCCAACATTCCACCGGCTGTGAGCTTTGTATGGTTTTTATAAAAATATTGCAAAAGGGGATTAGGGAACGATTTACAAAAATGGAACTTACTCCTTTATTATCTGGGAATTAACATGGGGGCAGCATAGCTACGACAGGATTTTCAAAGGCTGTTTTTAAAAGAGTGGAGCTGACCGCGGCAATCTGGATCCAGGGCAGCGCTCAGAGGCAGGTCTTGTGCATGCTGGTCCAGGGCAGCGCTCAGAGGCAGGTCTTGTGCATGCTGGTCCAGGGCAGCGCTCAGAGGCAGGTCTGGTGCATGCTGATCCAGGGCAGTGCTCAGAGGCAGGTCTTGTACGGACTGATCCAGGACAGCGCTCAGAGGCAGGTCTTGTACGGACTGATCCAGGGCAACTCTCAGAGGCAGGTCTGGTGCATGCTGATCCAGAGCAGTGCTCAGAGGCAGGTCTTGTGCATGCTGATCCAAGGCAACGCTCAGAGGCAGGTCTTGTGCAGACTGATCCAAGGCAGCGCTCAAAGGCAGTTCTGCCTTTGTAGATAGGAAAAGTGTCTGCACTTTTGGGTTGGGCTGGGTTGTGTGAGAAAGGGGTTTGTCTTATCAGGTAACACATCACTCAGCAGGGCTTAGGGCTGAGATGTTTCTGATCAACAACTTTTTCCACTGAGAAAAAAGGGCATTCTTGTCTGGGTCCAGGCTGATCAGCTCTTTCTCATTCTGTGAATTTAACAGCACTTATGGACAGCAATGACCAGCCGCATGTCACAGTGGTTACCACAGGTGCCTTGGAAGATCCCTGGCTGTGGTTTCAGAAACGTTTGTGTCTGAATTGAAGAAGCCCAGTTGGCTGGTTTTAAAGGACTGTTATAGGCAAGTCTGCCAGTCTTGAAGCTATGCGCGATAACCACTCGTGACTTAAACCAAAAGATCTTGTGTAACACTAAAATAAACTTAGTAAAGGGATAGCAAGGTTGAAAACTTGATTTAATTAAGAACATTACAACATAAGGGTGATTGTAATTTGTTTCAGTTTGTAGAGAAAATACCGTGTCTGGTTTATCAGAACAAGTTATCTATAGTATTGCTAGCTTGCTAGAATTAAAAAAAGTAAAAATAATGGCCAGTATTGTCTGCATTGTGCTCTAGCTCCTTGCTGAGTCAGATAGCACTGGTCAACTTTGTAATCAACATGCTGTAGTGATTAGCTTATATGCTGCTAATAGCCCCTGTACAGGAATGAGAGAAAGAAAAAACAATCATACATCATCATTTTTTTTTTTGGAACTGGTTTGCAAGTTCAACAAAAGCAAACTCACGACATTTTGCTTTAAGATAGCAATGTAGCAAGGATTTGTGTTCAGTGATTTCTGTAAGCTGCCTCAGGCAATAATGTAATGTTCAAGAATCTTTCAGCCCTTTAGGCTGGTTAGTGGCTTCACTGTCACAGCTAACCCCAGGCAGATTAGTTACGGTGCATGTCTTCATTTGGTCTTTGACTTCCCAACTTTCCCTTATTTTAACATTAGGGTTAATGGCCAGGCCCCCTCACCCTCAAACAGTGAATCATGTAAATAAAATTGTAGCTAAGTGTTGAGCACACCTAATACTCTATGTCATTTCGGATTTACTGGCATTAACAGTATTTGCAGGCAATATTAGAAAGGCCATGTACTACTGGACTGGAGTTGCCTGAGCAGAGGAGGGTAAGTGTTAGCAAATGGATAACAGAAAGTAGGTTTGATATGTGTTTTGTATTTTAAGCACAGGAGTGTGTTTACTTATTGTTTTACATGGAGCTTTATTCAGCAGAAAAATAGCAAATATAATATATATATATATATATATATATATATATATATATATATATATATATATATATATATATATATATATTAATGCTTTCCTCTTTAGGTTTCGAGCACTTGGCCACAAAATAATTTTCTCTCATTCTGACACTTCTGCCTGACAAATGTGACTTTTCAATATTCAAGTGGGCTTTAGTTCTTAACCATTTTCTTTGCCTAAATCAGCTCTCCTTACCAAAATAAAAAACAAAAAAACCCAAGAGAACAGTTGTTAAATGGCTCAAAGAAGGTATTCTCACAGTCTGCTTGTTCAGAGCTAGCCCTGTGGTCTTTGGCTTGTCAGCTGTCTTTAAATGAAATGTTTGTTATGAGCAGTGAGAATACAAGGGATTACTGATGATTGTTTGTCACAGATTTGCAGAATGATTTAGAAAATGCAGGGTCTGAAATGATACAATGCAGTATATGCTTTATTCACATATGAAATAGTTTAGTTTTCAGGTATAAAATCATATCAGGAGAACTAAAATGTAGCAGATTATGATACCACGTTCATTAAAATACTTCAAATAGAACCCTCCCTGCTATTTAAAAAGAATAAAATAAAAATACAAACAGAAATATACTAAATTCAAAACCTTGGTGCACAAAGGTCCCAATTTTAATTAGCATTCAATTTTTTAGATCCACCACCGTTTCGATCAACTGAATAGACCCCAATGTTTCCTAAGTAAGTTATAGTTTATGGTCATAATGCAATTACCAGTGACATTTGTAGAATATTGTTTATCATTTATATCAATATTACTATCAGAAATCTGATATCTACAGTAGCAGTGTCATAACATGGCCAACAGGCACACCCAGGAGTCCCTCGATGCTGGCATCTTCAGTAAGGCATGGGAGTCAGTGTAATGAGGGAGTTTTTTGTAGGGAACAAAACCTGGACTTAATTTAGAATCATTAAGCCTGTTTACTATAATTATAGTAAGATATGTTCATTGAGCAGCATTGGCTGAAATGTCACTGTTGAGTTTTTCTCTAATTTTTTTAAAGAATTGTGTTGATATTACAAGTCTCCAACAAGTTCTTTTTCCTATGCAAACTGTGTTATTTATCCCATTTTTCAATTAAATTAACTTAGATTGCATTTGTGATTGTATGTTGGTTTGCCGTTGGTAACAGATTTAATGATGTGGGAAGAATTCTGGGCGTGATTAAACAGTTGCTGATAGTTGTCTGGCCACAGTCAGTTCACATACTGACAGAGAACAGTTGACTGGTTTTAAAGTGGGGACCCTGCTGTGTAAACAATTATATAGCACAGCTGACCAATGATTTTAGCATCTGTTACCCAATGAATACTATTAGCAATTATTATTGAGTTCACAGTGCATTAAATGTTGCAATAACTGGTTAGAATGAACCTGTAGATTTCACTGTGCCTCAATTACGTGAGGCCCCTCCCATGCCATGTGTCTCACACACATCTTTACTGTGTTGTATGCGAAACAGGATATATATATATATATATATATATATATAATATATATATATATAAACACGGACTGGAAATATAACCACCTCTGATTGGTTAAACAGCATCACATGGCTTCAATACTAATGAGCCGCTTCACACTGAATAAATCACTACGCACCACTACATTCTAAAATCCATGACAGACTGTCATTTTATTTGTTGTTAGTTACAAAACCACAGCCAAAAATGAGTGGCATTTCATTTTCATATATTTGGGGATGACTCTCCATATAACTGATACAACACCAATTTTCTGAGTGAAGACAGCAGTCCATCTGAAAAAACAAATACAATAAAATAAGTGCACCACCAAGAGTAGACATATAACAGTAGATGAGGAACAGCTAAATGAAACAGAAGAAAACAAAGATTGAAAAAAAAACTACAGCATGGGCTGGTTAATGTACTTAAAGAAAAAAATATGGGCATTCGTTTTATGAAAACAAGTCCAAAAAATCTCAAGAACATAAGAGAATTTTATGCCAGTGCAAGATGTTCTACTGGAGACCAGCATTCAGTCTCCAGTTTTATAGCACTGAGCTGGACTAAATACATATTTTAACAGTAGAAGATCTAACATCTCTGCTGACAGCGTGTTTAAGATGCCAGCAATGATGTATTGCTGTCGGTCAGGAAAACTCTTAGAAATGCTGGTAAAAACAAGGCCAGACACCGAATTACCGGCCTAGATTTGAAGTGTCTGCAGGAAACCTACACACAAGGGTGTCCAACAACTAACAAAAAACATCTTTTGAGATGGAAAACGATGGAAACAGACTTCTGCCTTCCTCAGTGTCATTGGAAACTCCTCCCATCATCAGCTTGTGATTACTCCTGTAGTTTCTAGTCACTTGCGATGCAGAAATTCACAATAAACTGACATGTGCAATTTAATTTTAATAAGTGAACAATGCATGAAATTAAATTACATTTGGGACTATATTACTCTGCGGATGTATACGTAGTAAAAGTTTCTGGTTTTATTCGCGGTATAAACCACTTTGGGCCATGCAGTTCCGATGATATATATCACAACCCAGGCATGGTATATATCATGGGAACTGCACGGCCCGTTGTTATGACTTGGCTTAAAGTGACAACATAATAAACTCAAACGTCAGCTTTAGCTGCTTTATGTACTATATGCAATGCTATTAGGTGGATTTAGGTAGCGTTGAAACATAAATAAATACAAATTCAACAACAAATGTAAGTAATGATCAGATGGCTTTTTTGTTTAGTTAGTGTTTTGTTTTGTTTTTTCTAAATGTTTAAACAGCTTATTTCAACATAAGTAATGCAGTTGTGCATAGCAAGTATTTTTTATTTTATTTATTTTTTTATTTTAAGTCTAACGGAGTACCTTGAGTGTTGTACAGTTTTTTGTTGGTTCAAGATATTATTTAAACGATTCTGTTTAAAACTATTATTTAAAACGAACACAGTCAGTGCTATCAGTGTAAACAAAATAGTACTTATAAGCAAAGTTCAAATATGGGGAACCATGTATCCATGCTATATTCTGCCCAAAGGATTCCAGCCAGATACTGCAGGAGCAAGATTGTTATTATAGATCTGAACATTTCCATTATTCACTTTCAATTTCTATTTTGTGCCAATCGATTTTCACTGAACATAAAAAAGTCTGCAGAGGTTGTTCCTTGAGAAGTGCACATACTGGTACGGCTCATCTCGCAGGCCCACACTGAATCTGTGGGCTGAAACCTTGTCAAACCAACTCAGAGAGCTTCCCTCACATTCATCAAAGCTAGGCTCTATCGTCATCTCAGATTGCATTTTCTGACTCACTGAACCACTGCTGACTGGGTGGAACAAAAAGTTACATTTTTTTATTTTACTTCTTTTTTCTTTTTTTTTTTTTTTTAATGTGTGCTTTTTGTGTGCAGCCTACTGATTGGTTGAACACCCTTGCAAGACTACAATGTGTCCCAGCAATGCTAGTACTTCAGCAACTGAGTATTTCATTAAGAGGCTGCAATATGGGGAAAAGACCCCAATGAGTATGGTTACTGTCAAGCTTCCAGGCGACTGTGCTACTCCTGTACTGTTGCACCGTTTAGACAACAAGCTATCCTTTAAACACCAGCAGTAGTAATGGGCGATAACGTTTAGTTTACCCTCTCTTCTCAGTTTAGCACTTAAATGACCCATGATGACCTTACAGCTGTCCTATTGTCTTTAATGTAGTAATTTTTTTTTTTTTATGTTCTCATAAAATCAAAATTCATGTTGTAATTTGATGCTTGAGTTGACACCGATCAAGCTACACAATCCCAAGATACACAGGTAGTCCATTTTGGTGCAAGCACATTTAAGCCACTTAGTATTCTCATAGTATCCATATGATTCTCTAAGCTTTGAGGGCTGACTGAAATAGTTCAATAATTTAAAAAAAAAATAGCTTATAGCCCAGACATGCTTCTTAAGCCAAGCCTAAGAATAGAGAAAATACTTCTTATAATGAAGTGGCATTTCACTGTTGCCACTGTTTTAATAGTGGAACTAACCAGCTGTGGAGAAGAAAAAAACCGCAATTCCCACAGGTAATGTTTTTTTTTTTTTTTTTTTTTTTTTTTTAATTTTATGTAATGTATTCAAGAACAGGACATGATAGAAATTGGAAATGAATTAACCTTTCTTTTGGAGCCGAGGTCACAAATATGTTCCTTAATATCTCAGAATGATTGCAGAAATGAAATGGCAAACAGTCACTTTAAGTCAGGCATAACAATTTAACAATTTTCTGGTACACTAAGCCCCTCAGGTATGTTGAAGTCTTCGAGTGCCTAACTGGATCTTGTCGGCTTTCATGGCGTAACTGGCTTCTGTGAATTTCCTAATAATATATATATATAAAAAGTACCAGGGGAAGAGCCTTGTAGTTATACAGAAGAGCAAGCCACCTCTGTGGGCACAGTGCTGTCACAACCAATGTCTTTATTACTACATCCCTACAATCCCATTTCAGCGCAGCTAAGGGGATTTTGGTTATTCAGATGTCATTAAAAGCTGCAGAGAAGCACAGTACCAGGCTAACCAACATGATGAGCAGGACAGCCAGTTCTGTGCTTCTCTGCTTAGGCTCTGGAAGTGTACCAGCCGGCATCTGACTTCTGTCAGGGCAGCTGTTAGTTAGACCGTAGCAGAGGTTCTGCATGTCAGCTTCACCTCTGAGTCATTGTGTGACCCAGTGGGCAAGCCATGTCTGTATTAGCAAAGCAGGAGACGTGTTTGCTAACAAAAGATTCAGAGAACAATACAGATAAGAACGAAAAAAACAGCCAAATAAATAACTAAATAATAAACACCATCAGCTTCATTCAGCAAACCACAGTGACAATATGAAACCGAAGCTCTATATTTCCACGGTCTTTATTGCAGAGCAGTTGTTAAGCTCACAGATACAGTGTGGCATGTCAAAACTCACTCATTGCGGGACACTTTGTGAGTGCTGTGTGGTTCCTCAGTGTCACAGCTCAGCATCACATGAAGGTGACTGATGCGGGCATGCCTGGCTACCAGGGTGGCAGCTTGAGAATATATCCGGGGTTAGCAAATACTACAACCAGGACCTTTGGTACCTCTGATCACATAACGTGACAGAAAAGAGTCAGCACTTTTTATTTGCTTTGTTTATTTGCTTTGGCAAGTGCATGAGTTTGTTCTTCCTATTTTTTTGTTTCAAAGTCCTTGTCTTTTGGGATCATCGTAAGGTTTAAAAACAACAAAAAAATAACTCCTCGATTTAAATAACTCCTCGACTGTGGTGCTTGTATAGGTTAAAAACCCTTGCCTATGCAGCATCGTAGTTTCTTTGGTTATGGGGCACAAGAAGATGCCTTAAGCTTTTTATAATAATATTTTGGTTTACTGTATAATATGGTGTGTGTGCAGTGTACTGACATGACAACCCTGTAAGATGTGTAATATTTTTATTTTAGAACAATTTTTTTTTTTTTTTTTTTTTTTTAAATGCCATTGCAAAAGTAGCTAAACAAAATGTCAAAATTGTATTATTAGGCATCCACTGTGCATTTATAAACCAACAATTTTGTACTGGAAGTAGAATTCAGTATTTCTTTAAAATTCATTAGATAATGTCCAGTTAATATTGTCAACACTTGATAACACATGTGTGGATAAAACTAATTAATTAGTTAATCTCTCAAGATTCGAACAATTCTGCTCTGATCATAATGCTGCTTATTACAGCACACTTTTCAGTGCACTGGAAGAACTTCTGTATACTTACCCCCATAATAAAAAAACAGCAAGTATTTAAAAACAAAAGAAAAAATAAAAGCAAATCTTATTGTCATAATGCTTATGTAATGACTTCCATTAGTTACAATATAGACTAATTAACAACTGTGTTGTTTAAATTTTATAGAACAGCTTTATTAAATTATTGTTGTGTCTTTCTTTGTTACCAAGAGAAAACCAATGCCTTTTTTTTTTTACTTAATTAATTTGCCTAATTGTTATTCATAACCCATCAATTCCTGATTTCTACTGACTGGGATAATGCTATCTTCTGCTGTTTGCACTTTCATTTACATTTCTATTACAGTGGAAACATTAACAAGCAACTGTTTGAATATTCATTAGCTTCTGTAATAAAGAAAATAGAGTATTGTCCTTTTATTTGATAATGAAAGGGGTTGATTTGGTCCTGAGGTTTGATTGCAGACGGGGAGTGAGTTTGCCCAGTGTTTACTGGAATGTCTTGTTCAAACAGCTCCCTCGCAGGTTAGTGAAGTTATCAAGGAGAGAGTGCGGCAAAGGAGCATTCAGCTTTCCTGGAAGGAGCCGGAGCTTCCCAACGGGGTCATCACAGAGTATGAAATCAAGTATTATGAGAAGGTAAGTGTCAAGAGCATAACCACACTGCTGATAACGCAACGTGACATACAGTGAGTCACTCTTTGGATCTGTTTTTGTCAAGTGTTTGTTTTTTTTTATTTCTGAACCTAGGAAGCAATGCCCATAGGGCATTGTAACCAGATCTACGTATTTATTGTCTGTGAGGTCTGATACAATAACCCTGACAGGACCGAGGAATCCACATTTAATTTACTTTATATATATATATATATATATATATATATATATATATATATATATATATATATATATATATATATATATATATATATAGTACAATTGTATAGAAAAACAAAAAGTTTCACAGTACCGCTAAGAAATTAGGGTAGGGAATGAAAATGAATTACATTTCATAGATTAAAAAAAAAAAAAGCATTGAGAACTTGAAATTGCCTGGGCTAATTCTTTACTGACTCATTTTGTTTACCAACTTTACTAATGCAGTATGGTAGCTGCATATTTACCCTGAGTGTTAGATGGATAACATACTTTAATAACAAAAGGAGTCATTGTGTAAGTGACTTAAACTGGAGACCCTGGTTTGAAATCCCTGCTCAGCCTCACTCAGGGGCACAACAAGGATATTCCTGGGGGTGGGGGTGGGGGTACAGGTTACCTGCCAAGTTGCAGAGGTCCAGAAAATACACCACACATTCTCATCTATCGCTAGTCCTATATAAAACCACAGTATATCAAGGGCTGCAATATAGCGAGAACCACAAAAGAAAAAAGAAAATCACAATACTATACAATCAAACTTGTTTTATCGTGGGCCTGAGATATTATAAACAGGGCACATCCAGAAACACATAGAAATAGGAGGCTACTAATACAGTACATCATATTGTCAACTTAATATAAACTTTTCAGTTATGCAGTTTTGCTAGATGAGAACAGGCAATAATTTTTTACAGTAGGGTAAAAGTAACAGATTTTTCTAAATTGGAAAACGTTGATGTCACATAGCTTTAATTGGTTGCATTTTGTCATCTAGCCTTTGTTTGTACGTGTGGTTTTGATTGGTCGCATTTGGTCAGCTGTATAAATGGTTTCATTGGGTTGAAGGGAAGCTATGTTTGCCGCAATCAGTGCTTCCGTACAGTATATGTATACGACTGTATGATGAATTTGTAATCGGTAATAATACAAAAATAAATCCAATTGTAATCACGTCTATGGCTGGAGGGGGGGGGTCGAGCCCCCTGAGCCCTCCAATGGTTGCCCTCCTGGCCTCACTGCATGTCTCTGACGGGATCTCTTCATCTCCCGCTGCTACTGTCCATCTTCTTGCTCAGCCCTCACAATCAGTTTGGTGTGTTTTGTTGCATATTTTATATTGTCACTCTGTTGGCTTCCCATTGTGGTAGATTTTATGAGAAATTAAATTACGAAGGGCTTATTTTCCTTACTCTATCATGACTATTTTTTTTTTTTCTTTGTTGTAAAGGATCAAAGGGACCGCACTTACTCAACTGTGAAATCAAAAACTACATCAGCCACTGTCAATAACCTGAAACCAAGCACAGCATATGTGTTTCAGATTCGAGCTTTTACTGCTGCAGGCTATGGCACCTATGGTCCAAGACTAGAGGTCATAACACAGGAGGAAGCTACAGGTAATACACACTAATGTTACCAGCGTTTCTCTACAAGGAATGTCCTGCTGCTAATGCATCTCATTTACTAAAGAGTGTATTGTAATAAAAAACTGAATTTAACAGTAACTAAGGCAGTGATCTGTATCTAGGTATTGTACACCATACTACTGTAGAATTCCTGTTTAAAACCACTGAGGTACCTTAAAAATAAACAAGTTATACAAAAACATAATAGTAAGCTGTTCTTTCCTGGAGGTCCCAGAGTAAAGCTACAGTTTTATACAGGTTTGGTTATGAACATACCTCTTAAACACCAGCTTAAAAACACGATACTCCATGTTAAACCTACCAAAAACTTATCAACACTAAATAAACTCTGTAGAGCAAACCTTACATTCTGATTAATATTGATCAAACACAATAAGTGAAACATTTACTCTGTGTCAGAGAACAGGATTTGTATGATATTGTGATTTTTTTAGTTATTTTTAAAATTTATTTATATATATATATATATATATATATATATATATATATATATATATATATATATATATATATATATAAATGTGTCATACAGTATATATATATATAGAGCTTCAGCTTTGAGCCTTTAGCTCCTAAATTGCTATTGTAGTTGTTATTATTGCTATTGTAATTGCCTATGAGACACATTGATACACCAATAAAAATCTATTTTTTATAGTGATGGTTATTAAATATTTACAAAGACAGGGTAAATACACATTTTTTGGAGGAGATGCCCATTGATTTAACCAAAATGTGTCTTTCTGATATCTTGCGTACAATCTGTTAACTGCCCGTGGGTCTGACACTAATTGTTCCTTGTAATATAATGTTGTTTCAGCCACAGCCGTCACCAGTGAACAGAACCCAGTGATTATCATAGCTGTAGTTGCTGTGGCAGGGACCATCATCCTCGTCTTCATGGTGTTTGGATTCATTATTGGAAGAAGGTATGCACTCACAGGCCCTTCTGACCTTGCACTTCAGTGAGATGATGTTTGGGAATTAGGCTTTCAGTCACCCCAGGGCCGCTGTAACCTTGGTATCTTAACATATCTCATCATCAATCAAATGAGGTCTGACGGATTACATTCAGTTTCTTACTAACGGGAACACAATTACATCCATCGCAAGAAAGTTCTGGCTAGAGTTAGCGTCTCATTTGCAATGTATTCCCTGTGGTCGGCTGGGCAGACAAACATTTCAGGTTTCAAATCTAGCTGTTCTTCGAAATAGAGTTTGACATTCATGAATGGGACTTGCAAATATAGAAACACATCCTCATAGAGTGACACATTACTGACAACACAGGAGGCAGAACCCAGTTATCCAGATATCTGATTTGATATTATAAACGGAGGAACGCTTGCATACGTATCTAAATAGTGTTCAAAAAACAGGTTTGTTTCAATGGGGGGTAAAACAATGACATTCTGGTTCTCAGCTGTAATACTAGACAAACCAGAGGCTTTTTAGCATATGTTATTTGTACATAAACATTGGCTCTCACTGTTTTGGATGCGTTCTTTTTTAAGATCCAGAAACATGAATGTGTTCATTTTTCACATATTTGTTGTTTGCTTATTAAGGCACTGCGGCTACAGCAAAGCAGACCAGGAAGGAGACGAGGAGCTTTACTTTCAATGTAAGTGGCCCCTGGACTGTATTAACATTTCATATTTGCATTGCCAGAGAAGAAAAAATGCAAATCATTTTGGGTTGATTCAATTTTGATTACACACTTTTAAAAAAACACTCTGTTTTAGCTGTCATTCTCACAGCTGTTTGAGCACTATAGGCGAGCCAGTGAGGGGGAGGGGGGGGGGGAGGGGGGGTGGGGGGGGGGGGGGGGGGGGGGGGGGGGGGGGGCACTGAAAGTAAATTTAGTATAAATTTAGGCTGAAATCTACAAAAACATCATGCCATCTAAATATATAAAACTGGAACACATTTTAAGCTAACATTTATCATCTTGTACATCTTTATTTGCTGTATCTACTGTATAATGTATGGGCCTACTCTTCCAAGGTTCTATTCTTTGGCTACTTTTCCAGTAAGTGTTTCACACCGTCCTAATGATATCCCTGGAGATGCAGCTGCAGATAGTTTCATAGCCAACCTGTGATGATCTGGGCCATAGGCAAAGTGCTGATCAGGAAACAAAAGGTCAGGGTGTCACATGACAGTGAGGCAGAGAGCTGGTTGCCAGAGAGAGAGAGAGAGAGAGAGAGAGAGAGAGAGAGAGAGAGAGAGAGAGAGCATAACAAATGCTACTAAATACCTGTTAGATCAACTATTTGAGAACAGATCCATGTACGATGTAGATTTTTTTTTTTTCTTTTTTTCTGTTTAAGATTAGAAAAGTACTGGTGCAGCAATATTAAATTAAGAAATGCTGCCAGGCTGACAGATGATAGATACCATATAGAATCGGGTTTGTAGGCCCAATTTGTCTTGAGTGCTGCACGGAGATTGCAAGAAGACATTTCCTATCAGATTCTGGGACAGCTTAGATGTATGAAGCAATTATAAATGAGAGTGGAGAGAATTTCAGTTGGCATCACTCCCTGTTTGGAAGTAAAAGGCATATAAAAGTAGACAATATAATGTCAGAACTCATTTTTATGTATGACATTGTATCAACTGATGTGGCTTTGAGGGAATCCAGGTAGGACAGGATTCTTAATACAAATTATTGTATAGATCCTAGATCAAAGTCTTCAAGATCCTAGTACAGTTAATACTGTATCATAGCCATTAATGTATACAAAATGCATTTGGTTGTTTGTAAGTGTGTTTTAAATACAAAACAAAACAAAACTATAAATCTATTTTGTATTTATTTGGTATCTCATCTGCAATATGAATAAAAACAAAAATGTCATTTAAATCACCCTATATATAGAGGTGTATTGGTGGTGTTGCTGAAGAATTTCCAAAGAAAGTGCACACATTACATTTCATTGGGGAAACAACAGCCATATTGCAAGACAGCTTCATGTCTGTGACTTTCTTTTTTAAAGCCTGTCTCTAGAACTTGTACTGCAGTTCCATTTTAAACAGTGCAGACAGTATCTTCCAGAAAGTCAGTGGAGCGAGTCCATTCTGTTTATTTCCACCTTACCATGTCACCAGGCTTGTGTGAGATCATTCTTCACTGCTGTTTGATGTCTGTATGCTGTATTAGGACTGGTCTGTCAGAATCTGTGAGGCAGTTTGAATAAGGAATTATTCAGGGATTTTTAAGGATGCATAAAACTGTCTCAGTGCAATCTTGTTACAACAATACTGAAGAATTGAATCATTCAGTGTTGTCTGTGTGAATTATAAGGCGTTACCAACTTTTTCCTGATTCACTCATGGACTTTCATGAAAGAATCAGTAGTCCCCCAGACAATGAACTGCACCATATTGCTGTCAGTCACACATTAAAAGCAGCATTTTCCCTATCCTGATGGCAAGTTCAGTTTATCTGCAGCTGCAATGCAGAATATAGCTGTAATCAGTGTTTAATACCCACAGCCTGTATGGAAAGTAGTTTAGCTGTTGAAGAGAGGGAATTCTTGCTTGTAACTTTTAACTGACCTCTTGACTTAATTCCTTTTCATCAGCCTGTATTCAAGTAATTCATATTGAATAGAGTGTTGGCTGCATGGTGTGCACGGGTAATTGGAACTGTAGCCCTCTCTTATTTTTCCTACAGTTAAATTTCCAGGCACCAAAACATATGTTGACCCTGAAACCTATGAGGACCCGAATAGGGCTGTCCATCAATTTGCCAAGGAGCTGGACGCTTCATGCATTAAGATTGAGCGAGTAATCGGAGCAGGTAAGGCAGCTGCTTTCCTGGTGTGTTCTATTTAGCTGGAATATAAACCCATACATCACAGTGACAGCAAAATATTTATACCTTGAGTGCTGATGCTATTCCTTTCTCTATTTACTGAAACCGGGAAAAAAAAAAAAACACCCTGCAATTAAGATGTGATTTTCATCTTGTAGGCCAAGAAAACAACAATATATGTTCAGAATTCAGATAAATTACTTGGGTTCCCTGATTTAAAAAAATGCTGCTCTGTAAGCCTGTAAAGCTGTTTGTCATTATCTGATTCAATCATCACAGTTGTTGTATGTAACACGGTTACAGAGTGATGCCACTGTCTTTTAGTGGCAGAACTGACATCTGTCATAATAATATGCTATTGTCTTTACCAGTTTGTCACATACTAGCCAGCAGGTCTTCTGCAGGTGACACAATCATTTGTCTTTTCCAGGAGAGTTTGGAGAAGTATGCAATGGACGTCTGAAGCTCCCGGGAAAAAGAGACATGTCAGTTGCTATCAAAACTTTGAAAGTTGGCTATACAGAAAAACAGAGAAGAGATTTTCTTGGTGAATCCAGCATCATGGGGCAGTTTGACCATCCCAATGTGGTTCATCTGGAAGGAGTTGTTACAAGGGGTAAGCAGTATTCAGTTTGCTTGAGCATAATGGGAAGAGGATAACAAAAGGTTTTTGGTAGAGCATTAGGGTGTGACATTCTCAGATAAACAGCTCTTGACTGCTTTAAACAGCACATGCTTCAATTACAAGTGAAAGAAAGAAGCAAAACTTAGCCAGGGTTAAAAGGCAAGGGAAAACTGAGGTAGATCGTATGCTTCATAACTCTTCGTGGGAAGTAAACAAAAGTTAAAGAGCAGTGAAGTACTTTTATTTCGCTTTATCTAAACAAGCTGTTTACTCTTTATTTGTTATAATCAAGTCAGATTTGAAGCATTACCAATAGAGGCTACCTCTGTATAATACATTCTCTATCACTAGTTTTTTATTTTATTTTATTATTATTATTATTATTATTATTATTATTATTATTATTATTATTATTATTATTATTATTCGTGATTTAAAACATTGAAGATGACCCAAGTGCTTTACTTGAGCGAATCTTCACAGAAGACCATTCATTAAAGGGTCTCATGCAAAAAAAAAAAAGTAATATGAAGCCATTTTTAAGCATTTTTTTGTTTCCTGCAGGAAAACCAGTTATGATTGTGATAGAACACATGGAGAATGGAGCACTGGATGGATTTCTTAGAGTGAGTACCCCTATTGTTACCTTTAGCATGATGTTGTAAAAACTGTTCTAGTTGTCTGTATAAATCCTGAAGAAATAACTGACAGGAGTCAGGCTATCTTTATTTTTTTATATTATTGGCATGTGCTTTTTCCTATGGAAGCCCATAAATGGGTTGAGGGTCTCCTAACGGTAATGTAAACTCCCCATTTACTAGGACAATGCCATTGTTTAAGAAGCATCACATTTGTACACTTTACTAACTCCTTTAGAATCTCCACTTTTATCTGATAGCTTGATTTCTTGTCTCTGTGTACAGAAACACGATGGCCAGTTTACAGTTATCCAGCTTGTGGGAATGCTGCGTGGTATCGCAGCTGGAATGAGATACCTTTCTGATATGGGATATGTTCATAGAGATTTGGCAGCACGTAACATTCTGGTCAACAGCAATCTTGTATGTAAAGTGTCTGACTTTGGCCTGTCGAGAGTAATAGAAGATGATCACGAAGCTGTCTACACCACAACGGTAAGCAAGCTTGTCTGCATTTCTCTAATACTCTTGACCTTTACTGTAGCTTTAGAAGCAAAAATGAATACCAATGTTAAGAACAAGTCTAGTGAAAATGTAAGATAATACCTAACATGTATAACACTTATGTTACCATATCTTTGCTGTCTTTTCTTTTTAAGCAACATTAATAAGTTTTAAGGAATAAAAAAGGATTTAATGGTCTTAAGATTTACTCCCATGACTGATGCAAGTTTCAATGAACAGGGCGGAAAGATTCCGGTCCGATGGACAGCCCCAGAAGCCATACAATACCGAAAGTTTACTTCAGCCAGTGATGTTTGGAGTTACGGAATTGTAATGTGGGAAGTCATGTCCTATGGGGAGCGACCTTACTGGGACATGTCCAATCAGGATGTAAGTTATTGATTTATCTGTTCCACTTGTAAGTACAATGTTTAAATGGAATTCAGTCAAAGCTATAGAAAGTTTGACTGACTAGACCAACACTTACTGCTGATTTGTTCCTCAGTGTTATAAATTCCAGTAATCAGGGCAGTGAAAACCCACAGCATACAGGTTTAAACAGTGGTGGCAGTGCTGATTATTTTTTGTTCACTTCACTCCTCGGTGTTATTTATTTATACAAATGTATAATATGGACCATTCTAGAGAATTGCTTTCTGTAGCAAGGCAGTAGGAAAGCCCTGCTATTTAAAAGTATTTGTTTATTTTAGAACGAGGTTTCCCCCTCTGCCCCTGTGTTATTTTGTATTTGTTTGTTTTATGATTTATTGTATTGGATTTGTTTAAATGACGGCGTAGCCGCGTTGTTTTTGTTATTGTATTTATGACAGTGAGAGCCGTATGTTTTGTTTTTAAAACCTCATAGTAATGTGTGGCTGTGGGCTAGTGCGTTGTTAAACTAGCCAGCAGTCACACAATTAATAAACTTGTGCAGATTGAGGCCGAGGGTATATAAACCTGCAACGCTCTCAGCTCCGGGTGGGGTGCACGGAGGAGAGTACGAGAACGACAGGAGAAAACGAAACTTAAAAAATCAAGAAACTTAAAGGATCCGTGAAGGCTACTGGCCAGCCGGACCTTAAGTGTTGTTATAGTGTTTGTGATTATTTTTGTTTAAATATTTATTTTCTGGGCTCAATGAGCAGCGCTTGTTTTGTTTAAATATTTTATTTATTTTTGTGTTTAATAAACTGCGTGCGCCGCATCTTTTGCACTGCAGTTACCTGTGTGTTTTCAGTTCCTCCTTCCATTGAGCCATTTCCTGTCACTCTTTCAAATAAATTGTTAGGTTTGATATTCATGAAACCGGCCTTGAATTTTGCATAAAAGGAAATGGAGTGTATTTGTGTGATTCAGAACACTACCATAATTTCAGGACATTTTTACAAAAAAAAAAAAAAAATTAAACATCAGAGCACCACTGTTACAGACCAGAGAATTTTACCCAGTCATGCAATTATTCAGGTGTTACAGCAAGTTTTTTTTTTTTTTTTTTTATTATTCATTTTGGGATGGATGACAGTTATGATGCTATTCATTGTTCTGTTAACAAAAGTGGCTTTATTAGGGTGTAGCTGAATTAAAATTCCATGCAAGCAGTGATGGGCAACATTAAATAAAGAATTTGAATCCACAGAGATCAATAGGTCTTGTCTGGAAAGTGTCTGGCTGAGTGTGTCTGTAGGAGCACTTCCTGTATTCATATTAGGTAACAGAAAATATTCATAACAGATAACCCCGCATACATGTAGAAGGCTAAGTATCATTTAACATTCACATCACAGTTAAACCTTTAAGCTGTGCTGGTTGAATGATAGACATCAAAGATTAAAAAAGACAAAACCGAATGACAAGTCGGTTTAGTGATGTGCAGAACTGTTAATATTTGACAGGTTTCAATGTCAAAGAGTTTATGGTCTGTCAGGATGTAGAAAAACAAATCCTTTGGGGAGCGCAAAAATACATATTTACATTTTCTAGACAGTTCCAGTGTTTTGACACTTTATTCACGTTTAAATTGGCTTGACGAGAATTTACTATGACTACGAAGGGAAGAAGCAGCATACTTTTCACATATCAGAAAGGTAAAAGAAGTCAAGGCAAACGTGTTCATTTAACAGAGTGTTAACCATTGTAGCACGCAGGTTGTTTATAGCAGTTTTTACTATTGGTTGGTTGAAGTCTGGTTTGAGAAGTACTATTGCTGATTTATATAGTGTTTTTGTGCCCAATTAGTAATTGTCTGGTGTATTTGAAAACTCCAGTATAAGGACTCATTTTTATTGTTGCAGACACTTGTCTCATTAACACTTGGACACTGTGACCTTGTGCTTAAAATAATTTTTAATATGCTGACAACCAGCAGATGCAGCAGGGTAGCCTACTTATCCTTTAAAGCGTATTACAGCCAGCCACGCACAATCATCCAGTGAGTATATTTTTAAAACATGGTGGATTATCAGATATCATATGCTAAAAATGGAAAGATGCTCACCAATGTAAAGCCCTTAACTAAACAACTGCAGCTGTACAGAAAGCTCACCTTGCCTGGTTTTGTCCACTCAAGGTAATCAAAGCTATCGAGGAAGGTTACCGTCTACCAGCGCCTATGGACTGTCCACCTGGTCTTCACCAACTTATGCTTGACTGCTGGCAAAAGGAGCGGGGCGAAAGGCCGAAGTTCGACCAAATAGTTGGAATCCTTGATAAAATGATCCGGAACCCCAACACATTAAAGACTCCCTTAGGCCAGTGTAGTAGGTAAGGACTGCTTTGATATGGTCAGAACAGCCAACTTTTCAGTATGTTTAACATACCTTTGTCAAGGGAAAGTGTGTTTGAATACAAACCTGGAGGTATTAATAGGCTTTTGATGCCATGGTAACTACACTCATATCTGTTTAAATCTATTCATGTGCCTGTGCTTGTGTCATTTACTACATAGTTAATTATGCCACAATCTACTATTAATTTCTATTTAAACCTTCATGCACCATGGTATTTATCCATTTATTTTTTCTTTATTCTTCTATATTGTAAATTATCTGATGTTATTTCTTCTAAAACTACAAATTGTAGGTAATATCTAAATCTCTATCTCTTTCTCTGTATCTATTGTAACACAGATTGTGTGGTTTTGGCAGGAAAGGGGTTAAGATCATCATGCCAAATGTAATTATTATTTGTTAATTATCACCTGCACCTGGCTGTTGTTGTAAATTAGATCCAGGTGCAGGGTATTAAAGGAGAGCAGCCAGCCTCTTCAGGCCTGCTGTGTGAAGAGCCCGACTGTGAGTGTAATCAGTTTCACGAAAAAGATACTGTGTGTACTGTTTTGTTTCAGGTGTAAAATGTGTTTGTGTTTTAATCGGGAAACGGCATAGCCGTCTGATTGCACAGTTAGGAAGTCTGCTGAGTTTCAGTTTAGTGCTCTAAAATGGAGCTAGGTTTTTGTTTTGTTTTATTGATTTTTGTGCATAAATAAATAGCGCAACCACACATTTAAAATCCACTTACTGTGTGTTGCGTCAGTTGTATGCTGAAAAGAACTAGCTGACACACGGCAGGGCGTGCATTGTATTGCATTAACATACAGCTGTATTTTTGTTTTCTTTTATTTCATTAAGTTGTTGACTTTATAGTCTTTGTGTCTCAACTGAGGTTTTTCTTCTTGTAATTCTAAACACTTTTCTATTGTCATGCCGCCGAAAAGATCAAATGTGACGAAAAACAAAATGTCACTCATTTTGAAAAACTTCAGAAATACCTCTCGCAACAATGTGTATATTTATTGTGAGTTTAATATGTTGTGTATTGATCATTTATTAATTGAACTGTACTTAGGCAAAAAATAAGTTCTGCCGTGCATTGTGGTATATAACTGCACTGTTAAAAGTCCTCGTTAACCAGTCAGCGTGCAGTATCTGAGCATTCCATTTTATATATACCATAAAACTTCAATTGAATGCCTCCGGCGCTTATTTGCAATATTTGCCAGCAGACCTGGTGCTTATTAGAGACCAGCGATTATTTGAGACCAGCGTTTATATTAGATCACTAGCTCCACATGCTTCATGCGGTTATTGAGAAGCCGCTAACACACAACCTTGTAGCAACATCGTAACTCAATTTAAACATTCCAGCAACTTCGTTAAAATGTTGTGTGTCAGTGGGTTCTAAGTAACAGTTTCTTTTGTAACAAAATTACATTGTATTGTACACCCTCAAGAATAAAGCAAAAGTATTTTTACAGTCTTTTTATATGCACTGGTTAACAAGGATATGGTATGCAAAACGCTGGAAAATGAACAAGCAGAGGTACGAATTTGTATACCGAGCATCAAAAGAGGCTTATCATTATTATAACACATTTATTTTTTTTTTTAAATAAGGAATGTAAATGATGGACATTGACAAAATGTTTTTGGTTTCTTTTTAATCACTCAGTCGTTCATTCTTGACCATGACTCGCTTGAGTGACTGTGACTGAAGCATATGCACTTAATCGCCTAATTAGTGAGACAGTTGATTGAACACTGGATATGTAGTGATTGCAGCTGTTGAATTGCAAGCTTGAATAAAAGCAATAAAGAAAATCACAGAACAAAACCAATATGCCACGCCTGTCAAGAGCAGTGCCTTTGTGCAATTGGCATGGTGGAGGCTGGACTAGGGCAGCATATTGTGGCTTACCATTTTGAATACTCACAGCCAGCAATTTCAAATCTGGCAAGACGGTATAACCAGACACACTCTGTTAATGACAGGCCACGAACTGAGAGACCAAGAGTCACAACGCCTGCTCAAGATCGACAGATCATTTTGCAGCGTCTTCGTGATGTCAGTTGGTAGTCAGCACAATAAAAAAGTCACTGCACCTGCTCTAAAACAGAGTTTGCATTTTCCGATCACGTTTAGTGAATTTTATCCAAATATAAGTGATACATTTCTTTTGATGCTCAAATGTAAGTGATACATTTTTTTTGATGCTCAAGTACAAGTGATACGTTTCTTTTGATGCTCAGTATATTTAAAAATGGAATTAGATATACTGTACCATTGATAAGAAGAAGAAGAAGAAGAAGAAGAAGAAGAAGAAGAAGAAGAAGAAGAAGAAGACGTTAAATCCACAAAGACAGCCCTATAGGTATCAGAACACATGTGTATTGGCTACACTTACAGAACAATAATAATAATAAAAACAATAATAATAATAATAATAATAATAATAATAATAATAATAATAATAATAATAATAATAATAATAATAATAATAATACAAACTTCTAAAATGTTTTTTAAAATGAAAAATAAAAACAATAAGTATCATTATCAAAAATAATGTATTGTTTAATCTCAAACTTGTACATTGTTAATACAACAAAACACGTTACAATACACCAATACACGCTTAAAATTATGAAAACTTTTAATAACGTAATAACTGCATTAAACAAATATGCATTACACGCAGGCCTACCTTAAATTACATTTTCTATTATTATTAGTTATTAATCCAGAGAGTCACTTTCGTCGCTGTCAGTTATTTACAGTTCATTACGCTTTAGCTGCTCCTCATCTTCCTCAGCTTCAATAGCAATGACAGAGACCCAGCGTTTATCTACAATATTTGCCATAAGACCTGGTGCTTATTGAAGATGGGCCATTATTTGAGACCTGGCAATTATTTGAGGTTTTGCAGTATATATACAGTGTATAGATGGCCTTCAGTGAGTTACAGGAAAATAATTTTATCTAGGGTTTCTGTGATGTCATAAATTACGAGACCGAAGGATGAGTTATTTATAAACTGTCACAGAAACCTGAGATGGAATTGTTTTCCTGTAACTCACTGAAGAGGCCCATCCAATATTTTTTTTATAATGCTGATATTAAAGAAGACGAGGTTCAGCAGTACAGTTGGGGGTTTTTAAACGTAGTGTTTCAGTGCTGTACAGAGGTTCTATGTCGTTTTCCGTTAGTGCTTCAGCTTTATTTGAAGGATTTACCTTGTTTTAATTTCCCTTTCCTCTCCAGTTTCTTTGAGATACGAAGGTACCAGCTGTACATCCTTTTTTTTTTTTAACGTATTCTCATTTTGTTGATCATTAATGAACATTTCTGTACTGTGCGTGTTGTCGAGTGATTGAAAACGAGACATTTTGTGTTTGAATTGAAAGTGATGGACTTGGAGTTGAATGGGTTGAAGTTCAAGTACACTTTCCTCTAGAGGAATCATCACTTTCTGACGTCATTACTGTGGTACTATGCCTTTTTTTTAGAATGGCTCAGGATGCAAATATAGCCTTCATCCATGTATTATATACAGTGGCTCTCAAAATGATTTACCCCCCTTGGACTTTTCCACATTTTATTGTATTACAACATGGAATCAAAATGGATTTAATTAGGAGTTTATACCACCGAACAACATAAAAAAAGTCCATAATGTCAACGTGAAAAATAAAATCTACAAATTGTTTAAAATTAATTAGAAATATAAAACAGAAAATAATTGATTGCATAAGTATTCACCTCCTTTGCTATGACACACCTCAGTAAGCTCTGATGCAACCAATTGTCTTTAGAAGTCACATAATTAGTTGAATGGAGTCCACCTGTGTGCAATTAAGGTGTTTGACATGATTTCAGGTTAAATACACCTGTCTCTGGGAGGTCCCACAGTTGGTTAGTACATTTCCTAATAAAAACTACATCAGACGAGGGAACATTCAAAGCAAGTCCAGAATAAGGTTCTTCAAAAGCACCGATCAGGGGTAGGATATAAGAACATTATTAAGGCAGTAAAATAGGCAGTCCTCAAAAACTGAGTATCCAGGTGAGAAGGGCACTAGTCAGGGAGGCCACCAAGAGGCCTGTGACAACTTTAAAGGATTTACAGTCTTCCATGGCTGAGCTGGGAGACACTGTGCATGTGGCAACAATAGCCGGGGTGCTTCACAAAACTGGCCTTTAATGGGAGAGTGGCAAAAACAAAGCCACTGTTGAAAAAAATTCAAATCTCAGCCAGAGTTTGCCAGAAGGCATGTGAGAGACTCTGAGACCAAGTGGAAGAAGATTCTATGGTCTGATAGAGCTTTTTGGCCTCAACGCTAAACGCTATGTTTGGCGCAAGCCTAACACCGCACATCATCCTGAGAACACCATTCCTACCATGAAGCATGGTGGTGGCAGCATCATGCTATGGGGATGCTTCTCTGCGTTAGGGCCTGGAAAGATCGTGAAGATAGAGGGCAAAATGGATGCAGCAAATTACAGAGAAATCTTGGAGGAAAACCTGTTGAAGTCTGCAAGAGACCTGGGACTTGGGAGAAGATTCATCTTCCAGCAGGACAATGACCACAAATATACAGCCAAGGACACACTGGAGTGGCTTAAAAACAAAAGGTCAATGTCCCAGAGTGGCCCAGTCAAAGCCTGGACCTCAATCCAATTGAGAATATGTGGAAAGAGTTGAAAATTGCTGTTCATCAAAGGTCCCCCTCCAACTTGATGAAGCTTGAGCAATTTTGCAAAGAAGAATGGGCAAAAATTGTAGTGTCCAGATGTGCAAAGCTGGTAGAGACATATCCCAATAGACTCATTAGACTCTATAGACTCAATTGCCTCTACCAAATATTGACTCAAGGGGGTGAATACATATGCAATCGATTATTTTGTGTTTTGTATTTGTAATTAATTTAGAACAATTTGTAGATTTTATTTTTCACTTTGACATTATGGACTTTTTTTGTGTTGATCAATGGCAAAAACTCCTAATTAAATCCATTTTGATTCCATGTTGTAACACAATAAAATGTGTAAAAGTCCAAGGGGGGTGAATACTTTTGAGAGCCACTGTATATCTATGTCTCAATTCATCTGTTATATATCAAAATGACTAGATTGTAGATGTATTTAACGATGCATGTAATTTATTTGCCTTTTTGCCTGGCTCTAACTAATAGCTATATTATGTGACTCAATACAGAAAAGTCTGTTTCCCCAATAACTGTTACATTAATGTGATCCTCTTGGCACAGAGAACCCCACTGGGACATGTTTCAAATCAAATCTATTTACTGTCAGAACACTGGTTCCCAGTGGGAGATAAAGGATGGGACATTTAAACTGGGCCTTCGCTGAGCCACAGCAGCCTCTTCACACAGGCCTCACTTTCAGAAAATCCAGCCCTCCTCTCAGGGCAGCTATACAAAGTTTTTTAAAACTGCTTTTGATGCATTAGATCTAATTTTAGGTACCGGTACAAAATGCAGTACCTTTTATCATTAAAAAAAAGTTAAAATCCATGTATTTTATTTTTCCGTAAATACAGGGAAAGAGGATTAAAGTCGCAGCTGTTTGACTCTTTGTTCTAATTGCCCACAATCTTGGATTTCAACAGTAACAATACTTTGCACTTTCATTCCAGATGATTCTTGTGTATCAGATGTAATGTACTAACATTTCTATTTGACACTTGTTTGTTCTGCAGACCAATTAGCCCACTTTTAGATCAGAACACTCCAGACTTCACTACTTTCCGCACAGTGGGAGACTGGTTGGAAGCAATCAAGATGGAAAGGTACAAAGATAACTTCACAGCAGCTGGGTACAGCTCATTGGAGTCAGTGGCCAGGATGACTATTGAGTAAGTTTGTTTCATCTGTGTCATTGAACTGAGTGTGCGTGTGTGTGTGTTAGAGAGAGTATCTGATGTGTACATACTGCAGGTACCGGCTGAAATTCTGCTGAGGCTTGAATGTGTATTGAAAAAATACTATGGTATGTCTTTGGATATTTACCCATGCATTGGCCAATACCTCCTTTATTACAACCATTTATAGTCTTATTCTTGGAAACAAATCAAACACACACATGCACACTGTGTTGAATTGTTTCATCCAGTCATACTGAACCAGTGTACAGTCCAAAAAGTATTTGGTCAAATGGCTGTTGTGTTATTTTACGGAGAATTTGAAACACTGCAATACAACATTGGCACATATAAAGATGTACATTGTATACATACGTTGTATGTAAAGTGATATAAAGAATTTCTCTCTCTCTCTCTCTCTCTCTCTCTCTCTCTCTCTCTCTCTCTCTCTCTCTCTCTCTTTCTCTCACTTTACAGTTTCCTAAGTTTGTTGCTGTGGTTTGTAACAAGTAATTATGTCTTTTCCAGGGACATGTTGAGCTTAGGGATCACATTAGTGGGCCATCAGAAGAAAATAATGAGCAGCATACAGACAATGAGAGCACAGATGCTGCACTTGCACGGCACCGGTGTCCAGGTGTGACAAGCAACAATTCTTCCAGTTAGGAGGCAACAGGCTTCTAACAAACTACAATGAGGCGTTTACTAAGGATAATCATTGAATGTGCTGCTTCCTGCATCAAGACTCATGGGATAAACACATTCTTTATTCCTTGGTGCCACCTTCCAGAGGTGGGAGGAGCTAATGCAGGGTCCATTATCAGCAGCTAAGATGTCAAGAAATACCACCTGGCACATATGAGACCTCTGAGGAACTCTTAACTGTGTATTATAGAGTGACAGAGAATAATGTTTTGTTTTTTTTTGTACCTCCCTCCTTTTTGCTCTTATGTGTAAAGCATTTTTTCCACATTATTCTGAATAACTATTTCTTGAAAAATAATTACCTTTATAAAATAATTATTGCTTGGAGTGGTGATTCAGTATTCAGTTCAGTTGTTAGTTTATCCCAAACACTGTGCTCATGTGTGGTGTATTCCCTTTTTTAATTAGCAGGGAACAGGGTAAAGGGAAAGGCAATCAGTGGGCTTGAAATATCTTTAAAAATGTTTTCAAGCAGGTGTAATTAGGAACAATTACCAATGTGTGGTGAAGCAGAGTTGTGGTATTAACTTTTTAATATATTACAATATTAATGAATTTCCAGTCAGTAGCAGTATGGAGTTACTAAATCAGTCTGAGTGAGCCTGGGGTTCATTTATTTCAAATTGTTTATAATGTTTACTGCTTGCAATATTTTAAATAATTGATCAAAGTATATTTTGAAGGTCTAAACTTTGTATTTTGGAACATGAAAAAAGTTCTGCAGATAGACCTCCGTAAGCTTAGCAATTAAAGGAACGTAATCATACTTTGAAATTTCTGTCCTGTAGGGATAACCGTAGTGTACTGGTGATCTTTTTTTATTATTATTATATGTGTTTGCAGTTATATCTTTCTTAAGTTACTTAAGCAATAATTAGTCCTGATGGAACACGGCATCTTTCAGAATGTCAACGTTCTGTGTTTCATAGACGTGCTTTACTGTTCTGACCATACTTTGGAAAACTTCAGTTAGTGGTGTGATAAAAACAGAAAGAGAGAGAATTTGTGAATTATTGTAGCAGTTGGTTGTCGCAGAGTTGTTTTGCATTATCAAATTTTCCGACCCATTAAAATTATAACGTATGCTTTTTGTTCTTTCTGATGTTTATTGGTTTAACAGGGCTCTACGATGAAACACATTATGTAATCTCATGCTGTCACAATTCACTGGTGCCAGTTGTTCCCATTTATACAATGAATGAATGTTTTATCATGTTAAAGTTTGTCTATAACGGTGACTAGTTATAGTCTCTTGGCAAATTATTGACACTTGTTTTCTTAGGCATGCTGCAGAATGCAGTTTACTGTAAAGAAGGGTTTATAATAGGATTTTAAAAAGGGGTTGTTCCAAAATGCTCACGTGTAAGATTTGTCTAAAACCATAAGTATAGTGTGTGGATTTGTTTTAAAGCCTGCTGGCTTGGCCTTGTCGAGTAACAAGACATTTGGTTCCATTGTGTGTCCCTTTACCACCTATTTCTAATCTCAGTGCCCAGTATCAAATGCAAAAATGTCATCCTTTTAGATATTTCAGCATTCTATCTTCCCTGTAGCAAGTAAAACAACCATTTTCACAAGAACAGTCAGAATAACAAGCCCCGCCCTGTATTCAGTCACAGTTTGTCCATAGTGTACCACATGTAAAACTGCATTACTTACAGAAATATGTAGTCAATATTACATTCATTACTTCCAACAAAAGATGGTCTAAATATGGCTTTGTTTTAATCAGTCCACCTGGTGGTTACTTATTAAGCTTCAAAATATAGTGGAAAGAGGTGTGTGCGTTAGATCAGGTATTTGGTAGGCCTGTTACATCATTAAAAAAATAACACATTCATTATCTGTATAACAAATTAATTACAATCTTTTTTTTTTTAATGTTTAACTTAAATGGGCATATTTGTTTATTGACAGAATTGGGGTCTATTCCATGTTTTCAATTCCGTTTCCAATCCCAGTTCCCTTTTCTACAATTGCAATTCCGTTTTACAGTATAGTCTTTACTGAGGTTTATGCCTTAGGCTTTACCAGGTTACATGACAGGTTCATTAAGTTGTATACAATATTTGCTTGCTCAGTAAAGCTTTTGTTGTAAAATGATTGGAATAGGAATTTGAATTGATTAAAAGGGAATTGGGATTAGAAATGGAATTGGAATTAAAAAAATGGAATTGACCCCAAATCTGATGTTTAACCTCACAGACATATTCAAGTAGAAGCTAAATGTAGAAAACGGTGGACTGCCCCTTTGAAGAGTGGCTGATGATTCCAAAGAATTTAGTATTGGTGATTGTGTCAGAAAGACCCTTGGGATCAAAGGGAAATGTGTAAATGTTCCTCTGTAAAACTTGTACATTTTATTTATACTGTCATTTTTGTACACACAGTTCTTCTGTAGTGAGCTCTGAATACATTGAAAATGCACTATATTTTTCTATCTCACTTGCAAATTATCTTCACCCATGTATTTTCAGGTGTACATAGTTACTGTCATTTAGGACCAAAGACTGCCATCGGTTACTTGTTATGTTTATTGCTGTTTTTGTTGTTTTTGTTTTGTGCTGTACAGTGTTATATTTTGTCAATGTATTATTTATTTGTGATGGTTTAGAATATTTGATTATTTTCACTGCCCAGGATTTTTTTTTTTTTTTAACAATAATCATATTCCCAGTTCATTACTTGTTTGCGTAGACATTTTTGCTTTGTAATCTTTGTAACAGACTGTAAATATATTTTTGGAAATATAATACTATCTCTACAGAAAACAAACTGACTATATTCCCCTATTAACACTAGAACAATCAAACAATCTTAGAATGACCGAGGAGTCATTTTGACCTCTACTGTGTTTTTCTGCCAGTGGTGTGATTAGAACACCATTATTCTTTCTGATAGTATAATGTTCTACTGAAAATAAATTATTTTAGGACAAAACAAAGTCTGTCGAAAAAAAAACATTTTAATTCAAAACAAAACATTTACATTTACTAAATTGTGTATTTTACTATTTTACATCTATAACAATCTTTTGGAATATCACAAAAATATGAAGTCGAAGCAATAGACTAAGAAACCCAAGAATGATTTATCACTGCACAGATACGGCATGGCTATTCGTTCAAGAGTCACACTTTTTTGCATATGGACTGTTTCAACTCCTTTGATGCACTGAATGCTTGTGTTCATTTTTCTAATGATTTATTGCGGTGCTAAATCTTTTCACACCAAATCTAACACCTTTCTATTATTTTTAAACCACTGTGCTCATTTACCTATTCAGAGGTTCACTAGGCAAGCACAGCAATATTATTTGCTACCAGATGATCTATACTCCAGGAAAACAACTCCAGACCACAACAGATGCTTACCAACATCCAGCAGGAAACAAAAGTATGAGTAATTGTACTTGTGCATCATTGATAATTTAGCTTTTGTGCAGGTAATAATGGAAATGATGTGTCTAATAATGGCATTGTTATTATTACAGTATACTGCTGTTTCAGAGCATGATGCAGAAAGTTCAGTTTCAACCCTACTTAGGTGTATAGCTGAATGTTTTTAACATGAATATTACTGGCCACCAAAAATACACAGGCTTATTTGTCAGCCTATTGGTTAACCTAAACAAGAGTCCCTTTCAAATATACAGGGGTGTAGAGCAGATGTCTAAGACATTGAAGAATCACTGGAAAATAAGGTATAGAATGTGTTGCCTTGTGTGTCATATACATGACAGTTAAGAAAAGAACAGTGTGTTGACATAGTCCTGATTGAGGCACATCTAAAGCGTCGTCGGTGGGGGGGGGGGGGGGGGGGGGGGGGGGTTAACAGGGTGAGTGCATAATGCTGTGGCGTAGCACAGAAAAAAAATCCCACAGCTCTAATTAACTAGGCACTGTGCTATTTATCATGACCGATCCCAAGGTAACAGCATTAATGAGACTACTAATTCTGAGGAATGATGAGGAAGAAGATTACATTTGGGGGTTAAGAACGGGTGGATTAAGTTATACAAATGGCAGGTATGGAACAATTATAATACTGTTTCGAAGATAGCTCATGCAGAGGCAGAGGCTCGGGTGGATTGGCAAAGCAATATGATGCCTTTTTGCCTCTGTTTCAGTATGAATCCAGAATAGGTCTTTGATGTTCCACAGTGACTAAATCATCTTTTTACAGATTTATCAATTCATTGTACGTTATAACAGTACAGTGGGATACACACATCCACTGAGAGCAGGACATTATTCTACTGTGAGCAATGAACCAATGAACTTGAATACATTAATAGTATACAGTGTATGTGTGTATATATATATATATATAATATATATATATATATTATATTATATATAATATATATAATATATATATATATATATATATATAGTACCAGACAAAAGTTTGAGTACACTTGCTGGAAACTAGATTTTTTTCATAATTGACAATGTTTTATGTTGTATACATTTCTGTAAATACTTGAAAATGAAAACACGTTACAATATACAAAACAAAACATAAGGAGTATCAAAGCAATGTTCAAGAAAATTGGAAATTGTCACTAAATCTTGGATTCCTCAAAATAGCCATCCTTTGCCTTAACAACAGCCTCACAAACATGAGGCATTCGGTTAACAAGCTTCAGCAGGAAATCACCCGACATGTCTTCCCAGCTCTTCTGCAGCAATTCCCAGAGATATAGGGCACTTGTGGGTAGCTTTGCTTTGACTCTTCTGTCCAGTTCGTCCCATACAAGTTCTATGGGATTGAGGTCTGGAGACTGGACTGAGGTCCTTCACTGTCCTTCTTCACCAGATAATTCTTGCACAACTTTGAGGTGTGTTTCGGGTCATTATCTTGCTGAAGAATGAAGGACTGCCCAACTAGCCGTAATCCTGATGCAATGGCATGCCTCTGAATTATGCTGGTTGAGCTTGCCATGGACTTGGTAAAGATCACCAACTCTGTCACCAGCAAAGCAACCCCAGACCATGACACTGCCTCCTCCATGCTTGACAGTGGGAACCACACATGCAGAACTCATGCATTCATCCTCTCTGTATCTTACAAATACTCGGCGGTTGGACTCAAATATTTCAAATTTTCATTCATTGGTCCATAAGACTGATTTCCACTCTTCAAACGTCCAGTTTCTGTGTTTTTTGGCCCAGGCAAGTCTCTTCCTCTTATTCTGCACTCTTAACAATGGTTTCTTTGCAGCAATTCTTCCAGTTAGGCCAGCTTCACGCAATCTCCTCTGAACAGTTGATGTACTTCTAGTAGCATTTAGCTGAGCTTGTATTTCAGGGGCAGTTAATCGCCGGTTTCGCAGACTTGTGACTCGAATTAACTTGTTCTCTGATTCTGAGGTCACCCTTGGCCTGCCTGACCTTGTTCGGTCCTCATGAATTCCAGTTTCTTCAAATCATTTGATGGTCTTGGCCACAGCAGTTACAGACACTTGCAAAGTTCTTGCAATTTGTCTTAAAGATTGACCTTCATTTCTTAATGTAATTACAAACGTCTTTTTTCTTTGCTTAACTGAGTGTATTTTGCCATTTTCTGCTCCCTTACATTCAGGAATGACAAACTTGTGCCTATGCTACCTATATTTATAGTAATCATGGACCCTCACCTGTTAACAATAATTGGTGACAAAAGGTTAATTAGGTAACATGCTAGTTAACTCAGAGAACATCTAACAAAGACACTTTTATACTTAGGTCAGTGTTCTAAAACCGTATTATACACATTTCAGACTTTTAACTGACTGAAATCCCTTTGTTTTGGGTGACCATTTCATTGAAACTGACAAGAATTACATTTTCATTTAAAAATTAAATTTTTGAATGCAATTCACTTATGATTATCAGCTTATATAAGTACACTTTACATACAATGAAATATTAATTGTTCATAATTTATACAGTTAAAAGCATAGATAATCATGAAAAAATTGGTTTCAAGCAGGTGTACTCAAACTTTTGACTGGTACTGTGTGTATTATATATATATATATATATATATATATATATATATATATATATATATATATATAAAATACATGGGTTTGTATTGCCTACATAACAAAGCACAATCGAAGCTATGTGTTTATATACAGATATATTATAATCGAAATGACACAAACAAATACAAATCTGAACAGAAAGGGCTTCATTTACAGTCGTACAAAGTCAAAGTCTATTACATGCTGGCACATGCGCTTTTCAAAATATGCAGTGCACTTTCCGCATTATCCATCTTTGCTGCATCAGAATCTTCTTTGGTAAAATTTGTAGTAATTCCAAACACTATTTTCCACCCTGCTTCTTTAGTGATCCAATTGCAGTGTGTACTGGGGTAACAATGGATTTCTTAGAAAAATGTGTGACTTATAGTATTAGTATAGTATATTAATAGACAACTTACTTGAGGAATGCAGACTGATATAATCAAACTTCAATACAGCTGCAAGTCCCAAAAAAGAAACACAAATGATACCATAACATTTAATTGTTATAATATTTTATATGTATCGTCAATTTGACCGTGCCTGGTCAGAATAGGTATGACAGTATTTTATCTTGCTAATTTTTGCAGCAATGCGACTCTTTCTTTGTGGAATTAATACATATATTTAGGAATAGTCAAAAATTATCCTTATCTTAAACACACACAAATAGCAATTTAAATTTAAATTCCAAAAACGGTGAAAATGACCGCCTTGGTCATTCTAGTATTAATGCCATTTTAATTGTTTGAAGGTAAGACCTATTCATACCCCAGCAACTGTCAGGGTCTGCTGTAGCTACACTGCAGGAAGGCTAGCAGTCGATGCCCCGGTCACTCTGTAGTAAATAATATTTAACCCTTTGCGGTACATTTATTCAGCACCTGTCAAGCACATCAGGTCCAATTTATTTTCACACATGCTGTTTATTTTACATGCACTGTTTAAAATACTTTTTTTTCCAAGTAAAACCGGTTTAAAGGGCATTGCAATGCTAAGCGATATCAGTACCCACCCCGTGTTCGCTGTATTTTTTACATACCTCTTTATAGACGTGCATACTGATAAATCCTCTCCTGATCACTCGTTTTATTATCAAACTCCTCAATAGTGTGATCCAAGTAATTATTTTATTACTATAACATCTCAAAAAGCTCTGCAAATGTCTGTGATATTCTTTGAGCGATGGATGCGGAAGCAGCTACCTCCTTTGTTTATGTCTGCTTATCTCTGTATGGCGTAGTTGCTAGGTTTATTGCTCCTTTTTTTATTTTTTCAGTTTTATTCGGCTCCTATCGGTCTCACTCAGCCATTGAATGGTTTTCTCGGCTTTTTCCAGAGAAAAAAACAACTAGAGACCTGTGCTTTACGTCCTTTTGATGATGTCGGACAAGGTCCGACATTGGACTGGAAAGGGAAAATCGTAATGTTGGACCTGGTCTGACATTGGACCACAAAGGTTTAATTTGTAAAGTGAGTTATTACCAGTTGAGGTTATTATGTGTGCGAGTTGTGTTGGTGTAACAATCTACCAACTTGCACAGGGCGCAGCTGACTGGATTTAGAATCATTTGCAATCAATTGTCTCCAGCACCCAGCTCTCAACCTGTAGGGCATATTATATGAAGTGACGCTAAGCTAGTGCACCAGCATTCAGCGCCAGCTAACCAAAGGCCGTCATCACAAAAGGGCTGGTAGTCTACACTGTGTTCATCACAGAAGTGCCTTACCACCAAAGAGCCAGTAGTCTACACTGTGGTAGTCCAGGACAGGCTAACAAGGACCCAGTCCAAAATGTTATATCCAAGCATCGAACTGAAGGATTCAACTCCAGATGAGGTTTGCATACATTTCTGTCTTTTTTCTTTTCTTCTCCTCAACCTGTCTGTTTTTGCATCCCATTCGGCATCACCATCTCCTGTAGCCATTTTTACTTCCTCTCCTCTACTGCTCTTTACTATGACTAAATTTCTCTTTCCTATCCTCTATCTCCTCCCTGCAACCGTATATCTAATCATTTCCCTGCCTCTCCCCCTTTCCTCTGCTCAAACCCCCCCCCCCCCCAACCGGCTCTCTCTCTGGCGCCCTCTGAAATTGTCACTCAGCTTCCAACAAGGCTGGCTTCATCTCTTCCTTCTCTCGACTTCCGAGCTTCTCTTGACTTCCGAGCTCTCATTGAAAGTTGGATCTCTTTTGATAACACTGCAACTCCAGTTGCCCTTTCCTATCTTTATGTCCTCTCCTACTCTCCTCGCTCCTCTGGAAGGGGTGGAGGAACAGGACTTCTGCTCACTCCCCCCCTGCTCTTTTCTGTTCCCCCTCTTCTCCCCTCTCTCTCTATTAGCACCTTTGAGTTTCATGCTGTTGAAATCATCTTCACTTGTCGCCTCATCCTCATTGTTCTCTACCCCCGTCCTTGACCGATTTGGGTGGGGGGGGGGGAAGGGGGTTTTGGGTTTTGGGGTGTTGGGAAGACCCTTACTCACTTTCTTGATAAGCTTAACTCCCTCCACCCCTGTTGTTCTATTAGGTGAATTCAACATCCACCTCTCCAACCCTAACCACTCTGCTGGATTTCTTCCCCTTCTTCACTCCTCTGCCTTCTGCCCCTCCTCGTCTTCCCCACTCACAAAGCGGACCATCATCTGGACTTCGTCTTCACCAGGGACTGCTTGCCCCCCACCCTCTTGGTCACTCCTCTCGATATCTCTGATCACTACTTTATCGCCTTCGCTCTGTTGTTCCCATCCCTTGCTGCTCTACCTACCCCTCTGTCACCTTCCATCGAAACCTCCATTCCCTCTCCCCCTCACCTCTATCAACAATGGAAGAAAACCAATCTCCCTGCCGAAAGAAAATGGAAGAAAACCAATCTCCCTGCTGCCTTGGATCTCTTTCGATTGATCCTCTCTTCCTTCTGTTCTACACTCACCTCGCCAAACGCTCCTACTTTCACTCTGAGGCTGTGTGGTCCAGTGGTTAAAGAAAAGGGCTTGTAACAAGGAGGTCCTGGTTCAAATCCCGGCTCTGCCACTGACTCATTGTGTGAGCAAGTCACTTAACCTCTTTGTGCTCCATCTTTTGGGTGAGATGGTGTTATAAGTGGCTCTGCAGCTGATGTATAGTTCACACACCATAGTCTCTGAAAGTCGCCTTGGATAAAGGCATCTGCTAAATAATAATAATAATAATAATAATAATAATAAAAACTATAATTCAGTCTTCCATAAACAATCCCCGTAAACTTTTCTCTACCTCTTCCACCTTCCTCTATCTCAGCAGATGACTTTGTCTCCTTCTCCTCTAAAATCACAGACATCCTCAAACTCTTCACTACCTCACTTCCTTCCTCACCCACCCCCTGTCCTCTGCTTACCCACTCCCAATCACCCTCTGCAACCGTTACTATTCTACCCTCCTTCTCGTCCCTCTCTGACCCTGATCTTTGCTCCCTGCTTCACAGCCATAAACCAACCATGTGTGTTCTGGACCACCCCCCCACTCACCTCTTCCAGGCTGCTGCCCTGTTCTTGAACTCACCTATTGCTGTCTTGACCTTTCTGCTCCCTCCTATCTCCAGACTCTAACTTCTCTCTATACCCCCTCCACTTCTCCACCCCTGGCAGATTAGCAGTACCCCCTTTGCTCCCCTGCCTCCAGAGCCCGCTCCTTCTCAACTCTTACCCCTCAGTGGTGGAGTGACCTTCCCATGGATATCAGGACTGCTCAGTCCCTGACCACCTTCCGGTGCCTCCTCAAGACACACCTGTTCAGGCAGCATCTGTACACCTCACAACTCTCCACTATACTGCACTATATGACATCCAGTTGTACCAGCACTTGCATCAGCTTGTACTTGCACTGAACTGCTCCATACCTTGCTGTATTCTACCACTGCTCTTAATTATAGCTACTTCCTGAATCTTGGATTTCACTTTACTCTTATAAGTACCCCTCCCCCCTGCCAAACAGTGATTTTTAATTGTTTCTGCATTACGTTTGCTGACCCCAAGGGCATTTATCTGTATTTTAGTTAATTTGTTATTTGTATATTTAATTTGCAATATATTTATGTTTTCAGTAAAAAATATATAATATTAATAGCCTGATACATATGAGGGCATAATAAAATAACATTAATGTGTTTGTACACATTACATTATGTAAAACTACAGATGTACAATAGGCTTAAACAATACAGAAGTTTTTTTTTTTTTTTTATCCTTGGTGCCACCAGTAAGTAAGTTCTTTCATGTGTTGTCAATAGAATTAATGACAACTTGAGACCTGTTGTCACCCACAATTTGTATACTAATTAGAATTTTTCCATCTGGTATTTTTGCTTCTAATTACTTAGTAAATAGGGCATGACACTTTGGGAAATGCCATACACGGTCATCTAAATTTTCATCCCGCAATTCTGGCCAAATGACCGCTGCTTAGTAAATGCGACCTTTCTTTAAATGCCAGCTAACACTACTTTATATTCCCAATTAGATCAAGAAAGATATGAGTTAGGTTTACAACCCCATAAAAGAGAAAGTGGGAAATGTTACTTTTTAATAGAAAATATTGATTTCCTCCTATATTACCCTATTCTAAAACATGAAGATTGGAAGAGGGTTCTTGGCTCAAATGTGGAATTTGATTAGAAATTGCCCCACTGAATTTCATTTCAGTCACTTCACGAAGCAGTATGAGAAAATGTCTGTTTTCGAATAAATTCATATAATGCATTCACAGCCCTAGTTTCCAATTTAAATACAATATCTCAGGAAAATGATGTCACTTCCTGAAAACTACTTGCTATATAACATTCAAATGCCTTCTATTGAGGCATGGCTGGATAAATGAGCTTTATGTCTGCAAAATGAAAGAATGTACAGCAAAATGTTAAACATTTTGATAATTATAAGTATTATGAAAAGCACATTTAATTAGCTTTTCTATTATCTTTTTTAAATGTTCAAAACATCATTCTTCGCAAAAAATAAAAGTTCTATAGAAAAGAAATACTACATGTATAAGTCCAACTTCTCCTAAATGATACATGTTATCTAATTTGGCTATTGACTGAGGCAGACTGACATCCACTAATAAAATGTGTATTATCTGGTGTAGGGTTTGTTTTTTTACAGAAAGAGCATAGAGTAGGATTCTTGTGATACTTTCTGTAATTTAAATATTTTGTGACAAACTGTAAGAAAAAGTATTAAGAAGTAAAGACTTGCAATGACAATTGTTTGTTCCTTTAGCTGATTGCTAATGTTTTCTTCCAGTCTTTATCTCAGCATGTAATAGTACTTATTCTTCAGGAATTTCTATATAGAAAAGCTGCTCAATTAAATGTGAGTGCATGCCCTGAGGAAGCCTCTCAGAAATGCCTGCTGACAAAACCTGGATGGTGTTGTGCTTCATTTTTATTAGGCGTACACCTATAGGCTTCTAATCCAAACTGGTGGGTTTATTTACTACTAATATAATGAGAGCTAGACATAGAAAGGATCTGTCTGTGTTGCACACGTTACAAAAGCACCAAGTAAAGAATATTCTAATTGTAAGCCTCTGTTGATGTTTATGTAACCAGTTTATATAGATCCATTTGGTAAATTATTTAGTATTCCAAGGTCAGTGTGCTACTTCTATACAGTATAAAGATAGCTGGTGTAAAACTATATTACCCCACCCATTGATCTCAAGCCAACATCTAAAGTCAGGTAGAACAATATTATGCTTGCTTAAATCCAGTAACATATTGCCTGTACTTTCTGAACTTCCCAGTATAGCATTATATAAGTATAATAATGGAACATACTCCATCCTGGGGAAAAACAAACCTGCTTTGGCTGGAGGGAAATGGAGAACTTAAAGCTTATACACCGTCATATTTTCAAGTAGATGTAACATATAATAATAATTAGGCATTAAAAGATAATTAGGCATTCTCACACTTGTTTTTTAAATATATTTTCTATTTATGTAATAATAGCAAAGCATACATAAAAGTGTTACCCCTCTCCAGCAACCCATTCACTGTAAAAGAATAGTACATTGTACCCAAGCCCTCAAATAAGCAAGATAATGGGTTTGCAAATCAAACAAATGAACATAAATGAGAAAAGAAAAGAAAGCACTAGGAAGAAGCCTCCAGGGAGAAAATGTCTGTGTATCCACTTCCCTATAGGTATACTAATAAGTACAATAGATTTGGCATCATTTACAGCACATTCAATGCTTTTAAAATATACAGTAGTTTTAACTAATGATTAACATGTAAATATGATTCCAGAAACCACAAGGACAGCAGCAATTTGAAGTGAACGTCTAGTAATTGATTTCAGAGTAGTTGCCATGCCCAACATTTCGAAAAGCTAATGAACAGTTAATAAAAGCCAACAATGATTGTAATATTTTGAGTGCATATATCCTACTATCAAGTCGCAAAATGACCTTTAAATGCCAAGATAAATGAGAAATTGCTTGGAAGAAAATATGCTTGAAGGATTCACAGCTGACAATCTCGACTGCATGCTTGATAAATGAGTTGTACATGGCTTAGGAAACTAGCCAGCAGACAGGATAAGCATGTTGATGCTGAATCCCACCCCCAATGGAGTGCCTAATGGAGTTTATATTGATTCAGACGTAGTTCGGTGCAGATATTTCTAGAGGAAGATTAAACTGAAAAAAAAAAAATGCAAAGAGGACTGACAGTTGACTTGATTTATGTTTTCTAACATCGAAGGAACAATTAAGAGGCCATGTGAATGCTTCAGTAATTGGATTTCTTCTTTGAAGATATAATATAAATTCGAGGTGCCCAAATATTTTTCTTCACTCCCCTAAACAGCACAGGAGACCTGAAGATAGTGGGATTCCTCCAATCCCACTGCCAAGCTAACTGGCTCTCTACAGCTTGATAGCTAATGTCGGCCCCTGAAGAACAGAGGCCAGCCCTGTAGGTGTCTACTTTAGCTGACAAGGTACCTGGCTAGTAGGGGCCACTGTAGCATGGTGAGGCTATTCAGTCAAGATTTTGTTTTCCTAACCCACGTCAGTGTTACAGCCAATGCAGCGCTCTCTGTTTCAGTCAGGAAAACTCATAAGATAGAGAACAATGTTTATTAAAGCTTAGACAACAAATACTATGTCATACATATTTTCATAATTTCACCACTTAAAGCCAGATTGCGCCACATGGCGGAGAAACTATGAGCACCAGGTCTGTTAAAGAATGGAGGGAAAAATACTTCCCACCAAACACAGCAGGGACAGCAGAGAATATCTTACTGTTCTTAACATTTACCACTAACCTCTACTTTCTCTTCTCAAGTTCTTTATCTAGATCCACACCTTAGGCACCAAACAGGAGAGACAACACAGGTTATTTAAATAGGGGGAATCGGATAAAAACTGAAAAAAATTATATGCCATAAAATATTATATATATATATCATTATATATATTATATATATTATATATATATATATATATATAAATATAAATCAAAAAAACAATTTTCCAAACAAAAACAAACTAAACAAAATACCCTAACCACTGCTTGTACTATATGCAGCCAGTCCTTCAGAATTTGTGGAAGAAAAACAAGAAAATAATTCAGATTTTGTCCTCAAAGGAAAAAAATTACCAAGCACACTGCAACCAGCCCTCATTGCATTGTAGCCTGCTTCAACAATGGTCTCTGAATAGGAGAGCAGCGTTGGTTCTCTGCGTTCTCTCTAACAGCTTCCCCAGCACATTTGCCTGGTCACAAGCGCTTTCAAAAAACAAAACAAAGAAGAAAAAAAACAAAAGAAAAGAACTCCACAAATCCACCGCAAAGATCTCAGTCCCCAAAAGTATAAAAATATTCAAAACAGTACAAAGATATTAAAATGGTGAAAGCTACAAAAATGAAAAAAGGAAGGAATCCAATCAAGCAAGAGACCAAACCTATTACGTTGCAGGTTTTGAGATCCAGCTTTCCTTAAACTTTAAACAAGTTGTCCACTCTTAGTTTTTACCCTGTTCCTTTACTTTCTTTGTTTCTTTGTGTTTTGTTGCTTTGTTTCTTTGTTGCTTACTACACTATGTTCCACAGCTCTCGTTTCATACCGCATTACATTCCACACTCACAACATTTCATTCCAGCTCTGTTCTCCACTTCTGTGTTGTGCTCTGCTGTGGTGTGCTGCGCTGTGCTGTGCTCTTCTCTGCTCTGCTCTGCCCTGCTCATTTGCTTAAACTACCTTTTTATATACCCAAAATATTCTTTATTTTCTCATTCAGTCAAGGTTTGTAGTTAATAAGCAATCAAACTCTAGCTTTTTCATAAAAATAAATAAATAAATAAATAAATCACCTGCATGTACCATTCCTAGCATGTGTCTTGGAGGCGTTGTTTATCCTATCTGACACCATACGTGGTAAGCTGGCTTGAGCGGTGACGTCATGCCCAGAACAAACACACATGTTTTATTCATTATTAAATGAATAAAAATAAAAAGCTTTGAACAAATGAAAAATACTTTGACAAAATAAAGGGCATGTTGGCCAAACCAACAGACACAAATAAACAGTGGATGAAACAAACAAACAAACAAGTATCGTGCTTGTCCTCCAGCAAGGGTAGCAATTGTTTTAATAATTTAATTTTTACTCTCCTGACTCCCTCCCGTTCCTTCGCCCTTGAACACACTAACCCAGAGTGAGTGACTCGTGTCTCTATATATACAGCTGTGCTGGGATTCAATTACTAATTAATCATTCACTTGAATCCCGGTACGTGAACTAATTGCGCACTTCCCGTGCCCACATGCTAGTACACATTTTATCTGCATGTGAAGTGATTGTGAAATCCCTGTGCCTAAATAAATCAGAAAAGAGACAGACTTGATAAGTTATTTAAGTTACCTATCCATTAGCTAGCCATGGTTGTGAACATTGGGACTAGCCGTTGTTATGAATTCATCCTGACCATATTTTGTTATGGTATGCTTTTTGTTTGTTTTATAATATTAACTGTATGAAACTAGCAAAACACTAGTTCTATTCCTCTCAGAAAAATACGTTTTAGATTTTTTTTTTACTTGATATATGATATGTGTGTGTGTGTGTGTGTGTGTGTGTGTGACTGTTATATGGGACTGTCTAAAGCTGTTGGGAATGGAATTAAAATGTAGAATCATCTCAGAGATCATTTAGAACTTAATGATTTGTATCATTCAGTGCCTAAGCAATTCTGATGGATTTCAAGCAGTACAATCTGGATTCTAATTTTGTTCCTTATGGTCTAATGGTTGCTAAAAAAAAAAAAAAATGTAATTACATACCTCAACATGCCGTGTAATACAGAGAGCATTTCACAGAGGGTCAGCAAAATTAGAAAACAGAGTGCTATTAGGGTCATACTGAAACAAATTAAAAGGGAATTATCATTTCTCATATTTCAGAGGTATGCACAGTACTCGAAATAACATCTATAAGGTTCAACCACCTCTATAAAAATGGTAATCAGATTATTAATTATGTTATCTCCTTTTGCTCTAGCCAATAAATCTCTGATGCAACTATACTATTTTTTTCCTCTTAATTTTGACAAGCATCTTTAAATTTGATCTAGGCATCCCGTTATTAATGTATGGCCTAACTGTAGTCTTTCATTTTAAACAGTCTGTGGCTAACGTGAACAAACAACAGTTCAAGTTCTGTATATGACAAATAAGATATATAACAGGAATATGCTTTTTTATTTATTATTATTATTTTTATAATTTTCTCATTGATTGCAATTCCTCTTCAAGTGAAATCATTTTCAAAACCCAAAAGAAAAGGTAAGAAAATATTTAATAGGAAGATGCTGCAGAAATCTCCAGTAAATTTGTTTTGAATTATTGCGGTTGAAGGAATATTCCCACTTAAACAACTGTTTATATGTTTGAAGCCCTCATGATCCGAAAATGTTTATGTTCTGTTATCATTTCAAGTTTTGTTTGTGCCATTGTTGTTCTTTTTGTAATTTTTCTGTTAACCATAACCCTAACCATATCCTTTCCTTTAGTTAAACAATAATGGTTAATACAAGAAATAAATGTTCTGTTTTCGATTAAAAAAAATAAAAAAAAAAAAAACATTGAAAATTAATTTGAAACAAAACAGTAGGTACCTTGTGAGTATTTTAAACACTCAAGGGGACTTCAGTTGTCCTGCATTCTGTGGCAGGCCTCTGAGGTTTTAGGCCATAACTTGGTATACTGGAGGGACATGCATTTGTGTTCCTATAACAGATGATAATTACATTTTAATGTGTACTTAAAATACAGCCATAAATCAACTTGTAGCCTGTTAATAGAGGTTTGGAAAAGATTTAAAGGCCCAGTGAGCCACGTTTCAAATATGTGTCAATTAAGAATGGCTAAACCTCATAAGGATTAGATTGGAATCTTGTTATGAGTTCTAGCCAGCTGGTTAAGATAAAGATGGCACAGTCATTTACAACATAACAAGAATGCCAATCTGGAGGAGCATTAGCATCTGCCCAACATTGCTGGAGATAAACTGTACACATCAACAACAACAACAAAACTTTCCATAGACTGTCTTTTGATAATCATGTGTGTATTGGGTCTGTCTACATGACTTACTATAATGTATCTCCTAAAGAAACCACAGAGCTTCATCCTTCCTTCAGCATGTCTGCTTTGTGCATTGGATTATAGCTAATCTTTCTATCAGTGCTTTGAAAAATGTGGTTTCAGTTTTGACTTTAGAAATTCATATTATGACCACCACTATTTTACATGAATTATGAGCACTGTTAGTTATAGCCCTCTTTTTGACGACATAGAGATTATACAACTCTGAGTCAATGGTTCAACTTTCAGGATGTCCCTTGAATTCCAGCCAGCCTGTCTCAATGGTTTGGTCTCTTGTTATATTGAAGTCGCTTGGTCGCTTGTTATATTCAAGTCGCTTGATCGCTTGTTATATTCAAGTCGCTTGATCACTTGTTATATTCAAGTCGACAGACCTCAGCTCATATAACGAATTAGGCGATTTCATAACTAAAAAGCCTATACAAATATCCTTTATGTGAACAGGCAGATAATTACTGCAAACCCAAGTTATATGTAACATGTTGATTGGGAACTACTCCTTGGCCTCAGACTGATCCTGACCCTGAGCTGCGCTGAGGAACCCAACTGTCACAACTCCCAAGCTTTAGAATTTCATTCTGATAGAAATACACAAGTACATGTACTTTCCTGAATTCAAGTCCTGAGTAAAAAAAAATACCTGGTCCAATGAGTATTGTTGGTGTCATCCAAGCTGTAACAGGAATATTTTCTGCCTTGGTTTGGTTAAGCAAGATTTTTAATATGTGTGCACTATAGATAGTGTAATCTGTGTAGATAACCAATGCTAAAAAGACTAGAAGAATTTAATAACAAATCACTAGTGGATGACAATAGAACATTGATGTGTGTACATAAGCATACAGCACTTGTAAAGACTGGGCATTCTTTAGCAGCACTCTTACCACTGTTTGTTTGAACACAAAGATGAGTTTTTCATCTGATCTATTTTCCTCGGAAGCTCCGTGTAAGGGGAGGGAGGATTACTTCTGCCTCTAATCTCCCGAGTATAACATAATTATATATTTATTGGGTTTTCATCTGCCTTTAATTACATTTCTTTATTTTGAACGCGCCCCTGTTCCCTTTTGATATGCAGTTTGCTTGTTTTTTTGTTTCAGGAGATTCAGGCTTCACTGTTATTTTTGTGAATGGCCACCCAGATACAGATAATACAAATTATTAGAGTAAAGCAAGTTGTATTAACTTTGATTTTATTGAGAATAAGACAGTACCACCATTGTTGCAAATTAGACTGGATGAAGTCCTATAGTACTGATAAAACATTAAAAAAATAAACAGTTTTTTTGCTAAAATAAAACACTATACTTTATATTGTAAATAGTGGTCCTTTCTATTTATTTTTTTCCATTTCTTAGTTGAATTTAAAAACAATTAATATTTGTAATATATCTTCAATTGTATAGTTTTCACATAGGGCTGAATAAAGAAGTAGCTAGGGCCAATCCTTTTAAGAACTGGAACGCATTCTCTAACTATATCTATAGACTTAACGCAAACACCATTTCAGCAAGGTTGTGTGGCTCTGACCTTGAACAATACAATCTTACTTCTACCGACACACATTTTTGAGGTTTGAGAAAAATTCAGACCAGGTTTTAAAGACATTACTCTTTTGTGGTGAACTTCAACATAAAACAATTTAGTTATACATTGTCTGTCTCATACACATTTGAATCAGTACAGGTCATGGTTGAAAAGCTGTGCCTGTAATAGGGAGATGTTACTTATGTGGGTTTTCACCGAAGAATACTGAATCAGACACAGAGCAGTGGGTGTTGACATGCCGCACAGGCGTGCAGATTTAATAAACAACACAGGCCCGACACTAGGGTACCAACAATTTAATAAAGAAAACAAAACAAAGCTAAAATTAAAATTTTGCCATACATGGCGAGCACTAGACTCACTAAAAGAGACAACCCGCTCCAGGAACCTACTACACTACGAAACCCTCCTTATACTTAGTTTGGGATCGAATCCCCTAAACTAACCTGCTGCTGTTGCTCCCAAAGTCCTGCCCTCCCGGCGTTTCCGGGTCTTCCGGACGGTCCTGGCTGGGCAGTGTCTTCACAGGCATTATCTTTCAGTTTAAGTAGTTATCCAGTGGAGCAGATGCTTTTCTCCTCAATGCAGTAACCTCAAACGCCAGCACTGCTGCTTTCTTAAACAGGCGCAGGCTCCCCGGGCCAATCAGGACCTCTCGATCAGCTTAGCTCCTGGAAAGACTTCCTGTTTGGGGTTGGGTCTGCGGTTGTCTCCGGTGCCCCCTTTCAAGGGCCTGAGAAATGGCGACAGGGGGACCCAATCGGCGTGGACAGGGGGACCCGGTTGGCGTGGACAGGGGGATCGGAACGCCGGTTGGTTCTTCTGACTGTACATTCTGGAAGCTCTGTGCCTGTCTTGTGACATCCCAAGATTGACACCACCTGCGACACAATAGCGCTGTGGCCCAAGATGTTACTGGCAGGAATTAGAGACTCAGAGACAGACGCTGCAGTCTAAAGCGCAAAGAACTCATTTCTAAAACACAAAAACAGGAACAAAATAAACAGGACATGAGTGCCAAAACAAAAGGCTTACAAAAACAATACAATATAGGCTGGGCATTCACCTTCACTATACTGTTCACTAACGACTACACACAAGTCAAAAACACTCACCTAACTCACTCCCCAAAAAAGGATTTCCACTGCCGTTTATACAGATGGCCTCTCCCCAATCAGCACTCAGTTACCTAATTGGGGAATGACCACAGCTGTGATTGATGGAAGGGATCTGATTTAACCCCATCTCTGCCACAGTGCCTATAAAATGATCAACAGAAAATAAATGTGTTAGTGAGAGTGTACTCAATCCAGGCTCAGATTAACTATCTCCTGAATTATCTAATCCCCAGAGGTACTTTTAATACAGAATTAAATACTTTGTAAGTAAGAAAACAAAGCAGTGTATGTGAAGGCCAGAACATAAATAATACTACTATGAACCAGTGCCTTTATTGCACAAGCTTGGTTCTGATATACTCTTTAAACAGCCATACTGTTTGGTTTGTGGTATTTGTATTGAAATGTGCGAATCAAACTGGGCTCGGAGTTCTGGACTGGTTAGGACGTGAAAAACTGTAATATTTCAATAGGAAGAGTCTCAAGAATGAGTCTTTGAGGAAGGTTATGTATTCCTATCAGTCACAGGGGTCGTTTGTTTAGAAGCAGTCCCCTGGACACTCATGATGACTCGTATCAAAGCATTGACGGCTGCTTTCACAGACACAGATTACCATGATGACTCATCTCAAAGCATTGACGGCTGCTTTCACAGACACAGATTACCATGATGACTCATCTTAAAGCATTGACGGCTGCTTTCACAGACACAGATTACCATGATGACTCATCTCAAAGCATTGACGGCTGCTTTCACAGACACAGATTACCATGATGACTCATCTCAAAGCATTGACGGCTGCTTTTACAGACACAGATTACCATGATGACTCATCTCAAAGCATTGACGGCTGCTTTCACAGACAAGAATTAGCCAGATTATGTCGCAGGGGGTTATGACAATATTAGAGTAACTATTCACTCTGGGAATTGGGGATTAAATTAATTAAAAACTGATTACTTCTTGGTAAAAGTTACTCGTTTTCATTTCAAATTAACCTTACCGATATAATTATTCTTAAACAAAAAAAAAGAAAGAAAATGTTGTCTGCTAGAAAAGAGTAGGATCCAGCCCTGTGCTGTGGTTGTTGTTTCTTCAGTGTGTCTCAAATCTTTTTTATTCAGACCTTTCCCAATTTAAACTTTCAATTTTCTTTACATAACCTGCTTAGCAGCTTCACCTGTGAATTATCTTTTAAAATAAAAACATTCACAACGGTTAAATATCTGCTATATGTGACTAAAAACCAACACAGTACGGACATTTCATATTTTCTAACTATCCCCACACTGAGCTGATGTCACGTGGTTTACCACAAGCACTTTTCAGATAAGCCCCTAGGGTTACCGTTTGAGTTTATGAAAAAAATTAAACTCATTTAGTTGCCATAGTATTTATTTTAGTTCTTGTTGCAAGAAATACAATGTTTATATCCCAGTGTCTTATGTTTGGCTTATTGTTATTTTATGCAGTTCCAGTTAATGTAATATTACCTGAAAAAACAATAATCCCAATCCTACACACAATACAAATGTGTGAAGTAACTATATATATATGGTAGCGTGCTCATGGGAAGGCAGCAGCAGGGTAGCAGTACAGCAGTATCAGCGCTATGCTTTAGTATGAGAGGTCCCGGGTTCATGCCTGCCCTCCACTTGTGTGCAGAATGCCTCGCCATGTGTGATGCACTACTATATATATATATATATATATATATATATATATATATATATATATATATATATATATATATATATATATATATCATATAGATACACAGTGTAATGAATCTCCTCCTAGCGGCTGATGAGTTAACCATACTGACATCAGCATCAGACACGTGCTTACCTCTCTGCTCTTTACTTGAATGGTTCATCCAGTCCTTGCCTTTTCATTGAGTTTGATGGACTGAGGATGCCAATTCATTTAAACAGTTTCAGTTTATATATATATATACAAATAGACACTGGCACTTTAAATAATAATGACAGGGCCCGACACTTGATGCTGTCATGAAAATGTTTAGAAAGTTACACAAACATTGATAATGGTCTGCTTGGACTGTGACATGTAAGTAAATAAAATGAATGCTGAATTGAATTTTTAACTAGAAGGGTATTTTTTGTTATTGTTCCTGAAATTGCACCAAACAATGAATGATTTGTTGGAGCACAGATAGCACAGAGGTGATTTGTTGTAATATTTGAACACATATAGTCAACCAAGAATCTGATTGCAGAAGAAAAAAAAGGAAACATAAAGAGACGCATCTCCAAAGGGATTACTAACTTTCCCACATCTACTATGAAATGATACAGCTGCATATAATTGGGTTGATCTGTTCATTTACAGTCTCTTAATGTATCACATATTTTTAGAGCAAGCTAGAGAGGGAGGGAGGGAGGGAGAGAGAGAGAGACCGAGATTATGGTTTAAAACCTGAGTCATTTTTATTGGTGTTCTAAAAGCAATATGTCATTGTCAATGCTTTATCTGTCAGGCGCACTCTTGCCCATAGATAGCTGAGGGCCCTCAGGGAGATTTCACTGTGGCTTTTTTCATCTGGCTGCAGCAGGTGTGAAGTCATCACAACTCTATTAGCTCTACCATGGCAATAAAAGTGCATTCATGTAATAGTATGACACCCTTGCTCATTACTGGGGAGCTTAGTTGTTTCAGAAGCTGCCCTTTCTGCATCAGACCTTCACTCTCCTGCCAGGCCTCGCAGGAATGTGAATGGGAAAGGGTCAGGTTAATGAAGACTTCAAACACTCTGTGGGATTCTGGACACATTCCACTCAGCCCCAACAGACAAACGTTTTCTGACTCTTCCTCTGACAAAAGAGGGGACAATGGGTGACCACTGGCAAGACCTTTTTCATCCTAGCAGCCGTTATTATCCCAGGAATCTCCATTCACCCAATGATAATACACAGCAGCGCTTGCTTGTAGGGACCCCAACTCAATCTTTCCCTTTTTGTTGCTTTTAATCTGAGGTTTACTTACTGAGCTATGAAGGAACCAAATAAAGTAAATGAGAAGATGACAAGCATGCCTACAAATCCATGGTTTGAGATAATTAGCTGAAGAATCTCTGTGTTTCCCCTGTTCCTATGTATTGTGATCCTTGGAAGGATCCTTTGTAGAAAAAATTATATATATAGGGGACATTTAAACACCACACCACAGGCACATACCCAGAGCTGTGTTGTGATTTGAGGTTGCATTTTGGATTTAAATTTAAGACTGTTATTAAGACTGTAAGCTTACCTGAGGTGTATATTACAGTAGGATTGTACAGCCGGTGTTAAGACTGTAAGCTTGCTGCTCACATACATCTTTTCTTGAATCGCTTGCTGCATTGATTTGAAAATGTGCACATGTCTTCATAATCGTGGGGGAAGGAGTACACTGCAATGTCACTCGCAGATACAGATTTAGAATACCTCATACATGCACTTTATCGGTAGCTTTGTTTTTTGTTTGGTACCAAATCATTGCCAATATATCATATAACCTGGCATTATCATATACTTAATGCTACTGCAGTAGGGGGGGGGGGGTCATACAAAATTATTAAACAAAAAGACAAAGTACTGGAACTTGGTTAAATAATGTATTTCCTTCACATAAACGGGATGTTGTAATTTGTCACAGTTATTGATTCACTTGTCTCTGTGGGTAATAGCCTGAGTCCCCATTTAGCAGGTCTGCTAGATAGTTCTTAATGAATTACATCACGCACAGATTATTTGGTTTGTGCCACCCTGAGGATGTTTTAACAAAACCACCATCATTGCCAAATAATATAAAAATTGATGTTTTCCAATTCTCATTGTATTGATCTATATAATTGCATAAGCCCAATTTCTCTGTAACAGCTAGCATTGTTAGGATATTGTTACAGCCATGAATGTCATTAATTTATAAGGTGCCTGTAACTAAGTTCAGCTTCAGTATAATTTCTCTATTTGATCACTTAGGGAGAGTTGAGAGCATGTTTTTAGTTGCAGTGATTATTTAGTGAACAGGGGAGGGCACTTGCAGCCTGCCCTGATGAAAAGTCCACCGATGGCCAGCACTGAGCAGAGCTAAAAGTCTATTGTGTTGTAGCAATTCACTTGCTCCATAAAGTGGGTGTACATTTCATCCACCTGTCCCTTTTATTAAGGTCAGTAGCCTGGCCAGGTTAAAACTCAAATTCCCATAGTTCCTTGCTATCACCCTCTGTTCATCCTCTCCCCCATTGGCACATTCAAATATCCACTCCTCCAATCTCAGGGCTCCTTGGAAGCCAAAACCTGTTTAAAGCTGGCTGGCTAGGCCAGGAGAGAACTCCCTTTTCTCTTGAGTAATCAGTTTTGCAAACAGCACATTACTTAATTACAGTGTATCTTTATTTTAGATAAATACAGGAGCATCCATTTACTCTTTTGTTAAAATCTTGTACTTTGTCTAAACCTTTCTTTTTTGTTTACACTGTTACTTGTTTAAGTTTAGTTGCTGTTCAAGGTCTGTTTAGGGTTTGTTTTTGTTAGCGTGTTCAGTCTCCATTTTGTTCCTGATTCTCCTGATATTTTCCAAACGGCTGTTCACCACTAAGGACGGTACTACTCGACAGACTCACCATTTTCTACGATCGTTATTTTTTCATCAACCTTCATCCATCATCATCAGTACAGGACTCTATTCCTTTTCTGTTTGCTGTTTTTTTTCTACTTTACTTTGATACTTTGGTTCCTGTAATTTTGGTTTTGTTCTTTTGTTACTTTGGATTACATGTGCATTGCTTCACTGGACTTGTTAGGCCTAAATTTCATTTATCATCCATTGCCATCAAGACTGTCTTTGTAATTGTTTTCCTCATATACTTATTCATTCACCTTTTGTCTTCTTTTCCTGTCGGTGTGTTGGTTTTGTATTGGTGTGGTGTTTGTGTATGTGTGGTTTTATTGGATGCCCACCGGACACCGGCATTTATTTCGCTTTAGTGTTATTTTGTTTGGATGTTTGTTTAGTTCACTTTACTTTCTTACTCACCTGTACCTTCCATTAAATGTTCTCTGCAATAAGTTGTTGTCCTTATATTTCATTTACTACATCATAGTTTACAACAATAAACCACTTGTTTGTGAAATTGACACCTCTGACGTCCCTGCTTTTGCTGTCTGTCACTCTTGCTGACTTAATTATAGATATTGGGTCAGTAGTATCTTCTTAGGGAGGATAGTACAACTGCTTCTCAGTTGTGCAGAGTGATCGTTACAGTGTCCTCTTATTGAAACACTGTGGTACACAACTTAGTCCCTTAAAGAGCAACCTGGTACAGGTAAGACGAAGGGTTAATCTGTGCTGGATCGCACAGGATCCCAGATCTGGTACTTTTTTTGTCTGACTGACAGGCGAGAATAATCTAAAAACATTTGGTGCTGTAAAAAATAAATCTATAAACATAACATGCACAATAAAAAAAAAAAAAAAAAAAAAAAAATGTTTTTCTGTTCCATGAATTGAATGAAAAACACTTTAACAGAGTCGTCAATCCTGTTCATCAGATTAGTCGGCTGTCACTGGTATTGTTCAGGCCTGAAGATTGTTAATACACGATGAGGCAAAGGTCATCATGCAGCTACCAAAACCAACAATAAGACACCAAACCAACAAGCAAATGAGAACCTGAAGCATATAAGGAAGCTGCTGTAAATGAAGGTCAGTACATTAGGTCTAGAAAAAAAATGCTGTCTTTTTGTTTACAAATTAAGTTTTTGAACCCCTGGCTGTAGGATTATTTTAACTAATGTAACTAATGCATTGTTTTTGTTTAGGTTCTCTGTACAACATTTTCTGTTTCCATCACCACATGACTTTTTAAAATAGAGCATCTTTCAAACATAGGATTTTTTGTTCTTGTTTGTATGCATTGCTTTTATTATTTTTATTTTTTAATTTAGTCGGCGATTGGTTTTGACCCTGGTTTTGTCTCCATTTTGGAATGGTCAATTATTATTTTTATCCTGGTTAACCGCTGCAACCCCCCCCGGCGACTCGGGAAACGTAGGCTGAAATGCGCGTCCTCGGAAACTTGTTCCTGTCAGTCCGTCATATATCACACTGCAGATCCACATCGAAGCCACCAGACCCATAGTGCCAGAGGATAACACAGATCTGAATGGATCTCCACTGCAGACCCGCAGGCGCCCTATTGGCCACAGGGGTCGTTGGTGCATGGTGACCCGTGGGTTCCCCTGGAAGCCTAATCTTTCCCTACCCGGGAGGTGCTCGGCCAATTGTGCGCCACCCCTAGGAACCCCTGCTTTTGTTAGTTCTAATGATAAATGAGCAGGCAACTTTACTTTAAATAAGTGTGAAAGCACATCAAAGGGAAACCAGCCTATTCAATATTAATATTACACTAGTGTTAACGGACTTGCCTTCTAGCATAGTCTGTTAGCTATGTTATCTTATGTTCCTTTGATCTCAGTCACATGCTACCTGCTGCCCTTGCTAATCACTGCACTTTCCTTAGTTGCTAAAATAGTATCCTGAAGCAAAAACCTGTGGGATCAGCCAAAATAAATATCTGAAGCAAGCAGGGACACACATATAGTCATTATATTCAGAAATGACAAGATAGTAACTGACTAGCATGACTTTGTTGAAGAAGGAGTTGTGAATAATGACAGGAAAATGTGATATGCTTCAGTCTTAGTTAAGTCAGGGTGTTCAGTTACTCAAAACATGGTGGCTAAAGGAGACACGCCATGCCAGATTACGGTTTGTAATTTGTTGACTAATTGTGGGATAAAATAATGCATTCGTCGCTAACTTTGAACATTACCAACTGAAAATGCATGGCTACAGTTGTTTATTTTAAAGAAAAGAATCAATCAGTTAGGTCTTTATAAAGTCACTATAAAGGGTATTTGGACACAAATGAGAAAATAGGTACCAAGCACTGTGTATTTGTTGACTTTATTTGAGTAAAATAACTGAACTACTCCTCTCTGAAGAATATGCTTTTTGTTACCAGTGAATGTTGCTATAAACTGCATAGGATTGGAATGTCTGATTTGAAGCATTGCTTTCATTGTTAGCGTTTCACTCAAAAGGGTTTCACACAGAGCAATATTCAAGCTTCTTCTCATAAAATTGAAAACAAATTAAGCTGTATGGTTCTAATCATTTATATGTATTAAGTGCCATGTTCTTCTACTTACAATTAATTTTCATATAATTTAATTGCACAGTGATAAACCTCAATAACATGACTTTGTTTTGGCAGTGATGTTTTCTCATGACCTGAGGCTAAAGAAGGCTGGGAACAATTTGATCAGTCTAAATCTACACCAGACATTTAACAAACAGGCGAGTGAAGAATAGGGTAATGAGAAGCGATTAAGAAGTAGTGTAAACAGGGAGTATTACAAGGAACAAGATGTGAATCTGAATTGCTTGTAAATGATCCTTTTGGTTTTACATAATGTTCAAACAGAATAATCACTGGCTTTGTATTAGTTATAAGCAGGAATCCTAGGAATCCATTTGCTGTGGAATGACACACATTTTCAACGCTGGCAGAGAATTATTAGTTTTCACTTAAGGTGGGGCAAAAAACATGCAAGACTTTTTCTGTTTGTTTGATAACCAAGTCAATACACTTATCAACACAGGCAATTTTGCTTTAAATTTACGTAAACATACTTGTTCAGTAAAACTGCTTCCGGTGTACAGAGGTCAAGGTTGAACGAGGCGCACTGTCACATTCGCGTTGAAACATAGCTGCAGTTTTCTTCAGTATCCAGTGTGTTAAAGAAACCGAAAACAATAAAAATCACCCCTAAAGAGTGGGACAATGACATTTCCCTGTTTTTTGGAACAAGTCTTGTCTGAACTGTTTATTTTCTTTGGTCATTGTCTCGTGTCTTTTTTTATTTAGAGTGAGCCTTTTCTTTGTAGTTCCAGCACCCAAATAAAATTTTGATTTCTGTTAGAAACTATTGTCTGCTGCTTCTGTGTGCAGCACACACGTGGATATATATATATATATATATATATATATTATATTATATTGTATATACCCACACATATATATATATATATATATATATATATATTACACACACACATATATATATATATATATACACACACTTTTTACATTTCAAATGTAATTGTAACACCACTAAAGGATCTCTACATAGGATTAGAGAAAACAGACATTAACCAAACTGCATTATTACCTGCAATAACTTTTGCCTTTAATAATGGCACCCTTGCTCGAAGTAATTAAGACATCCTGTCACAGTTCCCGCTTATTTTCCGTTGAATTCATCACTTTTCCAAAATAGCAAATAGATGATGAGACCTGAGCAAGTCTGCCCATACTGGCCTCAGTTTATGCCTGCGGGTGTTTTGAAACATTCCAAGACAAGGCATCAGCTTTTTTTTTAAGACAGACAGATAGACTCAAACTGCTGAATGTACAGTACTCCATCAAATAAACATATGTGCTTCAATTGACATGTTTCAGGGGCAATTTTTTTTTTTTGATTTTTCAGAATTCAATGCATTACTTGCTCATCTGTATGGCTTTTTTCTGTTCAACCTGAACACATAATTGTAATTCATTAAGCTTTTTGACAGTGTCGTTGCTAAAAATCTTTTCTTACTCAAGGATTCATCCCTGTAAAATTTAGTGTACAAGTTGATAAACGGTAGGCAGTTTTAAATCTTATAAAAGGGTGAGGTAAAATATACCAGTGTGACTTATTTACTTTTGGAACCTATACACCACAGGTCAGTATAAACCATTTGGGATTTGCCTTTTCAAGCTAAGTCCTAACTTTTTCAGCATCTTTTAATGGAACAGAATAATTTGATCACGTAGCTACAACTGACAGTAACTTTATGATGATGTGTAATGATATATTATAAATGGTGCAACTGGACAAGAATTCAGTAGAGTATTAAGCTCCTGAAAATGTAATTAAATTCATGGCCTTAGTTCCTTAGGGCCAGACCTAATATATTAACAGTCTTTGCTATGGTTAAATCGCATACAAATTTAGCAGTTAAATTTCCTTTCAATTGTAGTCCTGCTGAATCTGATTTATACCAACAGTTGCTGGGACTGCTGTTCAGGGATTAGTTAATTGTTTTAAGCATCAGGCTGTCAGCAGTCCGGTTGCCCATAGATTGTGCGTGACAGACACAATGGCAGACAGGCAACCATTAAAGCAATTCATTGAATTCCTTTCCTAATGGTTCTCAAGCACTCTCACACACTTAAGGAAAGGAAACAAGTGAGCAAAACAAAAAGTCCATCACCTGACAAACACATCAGGCAATCAAGAGGGACTACTTGTGTTACTGTCCAGCAGTTATCTAAATGCCAGAGTCAAAGGCTTTTCTTAATATGATATGATGTGCTTGAATGAAACCTTTGCGTTGTATCTGATAGTTTGTCTTCCGTTTTAATATTGATGTTGTTTAAAATGTAATCGTCACAATGGCTGCCTGCGGCGGTTTTAGGTATGAGTCTAACCGCAGCGGTTCTAATGATATAGGTCTATCTGGCAGCCATTTTGACTTGCCATGTCAAAATTGACTCTGGCTCCCCAGGAGCCCACATCCTGGCAGGACAATTCTTGAAAGGGGCTCGGTGGCTTCGGCCGCTTATGAAGGACATTGTTCCTCTCTGGAGGCTAAACGTGTTGCTTAATGCATTCATGAAGCCTCCATTTGAGCCCCTGCATTCAGCTGAGCTGAAATTTTTATCGCTCAAAGCAGCTTTCTTGCTTGCTATCACCACTGCAAAGCGGGTGAGTGAGATGCAGGCATTCTCCATAGCTAAAGCCTTCTTAATTATTACAGAAGCCAGGACAAAGGTTACACTCTATACCAATCCTGCTTTTTTGCCAAAGACATTTCATGTCAACCAGTCTGTGGATTGGAGGCTTCCATCCACTTCCTTTCCAGTCTAACAGGGAGAGACAGCTTCATACGTTCTGCCCAGTGTGTGCCCTGGCTTGCTACGTTGACAGGAAGAAAGGTTGCTATGGGGCGAAGTCCCATGGTCAAGCCCTGTCTAACCAGCGGCTGTCCAAGTGAATTAATAGCAGACACAGTCAGGATAAGTGTGGGTTGGCCAACTTGCCCCCTCCAGAGAAGCTCACTGCCCATTCCACCAGGGGCATTCGTCAGCTTTGTTCCAGGGTGCATCTGTCAAGATTGAATGTCGTGGATCCTCAAAACTCTGGGTTTGGAACTAGAGTGTTAAGGGTGGCTTCACTGTCAACCCTTACAACACAGACATAGAGGTGAGTTTCTCCATCAGTTTTTTTTCCCCTAGCTAGGGTTACAAGGGTTCCTTATGGTAAAGCAAAAGACAGCCTCTCGGCTTAGCCTTGTAGCATTCCAGTCATTCTGCAATATTGCCCTTGCAATGGCTTTGGTACACTCACCTACACAGTAATGGTTATATTTCGTACTTGAAAGGGAACATTAGGTTATTATCATAATTGTGGTTCCCTGAAATACAAATGTAACCATTAACCTTCAAGGCCACTACGTCCATGATTGCAGCAGGCTTAAAGAAAAAATGGCCCTGAGATCTGTGAGACCAGTACTTTTGTGCCCTCGGGGGCAGTGCATGATATATAGCAGGTTTGATATATCTTATTCATGTTTCGGATCTTTTGAAGGTAAATACCCATACGGTAATGGTTACATTTCTATTTCAGGGAACCATGGTTATGATAATAATGTTTTATTAGATACATTATCAAAACTAATTGCATAAATTAAATACCACTTAAACCAAAGCATAAAAAAGTGTACATTTCTTTTTTTAATAATGTGATGGAGAGAAAATAAGTTAATCATCACTATTCAGTGTCATCCTCACTGACAAGGTGTCAGTATTTGATTTACTGGTTACTGTTATTTTGAAGCAGCAGGTAAATATGGATCCTTGCATCATCTCCATGGTTTGCAATAACAGTTTGGCTGTTGCAGCTTTTGAAGCTGAGAAACCGACTGTAGAGATATGCACTGCTAGAATGGCACCAATCTTCTCAGGAAATTATGCATTCATATTTTTCAGACATTTTTCATTCCTAATACTTTCTGGAATGCCAAGCAGTAGCCATGCAGGAGTTGGGTTTCTCCGATACAGGAAAATTAAAGAAAACCAAAGTTCTTCCACTTCTGATTCTAACGTTGACCTCGTCCGTCTGTTCTCATCTTATATATTGTTTATGTTAATGAGTGGGTGAATAAATCACACCGGGGGAAACACTAGAGGAATGCCTATTAAGTGAAAGGATGGCAGGATTTAGATATTTACAAAACAGCTTTGAATGCACCACCTCGCAAGCACTGACTGCCTAATGAATTTTACCATTGCTGGTGCAAACATGAGCACAAGCCCGTGCTGGAAATCCTCCAAATCACAAGTGTAACTAATAACAAGAGTAAGCGATCTCATGTAAGGGAGGTATTGTTCGGGTATTTGGATATGAAATGGTCACTGGACTTTTTTGGATTAAAAAAAAAATAAATAAATAATATTGTTTATGCTGTCTAAAACGTAGAAGAAAGCACTCAAGCTCTTAATTGTTTGAGCTCAAATACGTTAAGTTTTTGTGTAGTTTTACTTGTCATATTTTATATTTGTGCTTAAGGTCATTCAGTTGAACTTTGATTTTTTAATGAAGAGAAAAAATACTTAAAAAAAAAAAAAAACAGGTTGTGTTATATTATTATTTTCTCCTCAAGCAATTTAAACCAGCAGGTACATCACCGTAAGTTGCTTTGCCACAAGTGGGCTTCAAAGCTACTCTGCTGTCAAGTGGTCTCATACCACCGTGTATTTGGCACTTCTACCTTTATAATGTAATTTGAAGTGAAAAAATCTTGATTTAAAATGACATTTCACATTAAAATGTTAGGAGATGACAGCTTCCGCTATTCCATCAGGCCCTGAGCGATGGACTCTATGCTGCCTGTGATGGTAACAAAAATGCATTGCATAAAAATGCAAATATAGTATTGGGAAGTCATTAATAACCAATACAAGCCATTCCATGCAGTTATACAAGCTATTTGATACATTTCAAATGTCTGTATCACATTGATATCCCTGACCATTATACACCACATTATAAGGAAACACTTGAATTTCTTGTCCAAAAATACAATTTAAATCGTATTTTTACCTATACATATATCTTCTCTAAAATGTCAGTGACTAACTTTAAAAAAATATGTGTTGGCCTTAGGAATAGCATTTTCAATAATAGAATGTCACATAATAGTACAGGTTTCAACTCATCTGAAAATAAAACTTACAATTATGAGCAAAGCCTGGATATTAAAATTATAATAAATGTATGTTCTCGGAAAATGATGTGCATACTAATGAAAAATGAGCTACTGTGTCAAATTGCAACGCATTAATAAATAGCTGTCCTGCATTAGTCCTTCATGTTTAACAAAAGGGTTAGATTTTATGGTGCTAGAGGAACTGCTTTGATCATGGGGAAATTATAAATCATTATTTTAGAAATACATTCTATCAACTATATTGTTTTATTAAAATTCTCTTGTTTTCTAAACTACATGTGCCATGTCACTGTAAAGTATTATTCAAGTCATGACACATTGATTGGCTGCTTGCTGTTCTATTTCTGTCTACCTCCAGGCTGGATCTCAATTTTAATTTAGTTTTTTTTTATTTTTTATTTTGTTATTTATCTTTGTGCTTAAAGAGAAATGCACGTAATTATGCAAAGACCAAGTACATACAAAGGTGATGCGACAAAAGGGGGCGTAGCGAAGTGATCTGTTCCTTTGAATGGTTAATGCTGAGCTGGAAGGAAAACCTATATTGTTTTTGTGAGTGTTTTGTTTGTTGGTCGCGTCTAAAATTGCTTGTTTGTTGTTATTAGATGATCCAGAGCTGTCGCCAAAGGCCAGTACTTACCTGAACATCACAGCACCATTGTTCACGGTTAACTGTATTTGCACCACGAGCACTAAACCACTCACTGTGGACTTGTGTTTGTGTTTTGTGTTACGTGTGGGTGTTTAAGATCAGGACTATTATTATGGGACCGACCCGTGGATTAAAACGGAGAAATACACACCACTGTATTGCCTGTTCTCATTAATATGTACTGTGTATTGTCAGAAGACTTTGGAATATAAAAATAAAACATCATTGCACCTGGATTATCATTGTCTGTCTGTTCATTGATCACTGTTGCACTCCTGCACCTGCACACTGTTAACCACTTTGCCACACCTATTTTGAAACAATATTATGAACACGGTCTATTATCTATAAAATAATCCCAATCTTGCCAAATCATACTGAATTATGTGGTGGCCATTTTTTATGGACAGCACTCTTTTGTAAGCTGAAAAAATAAAATGACAATTCTTTTTCATTCCTGTTGAAATTCAACAAAGTATTTCAAATGCGCTATGAGAAAAATCTAATGTTATGGTAGGTCTCGCATATTTACCTTTTTCCAGATTTTGTTCTTAACATTCGACTGATCTTTTACAAGAAAACAACACTTGTAGTGTTCATGCCAACAAAATGACTAGTGATGAGTCACAGTCGCGGTACATTCATAAATGTAAAAAAAGGGCCTAAGGCTCTGTAAAAGTTAATTTGTCTCTCTTGGTGCTGCTGAAAAACCCATCACCCATGCACAAATAGGAGCTTGTAATAGTGAATCACTGAAACCCTGTATTTCTCATGGGTGGGACATTACAATGATTTACTGTATTGTACACTGTGTGTGTGTGTATATATATATATATATATATATATATATATATATATATATATATATATATACACACACACACACATACACACTGCTAATTTACAGGCCTGAGCAAGACATTCTGGTAAATGAAATTAGTCAAGTTAGTGTTCTACCAAGGTGTCGGGTCTCTCATTTTCTCCAATAAAATACTGAAAGCTATTTTGAAAAGATCTTTGAAACACTTTAAAGTTAAGTTAAAAGTTGTCAGGCTATTAACAATGAAAAGTTACGGTTATGTTATTTAAACACCTGGGCTCATGTGAAGCTAGATTTTTTGAAACCCCTCTACTTACTCGTCAAGGAGTGTTTATCAGCAGGTATCCAGTAAATCCATTCATAATGTGTTGATTTCAAAACAGAAAAAGCTGTCTGCCTATGGCACAGATGGCTGCAGGGGTGACGTCATACCAGGGAAATGAAAGCAGAACACAAAATGTACAAGGCAAGACTATGCTGCTGCACTTATATTTAATAAATGAAAGATTTATGCAAAAACACTTTATCAAACCAAAATGGCTTGTTGACCAAAACAAAACAGACAAAAAATAGCTGTAGCATTTGTAAATAACATTTGTTTTGTTTCTATTTATTTACTTTTACCTGCTCGCTCCCATTCTCTACTCCTCTAAACTCTCTCCGCTTAATGAGCCTGGAGTGGGGTTTTTATAGTCTGTGGCAGGAGCCTTAATTACCTATTAATCAAATAATTACTGTATTAAGGCTCCAGCCACATTCCCACAAGATTTTATAAGGATGGGGAATTTAACCCCATCCATGCCAACTGCATATCATAAGACCAGCTTTTCGCCAGTCTCAAATAATAAATAGTAATATTGGACGCCTTTGTCCACCCACACACAAACACAATATAATAATAATACATAAATAAATATAGACAAGGGGTTGGCACCGAGTCACACTCCCTCACATTTACAATTAAGTCCTTTAAAAGCCATTTGGAACATTATTTTGCTCATCTAGGGCGCTGACATTTTTATTGTTGTATTGAGGCCTGTGGCAGGCTGGCAAGTGGATAGAGGCCCAGAGACAGACTGCAGTTCAAAATAATAACCACTTTATTATAAATAAACACAAAAATAAAAGGGCACAAGGGCCAAAACAAAGCAATTTAAACACAAAAAGAAAGACAAAAAGCAAAACTTACAAAAATAACAATTACCAGGCTGGGCAATGCCTTCACTGAATTTAAACTTTCCAAACAACCAAAAAACCAACCTACTTCCTCAGCTCCCTCTTCCTAAATGAGAAGCAGAGGCCTCCTTTTATGTCAGGTGGCTGGGCACTGATTGATCGTTAATTAACCTAATCAACTAATCAACCCCAGCCACCTGAACATAACAAACCCAGGCAGGTAGGGGAAATTAACCCCATCCCTGCCAATTTAAAAAGGGCAGAGCTTTGCTCTGCCACAAGGCCATAAACTGAAAAAAGCAAAGCTGATCTTCTTTCATTTGGTTGCAATTAAGAACAAAATACAAAACACAATGACACAAACACAATACAATGTAACAATACATAATACAAAACTGTTTTAAAATGACTAATATACATTAATACATTGTGTGTGTTATTGTATAAGTGATCTCATCTCATGTAGTTAGGATGAGAGGACCGCAAAGCGAAACGGCTCAAACTGTGAGATGATCTCTCTTATGCAATAAGATGCCCTTACATGCAACTCATTCACCTAATATAAATCACACAGATTAAGACTGTGCTGAGGAATTTCCTATAAAATTTTAAATATTTTTATTTTTGTAAATCATAACTTGTATTTCCCCCTTCCCCACAGCTCCTGAATACATTGTGTAGGCCTACAGATGCTGTGTCGTAGGTTTATTAAAACAAAAGGGTTTTCTCTTTGCAGTTTCTATAATATTTTCTTCAGAGAGGCTAGTGTCAAGTTCATAAAAAAAAATAAGAAAGTGACATTAACAGTTGTGTGCTCTAACATTGATTATCTGAAAGAAAGACCTTTTTGCTTGAGATCTTTTTGCTTAAGACCTAACACAGTTGAAAAAATTAAATCGAATGGTCTGCAACTGACATTTACTGTAAGGTTAAGTAAGTTGCTCAAATCAGTGACGGACGTCTGTTATCACAGATGTGAGGCAACCAAATATGAAAGCTATCGCTATACAGAGGCATACACTGTTGCTAGACTTACATTGATTGGTGTTACAGACAGTCAAACCAGATCTGTTGGTGTGGTTTTTGACCTTAGGGTCTTATCACTGATGAATAAGCAATTGATGTTAAATGGAGCAAGGGTAAAATGTATCACTGTTGCCTCATTCCTCACTGACAGTCTTTGTGATGCAATATGAGACATGAACTGGTGCATTACTGCAAACAGGTCAGGGCAGATGCAATTATCCTTTTGTAGCATCTGAAATCTTGATGCATTTAAATGGGATTTTTGTTCCTTCGATTTACACAACCTACTCAACACTTTCAAAATGTGAAAAAATTGGGTGGGGTGAAAAAACAAATCAATTAAAAATAAAACCTGAAAAGTGTTTATGAATATGAATCAATATGTCTTCCTAGTCGATGTTTCTGAAAACATTCCATAATATTTAATATACTGGATTCCATTCTTGTGATGTGTCAGGCATACACCACAAGACCATCCTGTGCAAGCACAACTCCAAAATTTAATAATGATCTGCTATAAATAAATAATGAGTAGTTTCAGCCAGAGCTCTAAGTGTAGAGATATAGCAGAAGCACTGCTGTTTGTCCTTCAATACAGAACCAGCAAGTCATGTCGCCAAAGAAACTACTTTGTCTACACTGGTAGATCTAAGTGATTGTAAAACCAGCTGATCAAAGTAAACACGCTTTAGAATCTTCCATTAGAAGATGTTCTAACATGGTTGATGATACTTGACTATTAATATAATTGTTTTTGGCCTTTAGAACTGTCAAGTTACATGGTTCATATTGATTTTGTTCCCCCAAGCAATAGGTTTTATCTCTCAAATGTGTTTGATAGCATACTCCTGGGCCCAATACATTACCTTCCCATAAAGTAAATGTAAAGTAGACAGTGTAACTACTAGAAACATTTTCTGTACATTTTTCGGTATGAAATAAAAGAAACAAAAATGTGTAAACACATATGTGGCAGGCTGACGAGTGGATAGAGGCCCAGAGACAGACTGCAGTTCAAAAAAATAACTATTTTATTATAAACACAAAATGAAAGGGCACAAGGGCCAAAACAAAGCAATTTAAACACCAAAAAGATAAAAAGCAAAACTTACAAAAATAACAGTTTCCAGGCTGGGCAATGCCTTCACTGGATTCAAGTTTTCTACACAACCAAAAAAACCAACCTGCTTCCTCAGCTCCCTCTCTCCAAATGAGAAGCAGAGGCCTCCTTTTATATCAGGTGGCTGGGCGCTGATTGATCGTTAATCAACCTAATCAACTAATCAACCCAGCCACCTGAACATAATAAACCCAGGCAGGTAGGGGAAATTAACCCCATCCCTGCCAATTTAAAGGGCAGAGCTTTGCTCTGCCACACACCTCCCCCCATGTACAACGTACACCGGCCGCAATCGGCCAACTCCCCCCTTCCCCCCACCCCCCCCCCCCCCCCCAGAGTCCAATTATGTCCCTTGGGTGGGCTGTTATGGTGGGTGGTGGTGGGCGGGGTTGATGTCGGAGCCCCCAAGCCTTCTTTGGTTGAGGGGGCCCCGAATGTCCAAGGTAGCATGGCGACGGCGGCCCGGCTCCCTCTGGTGGCGGAGGCGGCGGCCCGGCTCCCTCTGGTGGCGGAGGCGGCGGCCCCGGCTCCCTCTGGTGGCGGAGGCGGCGGCCCGGCTCCCTCTGGTGGCGGAGGCGGCGGCCCGGCTCCCTCTGGTGGCGGAGGCGGCGGCCCGGCTCCCTCTGGTGGCGGAGGCGGCCCCTCCCTCTCGGGCTCTGAGAGCGACGGCAGCTCCTCCTCCCTCTCTGGCTCTGGGAGCGACGGAGGCTCCTCACCCCTCTCTGGCTCTGCGGACGACGGCAGATCCTCCTCCCTCTCTGGCTCTGCGGACGACGGCAGATCCTCCTCCCTCTCTGGCTCTGAGAGCGACGGCAGCTCCTCCTCCCTCTCTGGCTCTGGGAGCGACGGAGGCTCCTCACCCCTCTCTGGCTCTGCGGACGACGGCAGATCCTCCTCCCTCTCTGGCTCTGGGAGCGACGGCGGCTCCTCACCCCTCTCTGGCTCTGGGAGTGACGGCGGCTCCTCACCCCTCTCTGGCTCTGCGGACGACGGCAGCAGATCCTCCTCCCTCTCTGGCTCTGGGAGCGACGGCGGCTCCTCACCCCTCTCTGGCTCTGGGAGCGACGGCGGCTCCTCACCCCTCTCTGGCTCTGGGAGCGACGGCGGCTCCTCACCCCTCTCTGGCTCTGGGAGCGACGGCAGCTCCTCACCCCTCTCTGGCTCTGGGAGCGACGGCGGCTCCTCACCCCTCTCTGGCTCTGGGGACGACGGCGGCTCCTCACCCCTCTCTGGCTCTGGGAGCGACGGCGGCTCCTCACCCCTCTCTGGCTCTGGGAGCGACGGCGGCTCCTCACCCCTCTCTGGCTCTGGGAGCGACGGCGGCTCCTCACCCCTCTCTGGCTCTGGGAGCGACGGCGGCTCCTCACCCCTCTCTGGCTCTGGGAGCGACGGCGGCTCCTCACCCCTCTCTGGCTCTGGGGACGGCGGCTGATCCCCCTCTCTGGCTCTGGGGACGACGGCAGCTCCTCACCCCTCTCTGGCTCTGGGGACGACGGCAGCTCCTCACCCCTCTCTGGCTCTGGGGGCGACGGCAGCTCCTCACCCCTCTCTGGCTCTGGGAGCGACGGCAGCTCCTCACCCCTCTCTGGCTCTCGGGAAGGCGGCTCACCCCTCTCTGGCTCTCGGGAAGGAGGCTCACCCCTCTTTATTGGAGTGACCGGGGCATCTCCCATGTCTACCGGCGGCGGCCCGGCTCCCTCTGGTGGCGGAGGCGGCCCCTCCCTCTCGGGCTCTGAGAGCGACGGCAGCTCCTCCTCCCTCTCTGGCTCTGGGAGCGACGGAGGCTCCTCACCCCTCTCTGGCTCTGGGACGACGGCAGATCCTCCTCCCTCTCTGGCTCTGCGGACGACGGCAGATCCTCCTCCCTCTCTGGCTCTGGGAGCGACGGCAGCTCCTCCTCCCTCTCTGGCTCTGGGAGCGACGGAGGCTCCTCACCCCTCTCTGGCTCTGGGAGCGACGGCAGATCCTCCTCCCTCTCTGGCTCTGGGAGCGACGGCGGCTCCTCACCCCTCTCTGGCTCTGGGAGCGACGGCGGCTCCTCACCCCTCTCTGGCTCTCGGGAAGGCGGCTCACCCCTCTCTGGCTCTCGGGAAGGAGGCTCACCCCTCTTTATTGGAGTGACCGGGGCATCTCCCATGTCTACCGCCAGGTAATTAACCACCATGAGAGCAACCTCTGGGAAGGACATTGGGTGGTGTTGTTCCTCCCACTGTTCCCACCTCTCCCCATCTCGACGCCACAGCGTGTTGATAACTATGGGGAGATCGTGGACGAGGTCTGCCTCAGGGTGCATCAACCAGTCCCAGATCTCCTGGGACGGTGGTGAAGGTGGTGGTGCTGGAGGTAGTGGGGTGGCCCCTGATGCCCGGGGTGAACACGGCACCTCTTCCTGGGCCTGGTTGTAGGGGCATCCTGCCCAGTTGTGGCCGTCCTCCTCACACCGGCCACACCAGTTTGCCGGTGGCACGTCTGGGCAGGACCGCCAACGATGGTCCTCCTTCCCACACCAGGAACACCAGGGGAAGAGGCTGGCCGGGTCCTCCAGCGGTGGCTGCAGCAGCTTACATTTCTTCAGCTGCTGCTTGTCCTGCCTTTTCCACTGTCTGCTCTTCTTTCCCATTTTTTTTTTTTTAAAAAAATAAATAAATACTGCTCTGAGCCTCTAGGTGGCGCTATCCCACTTCTGACACCAAATGTGGCAGGCTGGCGAGTGGATAGAGGCCCAGAGACAGACTGCAGTTCAAAAAAATAACTATTTTATTATAAACACAAAATGAAAGGGCACAAGGGCCAAAACAAAGCAATTTAAACACCAAAAAGATAAAAAGCAAAACTTACAAAAATAACAGTTTCCAGGCTGGGCAATGCCTTCACTGGATTCAAGTTTTCTACACAACCAAAAAAACCAACCTGCTTCCTCAGCTCCCTCTCTCCAAATGAGAAGCAGAGGCCTCCTTTTATATCAGGTGGCTGGGCGCTGATTGATCGTTAATCAACCTAATCAACTAATCAACCCAGCCACCTGAACATAATAAACCCAGGCAGGTAGGGGAAGTTAACCCCATCCCTGCCAATTTAAAGGGCAGAGCTTTGCTCTGCCACAACATAATATGTAGTAAATGTGAAAATGCACAATTATATTATCATAAAATCAATAATCTCAACAAAACAACTTTACAAGTTTCTCTTTCTCTCTGTTGATTGCACTCGGGGGCAAAACACCCTGATCATGCTATCAATAAATAACATTTAAATTTAATTTTAAGCGCAGGTCAGTGGATATGATGGGTTAAATCAGGCTTTGTTTAGAAACCTTAAACTAATTTTAATATATACATGTAAATACAAGTCAATACATGTATCATATTGCACATTTCTTATTGTAGATGTACATAAATGAAGCTGGTACTTAAATTTAGTTAAGCGGAAATGTATTTACTTGACCTGAAAATCATTTTCGGAATATAGCATATTTATATATAGATATAGATATATATATATATATATATATATTTATAGGTTTTTAACCTAATCATCATGGTTTGTAGTAAAAATAAACGGACATAATAAGACATCTGTAGAAACGACGCAATTTTGTACATGCATGTACGTTTTATCAAAAATAATGTCCAAACATGGTACAGATATATATATATATATATATATATATATATATATATATATATATATATATATATATATATATAAAATGACTTTTTTTATTTTTAGTAAAAAAGTAAAAAATAATAATAATAGCCTGCATCTAACAAGCCTGCATCTCTTTCACCATATTCTGAATTGGTTTATATCCGTCGGAAAACTGGAAAATGTACAACTTTCTCTTTCAGTCAGGTACAAAACACTGCACCATCTTGAATGCTTGTTATAATTCATAAAGAAGCAGCTCATTTAAATTTAAAGTAACTTTATAGTCATTTTTGGCTGAGATCAATGGATACTGTAGGCTTGATCAGGCTTTGTTTAGAAAACAGAGGCCTTGTTGTCATGGGAACATGACGTACCACTTTCCTAGTGTATGCACACTTTATACTGTTGAGAAATGCCTGAATCAAAAACATCTTTGTTCAGTTTGCCATGCATTGAAGAACCATAGCTTGAATTTGACCTACTCTCTTTCAAATTTCCCTTTGGGCAAAAAGGCTCTTACTTTTCACCCAATTTCCATTTCACCCATTATCTGTCTATACATCACTTTTATTGGATATCTAGAGATATACAACTAGGGTTGCCAACTGCCCGGTTTTAGACCGGACTGACCGTTTTTTAAACTTGCTGTCTAGTTTTGTAGTACAATGAAAACCGGACACGCATTACCTGTTAACACTCAGTGCCAACGTGGGCAAAAGGCCACCATGAGCCCGGTGCCAGTGGTGCAAATTTGTGACAGACTGCTGTGCCTTTAATAATCGTCACTAACACAACAAAGAGTCAGACAAATTGATATCACCACAATGAGCAGCACAATGTCATCTTTTGACAGGTACATAATTTAATATATGTTGCTGTTCAATTATTTTCAGCAAATTGCTGTAAAGATAGATTTTGCTATCAGGCAAACAGAGAAGTAGGCGTGCCTGTGTTGTGATAAGGATTCCGGTTTTAATGGAACAGGGATATGCTAAATCCGATTTTGGACGGGACATCCAGAAAAAATGTAACATTGGCATCCCTATATACAACACTTGCAGGAATGCTTTCGCACTTTACTAATACACTACAAAAAGCATAAATAAATAAAAAATGGAATTGTGTATGTGGGAGAATTAGATCACAGTTTACTTTGCATGTATCCCTTGATAAATTAGTGTGGCACATTTCTGTTGAACCCACTGTATTTTAGCCAACCCAAGTGTCAGAATCACTTTGAGGTATATAAGGTAGATTTAGCTCTAATAAGGCTGGGGAGTACTCCTCAGCATAAACTATACGTTTACAAACCACAATCACCATTTTAGCTCAGATATTTATATGCATCTAAACTGGCTTGTAATTAAAGATTTGATATACCCACTAACAGCCCAAGAGGCAACACAATTGATAACAATATTAATTAATCTCAGTCTTGAAAAAATAAGCAATGGCCAAAGTGATACATTTGAAAGCTTGCATTTCTAAGACAATGAAGAGTTCCAGAAACAGGGATCAGCACCATACCAGAGCACCTATCCGTTTCTGTAACCTCTGTATCGCTAAAAAATGATTCATAACCTCAGTGTCAGTGACAAATTAGCAACTTTTGATCTGTTCTAGTGCAGTGAATTCATCTTTTCTATAACAGAGCAAAAAGGGGAAAAAAGTCTTATTGGGCCACAGCCTATGTGAAATGTTAAGTATTCCCAATGAATTGCATTTCATGAACAGAAATAGTAGGGTATATTGCAAAGCTTTAAATAATGTTTTGATGGATTTGTAAAAAAATAAAATAAATTGGTACCAGTGACTTGTGATTTAAGCTTTTGTGTTTCGTGGTTCACACGGTTCAATGCAAGAAAAAATGAAGTGGTTTCCATTGAGTTTAGAAACTCCTAATACTCTCATCATGGTTGTGTGTATGTGACGTAGCATACACACATCATGCACATTCCTCGCGCTAAATGGTACGCCTATAAAGGGTGGGTACCATAGTTTTACTAGACTTCAGCAGTGAAGATGCTATTTGTGACATAACAGCACACAACTTTCTACTATAACTAAAGGCCGTACCAAGCAATTCTTTATTACATTTTGTATAATGCTGTGTCTGGGTTGTTGTTTCCCTTGCTTATTTTATTACATTTTTTTGGTGACCACTTCAACACAACCTAAAAACTCTTCAAATGGGGTCTACATTTTTTTTAAAAACATTTGCTTTATTAATGGAGCTCCTTAAGTCCCATCAATCTAATTGACCTTCATGACCCTTGATGTATAATGCATTCCATGAAGCAAAAAAATCATTACAAAATTGGGTTAATAACAAAGACACTTTTTTTAGAATATTGATTTAAAATAGTCTAAAATTATCACCAACAGCTACTATTGAATCAGGGACCCAGCCAACATGACCATGCAGGAGGATGGACAAATCTTAAAAAAGAGAACAGTGTCTGTGATTCATTCAAATGACTCTCTTCAATTGTTGCATGCAGCTCAGGAATATTCCTGCTTCCTTTACAACTCTTTTTGGAGCAAAGTCAAAAACTTCCTTAAGGAACAATTTTAAGTCTGATGAGTAGAGGAATTTTTGCTGGACTTCAGATTTTATTGAGACTATTAGATTTGTTATCTTTCATTTATCCTTTTAAATAATGTAAGTGAGAGTGGTTGGAAGTAAAACTAAATAAAACATGTTCAGTTCTGTTATATATCATTATTAATAGAGACATTTGCTTTAATTTTTGAATACACATTTGCAGTAATGGATACCTCATTGGAAATGGACGGTAATAAAGATAGCATTCAAAACTACCGGCAGTGTTCCAACAACCCCATTATGGATTGCATTTCAGCATTTCAGAGCCCTGCTTACTTTATGTAAGTCCTTGGGAAAGTTAAATATGGACACATCCCCACCTCTTGGGTGGGGTTTCATATTGGCATCCTGCAGCTTTACAACAAAAATATTCCCTGTTGCATTTTCATAATGAAATGTAAGACATCAGCGAATGTACATACATGTCAGAAAATGTATAAGCAAATTGGAATACACACCAAACTACATATTAATTAAATACCATGTATAGCACTAGTGTACTTAACATATCGTTCTGTGATTGGTGGTCAAATTCTTTTTTAAAAAGTTACCAAGCAATCCTAGAATGTTGTGCTAAATGCATGACATAATGTATAAAATATGTAACTTCACATCTTCTTACCTGTCCTTTGTCAAGTCTTGCAGATATTTGTATTTCTGAACTTGACTATGGGATACTGAATCTTGAAATTTGCAGATTTAAAAAAAAAAAAAATGCATTGCTTCTTAACTTATTTAAACTAAATGAATGTTGACACAAGAAAAACATCTTTAAACTTACAGGTATGTTAATTAATATACAAAGTTCTGTCAAGTTGTGTTGTTACTATACAGGCATGAATCTTGAATAAGGTGCTTTACGGTAAAGCATGTTTCTCAGCACTAAAGAGAATGCAATATTAGCAGATAAACACTGTTCTCTGACACAGTAAGAGCAGTAACTCAATAAAGTCTTCAAACATAAGATTTTCAATATCAATATTATACTTATTGCTTTAAAACTGAAGGAAGGCTTAAGTGTGAGATACTCGATTTAGGAATAAAGATAACTCATACGATATGAGTAACTGAGGATATTACAGTTCACCAAAGACTAAAGCATATGCATGGGCATGGGGTGTGTTCACATTACTTTAATAAAACTTCCATGAAAGGCAGGAAAAAGTAGAACAGCATCAATTCAAATGATCACAAACCCTATTGGATATTGGAGGTCCAGTATAACATTTAAAATATTCAATACTGAAGATTAAATTAAGAATACATTATATTATGCTATTATATTATGACTTTCAAAGTTGGAGTTCCTTTCTTGAGAAAGGGCAACTGAGCTTTACATTTTACTGGCATAATATTTCAACTGATTGTAATGTCATTCATCTTTACTATCATGTGGGCCATGCCAGCTTTAGATACGTGGATCGTTTGACAGAGTAACTTATTCTCATTATTGAAGGCATTAATAAAAGTCTAGCACAATTTTTACCCATCTTATTTCAAACATATAACTTATTATCTTTCAGGCCCATGCATTATATTTAGGTTAATGGAGTTCATTAACTGCAAGAGTATTTATAATACAGATTATTCAGCTGTAGTTTGTATAAAACCATTTAATGTAACATTATCAAGGAATAGCACCTCATTTGTAGCCATCTCCTGTCAACGGACATGGGCAGTAGGTCATTATCAACTGAGTATCAGAACAGTACTGTAGGTAAGTCAATGTTCACAGACAGTTTTTCAAAATGTTGCTGTATGTTGCTGTTGCTCAGATATTGTGTTTTTTTTTAGTTTTTTTTTTAGTAATTTTGAGTATTTGCAGTTCAATAGATGGTGCTGGCTCTTAACAGAAAATATTTATATTAAGATTCAAGTATCACAGGGCTACTTTGTTCATTTTTAAGCGGGTGTGGCAATGTTGCCCCGTCCCTGTGTGTATTTCGGTGTTGTGTGTTAATGTTGGTGATTATGTATAAAATGCACAGGATATAAATATGGGTTACAAGCACGAGTGTTTAAAATGTATATTTGTATTTAGGCACGAGGATTGCACAGCACTTCACGTGCAGGTAAAATGTAATAATATGCGAGCACGGGGAATTGCACTTTATTAATTCACGTGCAGTTGTACCGAGACTCCAATTGAATGATTGATTAGCAATCGAGTCTTGGTACAGCTGCATAAAAGCAGCATGCTTTCACTCACTCTGGGTTGTGTGTTCGGTGAGTGGAGAACGGGATTGGAGACGAAGGTAATAGTAATTATAATAGCAGCTCACCGTGTTTGTCTGTATAGTTAGTTTTGTTTGTCTCTTTGTTTTGGCTGCCAGTGCCGTGTCTTGTGTTTTGTTTGTCTTTATAACTTTCATTTTCTGTCTGTTCAATTATTAAATGCTGAGCGAAAACAATCACTCAGCTTCACCAAACTCCACCTCTCTTTTGTTTATTTGTTGGTTCCTGGTTCTGGTCTGACGACACCCACTACAGCAGTCTTTGTGACAGTAGGTCATGCATGGGTGTTGTTGTGGAATAGGCGTCATTTAGATGCATTGTTTTCAGACATATTCACATTGTATTCATATATCTGTTTACTTTTTTTTTTAATTTACATGAAATTAGATTGAATACTTTAAGTGTATCTGATGGAGCATAATCAGTTTGTTTAATTACATTTTACAATTACATAAATTTATTTGTACAAGAAGATACAAGCTGCTTAGATTCAAAAGCTGCATTAATATTAGGTGCTTTAAATGGAAGCATGATTTGTAATTCCTGGCAACATGGTTTCCAAACTATGCAAGCCTGTTAAACATAATTTTAATGAACAATCTTTCCACATAAAAAGTCAGACTGATTAAAATTACCCCAAACTCAACAAACAGACACATAATAAAATGTGGCACTGGAGACATTTAGCTTCAGGGCAGGCTAGATATGGTCTGACAAAGGCAGACAGAGCTTTTCATTAAACCATTACTACTTTGGTGACACCAATTAGGATTCCCCGCTGTCTCCAGACAGAGATCAGAATTATGAAGGATGAATTGATAACAGCAGTGCAGACAGGCAAAGCCAGAGGTACTGATGAGATCCCAGAATGCCGGGCTGCTCACTATTTCCAAAATTTAAAAAAATTGTATTGGTGGCAGAGCTTTCAGTACAGGGCCCCTAAACGATGGCACGATTTGTCCATTTCTGTAAGGGAAGCACCAACGGATCTTTTTTTTATCTTAAAATGATTGTTTTCTTTTATCGTCTATGGTTTGATTGTTTCACTGATCTTGTTTTTGTTTATGTTCTATTTACTTATGCATTTAATGCCATTGCATTCTTATTGTTTTATTGATCTTGTTTTCATTTACTTCTGTTTTATCTATTTATTTATGCATTTACTCCTGCTCATGTATTTTTAACTATTTTCATTTACTGTGATTATTGTATTTCCTACTTGTATTTTCTGTTTTAGCCATGTAAAGCACTTTGAGGTGTGAAAGGCGTTATATTAAATAAAGGTTGATTGATTGATTGATTGGTTGACTGATTGATAATTAAAAACCGTTACTGCATGAAAGCACTGGCATTTGCTATATAGGTCTCACATGTGCAGTTTAGAAATAAATGTGTTGTCGCAAACAATTATTTTCTTTTACTTGCCAAACCTTCAATGAATTATTGTTTCACATCCTAGGTCATTTCACCTGAGATTTGTTTTTGGAGTCAAAGGATGGTACTGGCTGAAAAGCATGTCAGTCCACAGGAGAAGCTGCTGGTTGGGTAATGACAGGAAGTAATGCATTGAAAGGTTGGGGTCAATGACCAAGAGTACGCAAGACCACCTGAAAGTAAGGCTTGCAAACAAATATTCCTTTACCTTGTATAGTACCAGATATAATTTTGTATAATGCACATTTGAAACATAAATAACAAATGGGGTGCATACCTTGTAAGATTATTTTGTTAGCTACAGCACAAACACTTTAAAACTGTGTATTGTTTTGGAAGATACATCATTTTTAGATGCATTCTGGCCCAAATTTAGAAAGGGATTTCATTTTCGGTGGAAGCGACGCAATCCATTGAATTGTTCCACCTGTTAAAAAATACACTCCCATTTTCTGAAGTGTTCCTCTGTTTTATCTGCCGGTGAATTGCATTTCATGCAGAATTTTCTGTGATTCTTATGAGCTTTGAATTAATAAATAATGAGCATTTAATTGATGCAATCCACCGAGGATATTGGTTCCAGTTGAAAGGATGCTATATAAGCACAATCGAAACCTATCTCAAAAGAGTGGAAAAAATGAATCAAAACATAAATGTAAAAAAATATACTGTATATTTTATTTTTGTACCTTTGCATTATTATTTTTCTTATTATACTGTATATGTATGTAAACTTTAAGAGGGTGGCTTTGCAGGGGTGACGTCGAACCAGAAACAGACTCAAAACAAGTGAAGGGCGGGGCAAAACTGAAGAGCAACGGCCGTTTGGGGTTTTATTAAATAATAAACAAAGTGTCAACAAAACAAAACACTCACAAAATAAAGAACGCGTTGGACAAACGAATAAACAAATAATAAACAAAACCGCAGTGAAGGAAACACACAAGTATCATGGTGCGGTTTAGCCAGCATGTATAGCAATTGTTTTTATTTTAGTTTTTAATCCTCTTTCACAGACTTACGTCTCTCCTCACTCTCCGTCTAAGCACAGAAACCTACAGGCTTTTATAGAGGTGACCACCTCCCGGTTAGCAACAATTAATCAATGAATAAACTTGGGAGATGGTCACCTTCTGCACAAGGTTTTTATCATTCATGTGACTATTATGAGAGTGGCTTTTCGCCGGTCTCACACAACAAATAATATCGGACGGCTTTCGTCCGCCTGCACAAAACACAAAAATATATATTACAAATATTACTAACCAAAATAATAACAATAACAATAATACAAATAATAACAAAACATATAATATATATATATATATAGGGGCAAGACACTCCGCCACAACACTATTAACCCTTTCCAGTCCGATGTCAAACCCCTTCCGACATTATCAAAAAGACGTAAAGCACAGGTCTCTTGTCGTTTTTTCTCCAGAAAAAGCAGAGAAAACCTTTCAGTGGCTGAGTGAGACCGATAGGAGCCGAATGCACCACAGAGATAACATGGACACAAACAAAGGAGCTAGCTGCTTTCGCATCCAGCTCTCTTATTGAGGAGTTTGGTGATAAAACAAGTGATCAGGAGAGGATTTATCAGTATGCACGTCTATAAAGAGGTATGTGAAAAATACAGTGAACACGGGGTGGGGATTGGCTGGAGATGCAGTACTGAGTGTCTTTTAGCGATTCAGTGCCTTGTAATCCTGTTTTACTCTAAAAATATATATTCTTAATGGTAAGTGTAAAATAAACAGCGCGTGTGAATAACTGGGCCGCTAATGGTTAAAAGAAATTGTAAAATTGCAGGACAATGCAACAGGTTAATCTTAACCAGAGAATCTGTGTGGAGCAGAGTGGTGATAAAATTCCATTCATTCTTTCTTCCATTCTGCTCCACTGCTTGTGATTCCTGATCCGCTCCCCAGCTCCAGACAAAATAGGCACGCTCTGCTCCGCATATATGGTATTAAAATAAATAATAAAATAGAAGTAAACCACACTTCTACTATCCTAGCAATGGCAAGCACGAAAATCTGAAAACTCTTCATTTTCTGATAACTCGTAACTTAGCAACCATAGGAACGTTGCTCGCTCTTAAAGGTACAAACAATTTTTAGAACTAAATGCACGATGGCTGTGCGTACAACATATAACACAGTGCTTGTATAATGACTTTAGATTTCCGTTTGAGAAATCTTTATTTTTATTTTTATCCAGGAGTGCTATGTAATAAAAAAAAGTTGACTACATTCAAATTCTACTCTCTGATTATTTAATAGCTTGCATAATTATTGCTGCAGAGCACTGTCCAAGTGTCAACTATTGAACTTAAGCCACCAGTACTCGTAATTAGTGTGACCTTTAACATGTTTAAAGGTAGCGGCATACTTAAGTTGGAGACTGGCTTCATTTTCTAGAAATTATATAATGGCATAATTCCTGGTCGTCTTTAAAACTGCTAAGCATGTTATTGCTAAACATGTTAGTGAGGTTTTGGAGTGAAATAGAGCTCACACTGAGGATGAGACTAAACTAAGGTTAACAAACTAGGACTTCCTCTTCTTTCTTTCTGCTTAGGAAGGCATTAAAGTGAATGAGAGATCAAGCTGCAGAAAATTGTGACAATAATGGTATTACCGTCCTTGGCTCTTCTGAATGATAGACCAGCAACCACCTGACTACAGATATTATTTCAGAAACTAACACTTCAAGGTACATATATAATTTTAGCCAACCATTTGAGAGAACTAAGTCTGGCTAGGTGACCTCCAGCTTTCAGATGTAAACTTGTTTGTTATAATGTATATGTTTAAAAGGTGCAATGTCCCTTTTTTCATAAGGCCAAACAAAGTTATTAATTATGGATTGGTTTCTCAACGTCTGAGAAATGACACTGAACATAATGATTTATTTTTTATTTTCTTTCATTTTTTCAAAATGCTTTTTGCAATAAAAGGTGCCTAAATTCTACAGATTCATTGGGTAGAGGTCCTCAGTCAGGATACTTAATGTCTTGGGGGTCCTTCAGCCAAGAAAGTTTGGGAAAAAATCATAAATCATACTCTGCTACCGAATTGCATATGCTGTCATGTTTCAATGCACAATTTAGGAATGGTGGCACCCTTTAACTCTATATTAAAGTTACTGAAAGGCATATAACAAAACATTATTGCTGCCTATGGTACACATGTTCTTGGTCATGAATCAGCATGTTGCCGCTAAAAATGTCTTGGGAGAGATACAGCATCCCCTGTAATCACAGACCACTCCCAGTTTAGGAGACGATACGTACAGGGGCTGTACCTCTAATTCAACAAACAATGCATTGTTTTTTTTACAGAATCATAAATCTTTTAATAGACACATTTTGCACTGAATGGGATTCTTTTATGCATATCTAATGCCCTGTCTAAGCTAGCTAACTGGCAAGTAAAGCTTGTTAGTGTAACAGGGTGGAGGCTGAGCGTGACCCAGCGACCCTGCACACCACAAACTAACGTCTTAACCACAAAGCAAAAAAAAAAAAAAAAAAAAAAAACTATGGGGTTTGTCTGCATTCGTAGTTTAAGAGCTTTTAATCTCATCGACAGGGGACAGAATCAGATATAAACATAGATGCACTGATGGCATTTATTCTCATGCACTAATGGAAATAGTTACAATATTGGGTATTTAAATTAAATTGACCATTATTATTATAATGTTTAATGAATTAGTTGAATTGTATGCAAAAGTGCAAACAGGGGCAGTCGTCACTGGAACCAAAGTGGCTCTGCCACCTCAGAAAAGCAGATGGTACATTTTATGCACAATCACCTGGGCATTTTATAAGCCTTTAATACTACACTGGCAACACTGTTTGAATCTGATCTAGTGTCTTGCAGTGAATCTGCCTTTTTTTGTGTGCGGCAAACCTGGGTAAGCTTACCAGTTTTCAGAACCTTTCCACACTGTCTTTTTGTGTAAAAATGAACACTGGACCACAGATATATTTCAGCAAGACTGGGCCTGTACTTATTTTCACAAAACATAAAATAAACAAAACAAAAGCCTAACTCCAGCAAGGAGTACTAACTAAACTTTGTACTTTCTAGCTAATCAAAAACTGGACAGCTATGTGGTTTACCTGTTCAACAAAACCCACATATATACTTTCCAAGTATCACTATACCTATCACAGACTGCACACAGGTCTCTCCCCAGGCCTTAGCCTTCACACAGAAATAAACCTTCATCGTTCCTTCTCTCCTCCTTATGAAAATTAAATGTATTTTATAATATATTAACCTCAATATATTATCATATATTTCATAATGTATTTGTTGTAATATATTTAGTATATATACAAATTAATTATTTTCATATTTTAGTTTGGAAAAATATATTGTGAAATATAAGGTAATAGATATGAGACAATATATTTATACACGTACTTTATATACAGAAGAATATACTAATAAATATGTCAAAATGAAGACGTACACTAAAGATATAATTACAATATACTGGGAAATATATTGTGAAATATACCTATGTATACTGTAGCAAAGCAAGGCACCAGTCAGGTTATACCGAGGAATAAGACAGACACTGGATTTAAGGTTTTTTTTTTTTAATTGTATTTATATGGCGCTTTTTATACAAAAGTATCGCAGAGCACTGTACAGATCATCGCAGAAAAAAAGAACAAACCACAATACATTTGTATAGCATGCCACATATACAACTGACAAAGTCAGACCATTTAAACAACATATTTAAATAACAGTATACACATAATAATACAAAAGCAGCAATTTTAAAGTTACATTAAAACCCACTAAGAAAAGATAGCCATTTTATAAAAGTGTAACGGTCCCAGCTTCCCTGACAAATGAAGGCGCGGCATTCCAATTTAGGAGCTCTACAAGAAAAAGCCCTCCCTCCTCCCGTGTTGCTTTTTGGTGTAACCAGCAGCCCCGTATCCTGTGATCTCAGAGTGCAATTTGGAAGATATGGGGTCATTAACCACTGCAAATAACTAGGTGCTAATCCATTCAGGGCCTTGTAAGTTAACAGCAAAATCTTAAAAACAATTCTATACTGCACAGGGAGCCAGTGTAGAGAGGCCAAAACGAGGGTAATGTGTTCACTTTTTCTGGTTTTAGTAAGGATTCTAGCGGCGGGATTCTGAACAACCTGCAAGCGGGACACCCCACGTTTTGCATAACCTCTGTTTTATATGAATTCAACATTAGAAAATTCTGTGAGATCTAATGCTTGATGTCTGTAAGGCAATTAACAATAACACCGAGGCAGAAGAAATTCCTGGCTTTAGGGTTTCTACTTGATGAGCTGTTGTGTGTTGGTTGTGGCCTGTTTGGGAATTGGGCAGGTAAAATCAGCAATATTTGAAGTTGTCTGTGATGTTCCACAGGGTTCCATTCTAGGTCCCTTGATGTTTTCATTATATATGCTTCTAATAGGTGACATTATCCACAGACACGGAGTGGATTTTCATTGCTATGCTCTCGCAGGGAGCTCTCACAGGATAGTGCTACAAAATGGAGGCTCCCCCAGTGTAGCTCTCGCAGGGTAGCTCTCACAGGGCAGTGCTGCAGAACGAAGGCTCCCACATCGTAGCTCTCACAGGGTAGCTCACACAGGGTGGTGCTGCAGAACGAAGGCTCCCACAGCGTAGATCTTGTAGGGTAGCTCACACAGGGTAGTGCTGCAGAATGAAGGCCCCCACAGCGTTGTTCTCACAGGGAGTTCACACAGGGTAGTGCTGCAGAACAAAGGCTTGCACAGCTTAGCTCTTGCACGGAGCTCACATAAGGTAGTGCTACAGAACGAAGGCTCCCACAGCATAGCTCTCGCAGGGAGCTCACACAGAGTAGTGCTGCAGAACAAAGGCTCTCGCAGGGAGCTCACACAGGGTAGTGCTGCAGTACGAAGGCTCTCGCAGGGAGCTCACACAGGATAGTGCTGCAGAACAGAGGCTCGCACAGCATAGCTCTCGCAGGGTAGCTCACATAGGGTAGTGTTCCAGAATGAAGCCTCTCACAGCGTAACTCTTGCAGGGAGCTCACATAGTGCTGCATGCCTAACTCATAATTTACGTTGTGCTTCACTCACTCTGAACGCCACGACCATGAACAGGGTGTGGGAGGGGGAGAACACTGACCATAGTAATTACCCAAATGATAATTAATTGGTGATCCATGGCCAATACCCCCTGAACCTTAGGTTTAGCTTATTTTTCAGTTTTAGTACCTAAATTCATCATCATGTGATCAGGCTGTACCATGTAATGATGACATCTATTACAAGTTGTACACGCAGCATTACCCTTTGTGAGCTTCCTATGAGAGCTACGCTGTGCAAGTCTGCATTCTGCAGCAAAACCCCTCTCGCTCCACTGACTGCAGGAGCAAGCCCCTCCCCCACTCCTGCACACCCTAAAACTGCTGACTGTGACATAACATGAATCCAGGAACAACACACAACACTTCCCAATAAAAACACTCAATATAACAACAACAATAAACAATAACAGTAACACAATCATTAACAGCAATTCATTGCAACTCCAAAGTTAACACTAAATACTATTTTAAGTTGGAGTAAGTTAGTATAAATAAGTATAACAGCAACTGTCCTTTCATGGACTTTGACGTGAAATCACTAACCGAGTAAATGAGCTTTCATTTATATTTTCTTTTTTTAAATCTTTCAATCATTTTATTAGGGGATGCCTGGACCATTTCTTTTTTTTTTAATACAGATGACATTAGCGTATGATCTTATTCTGGGAAGGTTTGATTATGTGGTAGTTTGCAGAGCATTGTATGTATTGATGTATTTTTAATATGAGCACTATATGAACATGCCTCAGTAAGAACTTACCCTGGTAACTGAAAAATGTATAAGGAACGTTTATATACAGGTGGCATACACACAGAGATCTCCAAGTGCCAGGGACATGCAGTCCTTGCAGATATTTTTATATATTTTCAACTCATGAAGGCTTAGTATAATACATTATTTCCATAATGACATTATGTGGGTGCAGAAACTTAAACTTTATTAAACTTTATTGATCCTTTGAAGAACACGATGCTGATGACTCCTCCATCAATGCATCAGACCAAGGGCTCCCCAGAAGCAGATCTTGCAATCTATTCCTTTGAGTCATGGCCACTTACTTTTATTATTTAACAATATTTGAGTTTGTTGATAAGGACTGGAAGGTCAAGCTGTTGAGTACAAATCTGTAGCCGTTTAAAACATTTTATTAACAACCAAGGAAATTAAACAAAGTAATTTAAAGTGAAAAACTTTTATTTTATATACATTTCAAATAGTAATAAAGTAAAAAAAAACCCTCTCATTGAAAAGAAAAAGTCAGACATTTTTAAAAGGGACCATGTCCCGGTGTCATGAAAAATAGTGTCCCTGTGAAATAGTGTCTGAAATTCACCCTGATTGGTCAGAATGTATAGTGGTGTTTTATGTTTTAATCCAAGTCATACAATTTGCACATAGCAACGTGAATAACAGTACATGTATGTATATTTATAAGTCTGTTAATGCGTCAGAAATAAAGTTTTAGTAGCTTACTAAATGTATAATTTTAAGCTAAACAATAGCTATGGTCACTGTGATGAGTCAAAGGGATTTCGGTCTGTGATTCAGCCGCCCGACAGTAGATGGCATCAAACCAACTCGGGACTTCCCTTACCAAGATCTCGTGACCATGGCAAAAGTCATCTTTTGAGGGGCGGCACCTTGGTGAAGGGCGGAAGTACGAGTATGTAAATTCCAGCCACTGGAGTCAAGTGAAGGATAAGGACACTTGTTAGTTGGGGATTGGTGTTCCACTGACTACAGAGGCGGGACATTACATACTAAAGGGAACGTACTACTATGTTCGGGGTTGGTCCAAAAGTAAAATAGGAGGAGTAACGGGTGGAGGGAGAGACTAGTTTGGTGCAGCGGGATTTAAAAAAAAAAAACACTAACATTTCTTTTGTCTTTTTTTGTTTATGTATGGTTTACCACGAAGACGATTAAAGACAAGTTATCACGATCGGTTTTGGATTTCACCCCTGCACTCCTTCCCTCACACCATTTTGTTTTCTTTTGTTGTTTAATTATTTTGTTGTGTATAGATAATAAAAATAAATTATTTTATTTCTGTACACATAAATTACTGTCTGGACATTCCATTTAATACACTCTCACCTCACAGTCACATATTCAAATAATAAAGCAGATAGAGTTTAGTCAAGAAGGAGGAAAGGAAATCATGTTAATCTCAGATGATTGACTAGTCTATTAATAAATCTATTATACATTTTGAGTCCTTTTTAAAATGCAGAATCCGGTTCTTTTCTCTGTGCTGTGAGCTAATCGAATGACTATACACATACTGCAGTGCTTCCACCACTTAGGGTCCTAGAGTTCATTACCAGCTGTGTGTGTCAGATGCCTGTCAGCTCCATAAGCAATTCAAAATGCTGACAAAATCTATGAGTGTAAAATAGCTCTTTTATCATAAGCTATTTGCAGTTACAACAGCAGACTAAAAAAGTTGAAGACTGCAACTGGGTCTTTTTTTCATTGTTAATGCCTTTTCCCCTGGGTTTACATACTTTAGAAAGCAAGGTACAAAGCACAGACCAAGTCAATATGCCTGTAATACAGAAATAACTAACTAAATGTAGTTAGCCTTTTTAAGTGCTGTTTCGCTTGTTTGGACCAATAAATGAATATCGTCTTCAGTACAGTAATATTCTTTTTCCATTTTAATCCCGGAGTTGTCATTCGGTTTTCACTTCTCAACTAATTATTTTGCAGGGGTTCACTTTACCTTCACAATATGAATATAAGTCCAAACTCATAGCGTAGAGGTGCAGGAAGAAGGGGAAGGAAAGGAGGTCTGATTTGAAGAGGTTGTTTAGGATGATACAAGTGCATCCAGGAGGAGATTGAATACTGTGTTCAGTTCTGGTCACCTCACTACAAAAAGGATACTGCTGTTCTAGAAAGTGTGCAGAGAAGAGTGACCAGACTTATTCCTGGTTTAAAAGGCATCTCATATAAGCAAACAGGCTAAAATAATCTATTCAGTCTTGAACAAAGAAGACTATGCAGTGATCTGATTGAAGCATTCAAAATTCTAAAAGGTATTGACAATGTCGATCCAAGGGACTTTTTCAACCTGAAAAAAGAAACAAGGACTGGGGTTCACAAATAGAGATTAGACAAAGGGGTATTCAGAACAGAAAATAGGAGGCACTTTTTTTACATAGAGAATTGTGAGTGGATCCTTCAAGAAGCTGCTTGATGAGATTCTGGGATTAACAAGCTTCTAACAACCAAACAAGCAAGATTGGCCAAATGGCTTCCTCTCGTTTGTAACCTTTCTTATGTTCTTATGAGATGGCCGAGAGACAGGTAGAGATATGGGAGGAGATGACAGAGTTAGAGGGGGGAAAGGAGAGGAAGATCTGGGCATCATCAGCATAGAAATTATATGAAAACCCATGGGAGAAGATGATGACACCCAGGAAGCGGGTGTAGAGAACAGGAGGGGTCCCAGGACTGAGTCTTGGGGGACACCTGTTGAAAGAGATCAAGAGGCACAGGGTGAGCCATGCCAGGACACCTGGTACATGCAATCAAAGAAGTAGGAGGAGACAAAAAGGGAGAAATGAAAGGAAGTAGAACAGGGGCAGCAGCCTAGAAAAGGTGAGTGTGGAGGGGGTTGAGAGCACACGTGGTGAGTTTATGGCTCTGGAGCAGGGAACAAAGAGGAAGGGAGTCCGAGAGGGGTGAGAAGGAGGAGGAGGAGGGTAGAATATTTGGGGTTGCAGAAGGTGATGAGGAAGGAGGCAAGGTATTGAAGAGTTTGCAGATGTCTGTGATTTGGAGGAGAAGAAGGAGGCAAAGTCATCAGCCGAGATAGAGGAAGGTAGAAGAGGGGGAAGGGCTAAGGATGGAGGATAAAGTAGAGAAAAGTTTACAAGGATTGTTAGTAGAAGACTGAATGAGAGTGGAAGTAAGAGCATTTGAAAGAGGTGAGTGTAGAGATGGAAGAGAAGAATGAGCGATAGAGATCCAAGGCAGCAGGGAGATTGGTTTTCTTCCATTTCTTTTCAACAGTGATTAACGCACTAAACTTAAAAAAATAAAAAAGAATGAATATGAACTGTAAATCTCACTCCTGACCAGAGAAGGCACAGAGTAAGGGGAACAATACACTATTCAGGTTGGAAGCCATTTTGGCATGGAGCGAAGCTGTAATACAGCTGAATCCCATCTTTGCAATCAGCACTGTTGTACTCGCCGATTGGATAGAACGTCGGCGACGCGCTGATGGCGTGGGTGGGATTTAGTTATATATTAGGGGTGCAGAGGTTGTAGTTCAGTCCCCTTATGTTAGAACCTGTTTGGTGCAAGACAATGCTGTGGTTTTGTTTGTTTGTTTCAGGATACTAGCACAGTAAGACAAGAGGGGTCTGGAGCTGAGACTTCCACTCAGCACTTTCACCAGCACTACCATGCTACGAACCTGCATAGCACATCACAGTGGAAGACAGAGCACTACCATTTGAATTGCACTTTCATATGAATTGTTGTTGAACTCTTATACACTTTGATCACCATATTAACCCACTGTTGGTTAACTCTTTGCAGTCCATTTATTCAGTGCTTGTCATGCGTGTCAGGTCCAATTTATTTTCACACACGCTGTTTATTTTACACATGCTTTTTTCCAGAGTAAAACAGGTTTAAAAGGCATTGAATCATAAAAGGACACTCAGTACTGTATACCAGCCAAGTCCCACCCCTTGTTGGCTGTATTTTTCACACCTCTTTGATCACTCGTTTTATCACCAAACACAATAATGCGATCCAAGTCATTATTTTATTACTATAACATCTCAAAAAGCTCTGCAAATGCCAGTGATATTCTTTGTGCGCTGGATGCAGAAGCAGCTCCTCCTTTGTTATGTCTGTGTTATCTCTAGACTAAAATAAACAGTAATACCAATTGTAATCTATGGTGTTTGAAACTGCTTACACAGCTACTATTGTATTGGAATCCATTTGAGTACACATACCAGAAATCAATCAGCATAAACTAGATGTTAGTAAGTTGTTACCTCAGTTACCCTAATGCTTCCAGCATCTCTATGGCCTGTAGTTAGTATATACTGTATATAGACACAGAGAACCAACAACATAGTGCTCTGCAATTTTCAATACTTTACACATATCACATTTGAAACCCTCACATCTTCGGTTTATTATTGTTGTTGTTATTTGATTTATCTGTAATAAGTAGTATTAGCCAGCTTTATTATACATTAACATTACAATCAGCCCTTGTGACAGAGAAAGAATGAATCTTGGTTATAAATCTCCCGCCAGACCTCTGAGGGAGCTGTTTAAAGGGAACAGAGTGCTCCGGACTGGATGGTCAGACAATTCATTCCAAGGGATAGGTGATAGTCAGCCATCTAAAAAGGTGGCGAAGTTACAGTACACCAAGTCATCACCCCAGAAGGGAAGCGATGTGACAACCGCAAATTGGAGGGGGCATGACTGACAGTACAAAAAGGGACGTGTCTATGTGATCTGTTCCTTTGTTCATGGTTAAGAGAGAATCGCTGAAGGACGAGAGTAAAGTTAGATGGCTCACACGATCCAGAGCTGTCACTTAAGGCCAGCACAAACCTGGACAACACTTCCCCATTATAAACGGATCAATTGTATTGCCCACCACTTGCACGTTAGCACTCACTGTGGACTTGTGATCGTGTGTGTATCTTATACGTGTTTAATACTGTGCATATAATTTTGGGACTGTAACCCGTAGTTTAAATAGTGCAATACACTTTGCTGTGTTTTGCCTTGGAATATTATTTGCGGTCACAAACCACCTGGATTACAAACCCATTTTCCAAATAAAACATTTTTTGGACATTGAAGTCACTTGTTTGTCATTATTTCTACACCTGCGCACTACAAACCACTTTGCCACAGCCCTCCATTGGCTTTTATTGATAACTATGATGTTGCCAATATCACAAGAAATTAAGTTTGACACTGGGCATGAGGTGAGAGACTTTTAAAATCTTTCTCGGGAGGTGAGGGACTTTCTAAATCTTTCTAGCGAGGCGGTGGACTTTTTAGATCTGTCTCACGAGGCTGTGGATTTTTTAAATCTGTCTCGGTGAGGCGAGGGACTTTTGAAATCTCTCTCGGGATGTGAGGGACTTTTTAAATCTGTCTCGGGAGGTGGGAGACATTTTAAATCTTTCTCGAGTGCATTTATAAATACTGGGATCTGGCTCTTTTTATCTGGACTGGAGTGTCCCTGTGTTACATACATTAATTTGTAGATAGTTGTTGTTTCTTTTCATTAGTATTTTTATTTTGCTGTCGGTTTACAAAACTATAACAGTATCACACAAACACATACAGTACTTTCTATTTACACCAAACACCCAAACAAACGACAGTTTGTTCAGAACTCTGGTCTAAATCAACACACAGAATCAGACCGGGGTTCCAAACAGGAGGAAATTCCAGGACCGTACTATTAAGATATATTTCTTTTAATCTTGGGTATTACACCTGCAGTCTGGTTACGAGTCTGGTTTAGGAAAGGTGGAACATCAAAATAGCATTGCTGTGTAACTTGCAGGACGTAATTCTCTATTATGTGCTCAGAGCAGTATGTAATGGATACCCCCAGAAGATTGTTTCTGAGAATGAGAATTTGTGTTTTTTTTAACTCCCGCCCCACACAAGCTTTTCAGTGCTGTGGAAAGAACAAATGTGCATCCATGTGCTGGAAGGCTTTCATTGCATGTGTATTGTAGGAGAGAGCTCCAGGTGCCTGCAGGTACAAAGAGCCTCTCTTGTTCATACTCTGTAACCCTGCTCTATTCTCTAAGCAAAATACACAAGGCTGTTTGAAACCACCTGGCCTGCCCTTTTGACCTTTGACCTTTGACGGTATGTCCAAACACACATTTTAGAGATGCTTTTTTGACCACAGGTATTATCACACACAAGTTTCTATATATTTGTTTGCCACTTTGAACTTTCTTTCGGAGAAACCACACTTCCCTGCAATCTCAGACAACTCTCCTATCATTAATCCTGCTACCCTGTAATCCTGCAATCTCAGACCACTCTCCTATCGTTTATCCTGCTACCCTGTAATCCTGTAATCTCAGACCATTCTCCTATCATTAATCCTGCTACCCCGTAATCCTGCAATCTCAGACCACTCTTCTGTCATTAATCCTGCTACCCTGTAATCCTGCAATTTGAGACCACTCTCCTATCATTAATCCTGCTACCCTGTAATCTCAGACCACTCTCCTATCATTAATCCTGCTACCCTGTAATGCTGCAATCTCAGACCACTCTCCCATTATTAATCCTGCTACCCTGTAATCCTGCAATCACAGACCACTCTTTATTTTTGAATTAATACTCCCCAGTCCGATAAACCCCAAGAAACATTTTATTAAATCTTGGTCCCTAAATTCTTCCACTGCTGATGAATTATTGGGTGCGTTGTCCACCTCAGCACTTATCCATTCAAGATCAGTTGATGTATTGCTAAATAATTATAACACAACTTTAAGCAATATCTTGGACACTAGCGCAGCTAAAAAGTACAAGAGTATTTCAAAAGATTCTCCCCCTGGTTCAATGACACAACTCATATCCTCAAGCAAACATGTCGTAAATTTGAACGTAGATTGAAAGTCACAAAATTACAGTTTTTTTTTTACCTTGCCTGGAAAGACAGCATCATGAATTACAAGACTGCACTATCCTCTACCAGCTCAGTTTATTACTCAAACTTAATAGAAACAAATCAAAGTAATCCTGGATTTCTTTAACACAATAGAGCTCAACTCACAAACCAGCAAAAACAGCCTTCAACGAAAACCTTAGTAACAGCAAACACTGATGACTTCATCAATCACTGCAATAGTAAAACTGCTGATATAAGAAACCAGATATCAAACATTGCAGGCAAATCAGATGATCCAAATTCAAATACTGACACTGCTTCTTCTTTGAGTCGTGCTACACCAAAACACATTTTTGATTATTTTTTTTATTGGGCCAACTAGATTGAACTAATCTAGTTATTAAGGCAAAACCTACTACTTGTTCATTAGACTCAATTTCTAATAAACTATTGAAATAATTATCTTCTAAATTGATTTTACTATTCTAAACATCATTAATAGCTTCCTTTCACCTGGCATAGTTTCTGACTCATTTAAGGTTGCAGTGGTAAAACCACTACTTAGAAAATGAACTTTGGATCCAGAGTTCAATTTTAGGCCCATTTCTAATCTCCTCTTTTTATCAAAAGTATCAATGGTGGCAAATCCACTAAACTCATTCCTTGCAGTGCATACTATATATATGAGAAATTGCAGTCAGGCTTTCGTCCTGGTCACAGTACTGAAACGGCTCTTATCAAAGTGGTAAATGATGTGCTATTATCTTCTGACTCAGGCCTTGCCTCTGTCCTCATCCTTCTAGATCTAAGTGCAGCATTTGACACCATCGATCATCTGAATTTAACTGACCACCTTGACAATCTTGTAGGACTGTCAGGCTGCGCCCTATCTTGGTTAAATAGGTTACAATATGCTCAAATTGAGGAGAACTCCTCCTTATCTAGAGTAGCGTGTTGTGTTCCACAGGGCTCTGTTCTTGGACCAGTCTTGTTTTCCCTGTATATGCTCCCCCTGGGTGATGTTGTCAGTAGACACAAGGTAAACTTTCACTGCTATGCCGATGACACACAATTGCATCTATCTCTGAAACCAGGTGATTCCACATCTGCAAATACCTTAACTACCCGTCTCACTGATATTGAGAAATGGATGTCAACACATCTTCTGCTGTTAAATTCTATTAAACAGAGGTCATCATTTTGGGGTCAAGAAATCAATGAGAGAGGGTAATCAGTGTACCTGTACAGTGGACAGCTACCCCATTGAGTCAAAGACAGAAATTAGAAATCTGGGGGTCATTTTTTACTCTGATCTTTCATTTGAACTTAAAACTAAAGTGTCTTTTTCCATCTAAGAAATATTGCTAAATTAAGATTCTTTCTCTCAGCACAGGATGCCGAAACTGATGCATGCCTTTGTAACTTCTACAATAGACTAATGTAATGCCCTATTTTCTGGTATTCCAAACTGTGTTTTGTTCAGAGTGCAGCTTGTGCAAAAGGCTGCTGCCAGGATCCTAACGAAAACGAGAAAGTCTGATCGTATATGCCGGTACTGGCTTCCCTACACGGGCTCCCAATACAATTACAGGATTGACTTTAAAGTCCTGATTTTAACCTACAAAGATTTAAATGGGTTCCCTGCATCTTAGCTGAGTGATTTATTGGTCCCACACGTTCCAGGTCACCTACTCTGATCCCAGGATGCTGGGTATCTCACCGTTCCATACTCTTTAATAATGAACACAGGTGGCAGAGCATTCGGCTACAAGGCCCCTAACCTGTGAAACGTATTGTCAGTCATTGTCAGGGAGGCACCAACTATGGCAGCTTTCAAAACTAGGGTGAAGACATATTTTTGTAGTCCATCATATACATGATTACTACTATTGTCTTTTTACTGAATGTTTTATTGTTTTTATTATTTTATTGTACTTATGTATTTTATTGTATTTACTAATTTGTTCGTCTGCTTCTAATGCTTACTGCTATGTATATATATATATATATATATATATTAAATAATAATATATTATATATATTAATTAATAGATTGATTGATGATTGATTGATTGATTGATTTTTTTTCAATCTCCATCAATTTGTTTGGGTACAATTTGTGGATATTTATTTGCTATTAAAACTGTCACATTTTAACTGCTAATTTGGTGTATCGTGTGCATAGTGTATGTAGTAGCATTATAAGAAAAACAACAATGAATATTGTATCTGGTAGTACTCTCAGTGCTGCAGCTGTTTATGGTGTTATGTGACATTGAGTTGTCCAGTTCTGTCATGCTGCCCTGTCAGTGCTGAAAATGCCTACATGTGTGCACTCTGTCATGTTTTATACATTGGGATCACAATTATGTTGTTTTTGTAGTTTATTGCAATCAGAATTGTCGCAAGTTCAAAATTAATGTTCGGCTTGGCCCTATTCGCAGCACAAGTAGTAACAGATAACAGCGATGCTGTTTCTTTGAAGGGGGTTTGGATCTATATCATAGATTGACATTTTGCAAATATATAAAGAGGCTGCATTTAATAGAACAACACCGTTTGACATTTTAATAAATACCATGTGGCTCTAAAAACAACTTAGACTATTCAGCAGCAATCAATACAAAAGGTATCTCAAAACTATGGACCAAAAATGTGCCTATGCAAACTTATATAAGCATTAGACTGACACAGCTTTCTTTATCATTCCACTTTAGCAATGTTAAATGAGATGGCAAAGCTTTACTAGTCTTGAATAATTGACAGAAAAAGAAAGTTCCCTGGCAGAGATAGGTTACTAAACAACCTAATCAAAATATTATTAAACAATTACATTGCAGTAGGTTGTTTAACAAAGTGTTTGCAAACTGTGAAAGTCTTAATAGCAGCAGCAGCACTGAGGGGCATTGTGCTCTGTGTATCAAACTGCCTCAGGTAATGTAGGATGACTAACAATCAAATAGAAACTGAAGGCAATCTTGACAGACAATATACTGTGCTGAACTAAATCTTGTCAAGTCGTGTTATAGTGGAAATAAATGGCAGAGAAGTATCAAGGCTTCATACAAGACCCATTTGTAGCTTGGGAAATCCTGCTACATAAGGCCTACACATTTTGGCACATGGCAGATCAATCTTGGTTATGGTATTAATAAGCTGGAGGGCGTGATGGAATATTCACAAACAACAGCAGCGCTTGTAGAATTCTATTTTTTAACACATCTTTGGTATCTAGTTATTTTTTTAAATAATACCTTAATACTGAATTGGTACCCTCCTGCAAAGTCAAAATCCAAAAGTAAATGAGCAACGATGGCAAATTTGACCTCTTTTGACTCTGAGACAATTCCACTGGCTGGGGATAACATAGCTTCTTGTCCCCGAGGCATAGACTCCACTTCCATGCTTGCAGAATTGCAGAACACATTATTTTTTTTTTAATATCTAACCAGCACATCATTATTTTGAAGCCTATCTTCACCGCTTCTCCTTGCATTCAATTGTATGTTTTGGGATCTAAATGAATTGTGGAAATTAGGCCTATTAATTATATTTTATTTTACACAATTTAAGAATCAGGAAAGGACGTCGCTATTGGTGGTTCTTCATGATTTGTGTTGGGAGACACGGTTCTACCTGTGTGTTATGGTATGTGTGTGGGCTCTTCAATCTTGGTGTTCATTTACCAGTTACCAGTGTGCATGTCTTTGAAGCTGTGACCAGCAACTACTGAACCATTGATGTTCTTTACCTGGCATGGTGCTTTCTTATTCAGATGTGAGAGTGGCAGGTATTAACCAGCTGTGGTACATTTAAATGGTGAAAGTCTTTTGCCATGACATTTTAAAAGACGTACCCTATTCCTATACTACATATTCCTTTAAATACACCCACCCCTCGTTATGTCACCACAAGCTATACTGTGGATTCGGAAATATCGCATCCCTGGAGTTGGCTCCCCATTTTTACAGTCTTACTGTGCATGCCTTAGCTGCAATATACATAGTCACTTAGAATTATAGTTTGTTTTATTTTGTACTGGACATCACAAACAAAAATATACAAAACAATTAAAAACAAAGCATTAATATTCAATTTTAGCCAACAAGGTGTTCACTTGTGGCAGGGCAGTGATGTCAGCTACTTAGCAACAAGCCTCCTATGTTGGGAATGAATTATTTCAATATAGCAGATTTGTGCATTTGAGAAAGGAGAGGAAGACTCATGAAATCAATTGGAGAGTTAAGTTGACGAGAAACAATTACCCTCCGCAGTACAAATTAAAACTGTGTGCTGCTTAAACAAAAAATAAGAAAAAGTGGGTTGCGCAGAGAATTTATATTGGACCTTGACGTCCCTGGAAGAAAGAGGGAATGGGGTTGTACAGTATTTATTAGCCTATTTGTTTTTCTATAGGTCTCTCGCTATATCGCTGCCCTCAATATATAATGGATTTATATTGGGCCCCAACATCCACGATATATCGGGTAGGTGGTGTACGTTAAAGAGCTCTTGGTTTAATATAACTTTTTTTTATGTTAAAGGAAATAACTATTATTAACTAGGATACTCTATAAACTAGGAGTGACAGAGAACCCATTATTCATTCCCCTGAAACCAATACTCTCACGGACATTCATACTAATCATCGGAAATACAGCTATGGCTTATTTTAGGATTGAGACATTATAAACTCATCATGTAAGCAAAGAAATGACAAAACAGAAGTCTACCGGAAGCCATAATAGTAGTACATTATTTCATGTCAACTTTTTTGAGTCTTTCATTATGTATGGAAAACTACCAAACGGTATGTAATTCAATATGTTAACGTAACATTATTCAGCAGCGTTCACTCAATGGGCCATAGTTGTAGGCTGAGCTAACACCAGAAGTACTGTAAAAAGCACTGCTGGCCCTGGTTTTTCTTAACAACTGAAGTCCTGATGTTTCATTTGAATTCTTGTTGAGCAATGCTTATTGTTATTTATTATCTAATGATATTAGATGTCTGGGATGGGGTGGTGATTATTGTATGCAGTTAAAACCACTTAAACCAGATTTAACCATTTTATTATTATTATTATTATTATTATTATTATTATTATTATTATTTACTAGTTATTTTTGGGATTATGTGATGGGGTGCATGTGTACAGTACATAGCAAAGTATAATGAGATCAGCTAAGTATCTACAGACAAATAATTTATTTCAGTGTTACATGGGGATTTTAGGTATTTACTGTTTAGGTATTTGTGTACTGTCAATCTCTCTCTCTCTCTCTCTCTCTCTCTCTCTCTCTCTCTCTCTCTCTCTATATATATATATATATATATATATATATATATATATATATACACACACACACACACACACACACACACACACAGTAGTCTTAGGCATGTTGCATTTTTCTACAATGAAGCATTATGAGCATCAATAATTTACTCAAAGCCTCCACTAGTGTTTTCTACTATTATAACAACCTTGACTTGCATAAAGAAGGAAAAGCATTGAGTGAAATAGCTCGCATCACTTGATTTTCAAGGTGTGGTATCCAAAGCAACAATCAGATCAACAGAACGAAGGTCACTCTTGAAATCAGGACTTAATGTGTTCCAGTAAGAATACCTCTGTTAAGAAAGGGGAACAAGATTAAAAGTCTATATGCACAAGAACACAGAAACTGGACTATGGAACAATGGTCAAAGGTGCTTTGGACTATTGATGGATGGACAACAACACCTGTGCCTTCTGCCAGTGCTGTTGTCAATTCAACACTTGTCTTCATTTTATTCCTTAAGGATGTTAACTTCAAGTATTGCTCATCCTTGTTAGACAGCTTATTTGGGTCTTCCAGTCCTGGGTTTGTCAATTACAGATGATGTTTCTCTGTACTTGTTGATTATGCTTTGGATACCACACCTTGAAAATCGAGTAATGCAAGATATTTCACTCAATGTTTTTCCTTCTTTATGGAAGTCAAGGCTGTTATACTAGTAGAAGACACTGGTGTTGGCTTTGAGTAAATTGTTGATGCTCATAATGCATCAGAATATAAAGATTAGAGATATATATATATATATATATATAGACACACAACTGGTCAAAAGTTTTAGAACACCCCCATTTTTCTAGTTTTTATTGAAATTTAGAAGTAAGCGGTAAACTGCCAGAGGTTAAAAAAAAAGTTTAGGTTACCAAAAACTGAAAAATAATGTACATTTCAGAGTTATACAAAAAGGGAACAAGTAATGGGTTAACAACTTACAGCTGTTCTGCAGCAATGGAAGTAAATTAAGCCTTGAAAGTTGATGCTAACAATTCCTACAGGTGTCCCAACTTTTGTTGATTACTTACAAACCCTGTCTGTATAAAAGCAGTGTTGGAACAGATTGTGTTACTACAGCCTCTTAAGCATTATTTGGACAGCATTGTACTGCAGGAAGTAGTATATTGCTATCATAATGGCGAGAAAAAGGCAATTAACAAAGGAAGACAGACAGACCATTATAACCCCTAAAAGTGTAGGTCTTTCCTTTAGAGAAATTGCAAAAAAGCCAAGGAGTCAGTGAATACAGTTTCCTACACCATCAAAAGCACTTGGAAACTGGAGGATACCCTGACAGAAAGAGGTCTGGCAGACCCAAAGCTACAACAGAATCAGAAGACAAGTTTCTGAGAGTCAACAGCTTGCGTGATAGGTGGATCACAGGACAATAGCTTCAAGCACAGCTTAACACTGTTCGAAGTAAGCAAGTCACAGTTTCTACTGTGAAGAGAAGACTTCGTGCTGCAGATTTGACAGGTGAAATCTTTGGTTCATCACGCAGGGTTTTTGTACGCCGTCGAGTAGACGAAAGGATGATTCCTCGGTGTGTGACACCAACTGTCAAACATGGAGGAGGATGCGTGATGGTCTGGGGCTCTTTTGCTGGATCCAGAGTCGGCAACTTGCACAGAGTGAGTGGCACCCTGAACCAAATCGGATACCACAGCATTTTGCAGCGCCATGCAATACCCTCTGGTATAAGTCTAGTTGGTCTGGGGTTCATCCTACAGCAAGATAATGACCCAAAACATACCTCCAGGCTATGTCAGAACTACCTTAGAAGAAAAGAACAAGACTGTAGGCTTCAAATCATGGAATAGCCAGCACAGTCTCCAGACTTAAACCCCATCGAGCTGGTTTGGGATGAACTGGACAGAAGGGTGAAAGCAAAGCAACCTACAAGTGCAACACATTTGTCGGAACTTCTGAATAGTGTTGGAAAGAACTTGCCGAACAATATTTGATTTCCATTGTAGAAAGAATGCCACGAGTGTGTTCGGCTGTTATATCTGCAAAAGGTGGCTACTTTGATGAGTGAAAAATTTAGATTAAATTTTGTTAAACAAAATGATTCCATGATTTCTTTTTTATCTCCAATTGTTATTAAACTGTGTAAATTTCAATAAAAACTTGAAAAATGGAGGTGTTCTAAGACTTTTGACCAGTAGTATGTATGTGTGTGTATATATATATATTTGAAAAATGGAGGTGTTCTAAAACTTTTGACCGGTAGTGTGTGTGTGTGTATATATATATATATATATATATATATATATATATATATATATATTGTAGGTAGTATACTGTAGGCTAGTGGCAGCATATTTCATCTGCAATCTCAAAAATGCACAAACACATGTTTTCCAAAAATCTTGGATAGTGATATTTGATGTGTCTGACAAAAAAAATGCAAGGCATACAACAAAAGCTTTTGTCTTCTTAAAAACTAATGCTTTTCAACAAAAAAGGCAAAAGCTTGTGTGTGCAAAGTAACTTAAAATCAGAGTTATTAGTTATTTTAGAGGCATGTACTGTAACTTACTAAGTGTTGTCTCTGTGCGCTAGCCATAACATGTGGCAGACGTGAAAATCAACAGCAAGCCTGTCATTTGTGTTTTAACCAGTTTGTGAAAACAGAGAAAAGCACATTATAGGCAGCTTTATTTTGGCAGCTTTATTTTTCTAAAGTAAAAGCACCCCCCTCCCCCCCAGTATATTATATAGAGTCGCTCGTGGGTGGTCTAGACGCACACATACATTTCAGTCCCTTCTAAATTTTTCTCTCGCCTCCAGTGTAGAACCGCCGTTAGCAACACTCAGTGGATAATTCTTTTCCATAAACTGTGGATTTCATATTCAGTTCTATTTAGCACTTCCTGGTGAATAAAAGATAATAATCAATTGATATATTAATTATTCATCAAGAATCTCATCATTCCCAAATGAAGACCATTTTTCTTGTGAGTTTAATGTCTGTTAAATGCTTGCTATAATTAACTTATCTTTTCTTCATGTGAAATTCAGTTGTATATATATATATATATATATATATATATATATATATATATATATATATATATAGCAAGCAGTCAGTGATTTGGAGAAAGAGGGACAGCTGCCGTATGAGAATCTCTTAGCCTCGGCTAAAGTTATCGCTTGTACTACAGGTCTGTGAACACTGCTCTATTGGACTTAGTCAGTCATTCAGTCAAGTATGTGACGGTCTAAAATTAGTGGTGGGTTATTTATTTTTTTAAGTCCCTAACACATTCCAAAGTGTCAGCTATTGTGTAAGGCTTCTTATCGACAATGTGTAAATTCCTAAAAATAATGAGCAGAAGTTCACTTGGATGGACAGTCAAACTGCCAGTAAAGGTGCTTAACAAGTTTCATCACAACTGGATAAGTGCTTCCTAGATATATGCAATAACATATAATAAGACCATCTGACAGACAGACAAAGCCTCCATATACCCTGAGACTATGAAATAAAATTGTACCCAGGTGGCATATATCTGTAGAATTTTATGATATTCCTTTTTGCAGTTGGTACCCTGGTCGGTGAAAGACTGCTGCATTACTACATCGATTATGCAGTCAAGCACAAGAAGAATCAAGGTTGGAGAATGTTTAAAAATGATTCCACTGGATTGAGGGCACAGTGTACCATATGGACTGTAGCTCATTCACCAGTCATTCCACAGAAACTACAAAGAGACTTATATACACAGTACTTAAAGCTGTGGTGTCCCACAATCATGGTCAATTTAAATAGTATTCCTGAATGACTGCTTACCACACTCTAAAGTAAGCTACCCTACTGTGCACTGTGCTTCAGCTCTCCGGTTTGTTACACTCCTGAAAGATTCAGCTTTAGCTATCCAGGTTTACTCTGAAGCCTTGTTATAAACGGTATAGGGGTCTACACCTTTAAACTGGAAGAATTGTGATGCTATACATTATATACCATTACAGTTTTCTGACCATGTTGATTTGACAGTATCTGTAGGAATCATGCCAAGCTGCCTGGTAAAATTACAATATATTGGAGTATAATCAATTGATATAGAAAGGTGGCAGATCTAAAGACTGACACCATTTCAATCTTTAAATAAACCATTTCCCGTTGTTTTTGTATATTGTTAGACAAAAATACATGAAGCAGATACCTTTGCACTGTTTTCTTTTTGCCTAATGAAGAGAGTCCTATTTTCATTACTTCAGCTGTACTAGTGTTTACATTAATCGTTGTTTATAACAAAGCCTTTTCCTGAAGGCAGTGAATCGGTGATCAAGGCAAATCTCTTCCAATGTAATGTCAAGTAATACATCAATATGAAGCTGCCATGGCATTGTTTTGCTTCGTATTCTCTGTTTCATGTCAGCTATGCCTGAGATATAATACGAGAATAGTTTTAAAATTATGGTATGTGGTGCTTGTAATAATTTTCACAGCTGTTTCCACACTTTTGACTAGTGTATACAAATAAAGGGAGCAATCTTAGTGCTTTCTCGTCGTGTTTACTAGTCCCTCATGTTGCCTACCAATGATTAAGTCAAAAGCCTGCCTGTGGTTTACAATCACATTTGGGATTAGTTTGTAGCTGTCCCACTGAGCATATTTTTGTTCCTTGGCCTACTGTACAATATTAAAAAAAAAATGACACTGTGATTTAATTTATAATCGGATTGTATTTTGTTGAATCTCAAATTTAATATAGGGTTCTGGAGCTATTTTTCAACTGTTTTGCCAGCATAGCTATGATTAGTATCACACGAAAATGCAGTTTCAATGATATTAGTATTACGGGAATGAATAATTAAACAGATACTGCAGCTTTTCCACTTGAATACATTTACATTGTAAAAAGTGCCTCCTCTGCAACCCTCCCCAAAATTGTAGTTAGTTGAGTCTCATGTACCCTAATGGCACTTCAGGCACTGTGATTCTCAGAGTCCCTGCATAGCAGTTATTATACTGAGCAGTTCATTTTCTCAATCGATGAATTGAACCAAGGCAAAGAAGTGCTCTCAAGACAGTGTGAAATGTGGAAGCTGCAAGAGGTGAATCACTTAGCAGAAACATTATTTGGTTTGGGAGAATATTTCTGTAACGTTTCTGCATTACACACCTGCATATTTAAAGTTGTTCTATGGATGAACGGATAACACCCTATTCTATTGACCTCATAACTTTATTCCCTCTGATCTAGCAGCCCCACCCACTCTCCACCCCCACTGGGCCCCAGTAGTATCTGGAAAGAGCCACTGAAATTTGTTCCAGGATAGATCGAAGGGAGGTCTGATGCTCTCTGCACATATTTCAATAGAGACTTCCAAATCTTGCTGCGATGCAAACTGCACAATAATAAATGTATGTGCCAGCCACTTAGCATGGCTCCTGCCATATGCACACACTAAACAGGTGTGGACAGTGCCAAGTCTGAAAAAGCATAAACAAGGACTGTTGATTTCACTTAGGTATGTGTAATAATAAGGATGGAAATGTTTTGTAATTCTGAAAATATCTGCAGTAGAGTTTTTATTCCGCAACAGCTCACACAGCCCTGCAAACAGCTGATACAGAATTATGTAACTACAGAATCAAACTACTATGCATGTCAAACTAAAATAAAAAAGAAAAGATAAAGGGAATAAATAAAGAAAGATAGAAAAAAGGGCTGAAAACTCTGTACTGTTAAGGATCCTTGAGAACCACGTTCTTCAGGCAATAAGAACATTCCTAAGCTTTCAATTATTCCAGGGGTTGATGTCAGGAGAGCACAGGGTGGTAAAAACACTGATAAAGAAAGATTAATGACACTTTCATTGTGTGCGGGCCGATGTGTTTGTTTTCCCTTTTATACTGTGCAGCGCACCAAGATTTATCACAACAATGAAGCCCTGAATTAGTTAGATACAGCCACGCTTCTCCCAGCAACCACTGGTCCTAGGGCAAATCCTTGTTGAACCAGCTGTCCCCAACTGAACAACAGCATGAGAGTTATCACTTCCCACACTTCTCCTTTGTGATAATGATGTAATGTCAACATTTTGGCTTTACTTAAAATAGGGAAATTTTCCTGGTCTTTGGGGAAAAGATGCTCAGTAATTCTTGGGGTTATATCATAATTTGAGCGACACTGGGCATGTAATTCGACATCAAAAACCCATTTTCACTTCTAGTTAGACGACTGATGCAAGCAGAGGTGCAACACCAGAATAACAGATCATAGATCAAATTCCCATGTTTTTAATATTTATTATTTAAAAGGAACAAAGTTAAAAACAGGGCAACGTTTCGGCCAGGTGGCTTTCATCAAGCTGTAGTGAATAGATAATAGACCACACAACTTAGGATGCTTTATGAAATATATTTGAAATATTTCTATTCAGGTGAAACTGTATACATACTGTATACTGAAACCAAAAGCAGTGGCCTTTCCATCCCAACATGTGTTACATTGCTATATCTAATTACTATAGCTATGTCTCATTACTATAGCTTCTTTCTGGAGTTGACATTTCTTTGCAACTTCCAAGCCATGTGAATAGTGGTGTAGTCTGAGGTTTGTGAGATCATAGTTGGGACAAATGGTGTTATTAGAAAAGCATAAAAATATTAGAAAAGGGTAAATTAAGTTAAATTGTAAAGACCATACTTATGGGCTGATACATTATTCATTTATGGATCTTATACTTACCATTTGATTTAGTTTTTGTTGTTTTTTTTTTATTCTTATTTTATTGATCTCTGAAAAAAAAAAAAAAAAAAAAAAAAACAGACACTATTGGTTCCCTATTTGAGATCTTGTTGGCTCTCCAAATAAGTTATTTTGTCAATATTCCTTGCTCAAGTAACAGCACTACTGGTGAACAGATCGAGACGACTTCCACTTCCTCTGGAGACAAGGCCCTGCCTAGCCTTGATGGGCACCTGTCCATTTCCAGTAGAGGTCACTGAAGCATGAGATGAAAAAGTACAATGTGAAACCAATATAATCCTAGTCTGGATGAAGCTCCAAGTGAATTAAACAAGCAAATTGGAATGCACTTTAAAAGAAGCTCAAGTTTGCTTGAATTTTTCTGGAGTGAAACGAACTGAAGCTAACTAGTTAGTTTGTTTGCAAGTGAACCACGATTCGAATCACTTGCAAGTAAACAAGTTTGAAAGTGCGCTAAGTTCTTGTAGGAAAAACAAATCAAAACCAAAAACCTTTACAAAAAGCTAAATGTTTTACATGTTGGTCATTTATTTTCTTTAAAAGAACTTGAACTCTGTGGCGGAGTGTCCCGCCCCTTTGTGTTTATTAGTGTTTTATGTTGTATGTAGTGTGTTAATGTTGGTGTTTATGTATAAAATACATGGAATATAAATATGGGTTATGCGAATTAGTGTTATAAAGTGTAATTTGTATTTAGGCACGAGGATTGCACAGAGAGGAGAGTTCATTTAAAATAATAACAATTGCTACAACGTGCTGGAAGTGCCAGCAGGGTACTTGTTTATTGGGTTCATCCAACTTGTTTGTTGGATTGTTTGGCCAATGCACCCTTTATTTTCAGTGTTGTGTGTTTTGTTTAAATCTTTTGTTTTTTTTGTCATTTAATAAATATACTGAGCACCACAGCTCAGTTTTCACCAGCCAGTCCTTATTTTGTATTCTGTGTTCTTCCGGATCTGACGTCACCACTGCAAGCCATCCTGGTCACAAACTCCCAAAAGCTTCACGCAGTGGCTAGTCTTTGCATGAACAATGTGTATCAGTTTTGACTAAAGAAATCTAACTAATCTTTGCCATAATTTCATATAGGAAAATTTGTGATATCTACAAAATGATGGCAATGCTTTTTATTTAAGATTTACTGGAATTATTTTATTACCACCCATTTTAAAGGATATATTGTTGGGGAGAAAATGGGGAGAAATAAAATAAAATGTATCACTAATCGGTGTTGAAGACATGCGTTATTTTATTGAGTATCTTCATCAGAGTAGATTTCTACATCTTGCAAATTTTATTTGCCTTGGGACTTTTAAAAGACAGAAGAATTCCTTTGATTTGTTTTTTCTCACATGCTCTATGAATTCATATTGAATCTACTGAAGATGATGAATCATTCTCCAAGAAGTGCACTCACTTGCTGTTTGTATTGTAATCAGCCATTTTAAATGTTGAGTTTCAGCTGTTGAAGTCAGCAGACCCAAGCTAATACATATCGGCGGACATAGCAAGCTGAATTTCCATTTACAGATCTGCCAGACAAGAATTAAGATCAAAGATTGCTGATAGTTTCAAAGACAAGTCCTTTCCTTTTCTGGACCCATTTATTTGTAAGATCTATTGCTGGCCATAACACTCTTTTTCCAAAAACATGTAATTTGAGTTCAGTGTTACATAACTAGTCTTACCCTCACCATTATGCCATATTATAACTGCACTGTAAATAGTCACCTTGTAGAAGCATTACTTTCTATTAGTTGATTGTGCCTATATACAGTAACATTAGATTAATAGTTTTATTATTGATTATTTCCTGTTCACCATTTTTAAAGCAAACAAACTAAATAATGTCTAGGCTTTTCATTGGGAACTTTGTATGCACATCATTATTGATTTTTCACACATACAAACACCTTCATCTGACAAAAGAAGAGAAAAGACAACATAGTGGTGGGACTGGTAAAGGTCTGAGGTCGTGGTCTTGGAGGCTGGCTCCTGTGGAGGCTGTGAAGAAGTGAATATGAGACAGCAAAGGGGTCATTTTCTTTTCAAATAATTATATGCTGTACCCACTCATTACAACAAGATCTAATGGCACTAACTTTTTCCAGGCAGGCTTGGTAATCTTTTGATTGGGTCCCTATCGTGGAGCTTAAGGCATTGACCTGGTCTGGTGAGTAGATGAGTGGAGACGCTATGGACGTTTTTTCTTCAGCTTTAGTTCGTCATTTTGGAGGAGCCCTGGAGAAAACAAGAACTTGCAGTAAAAACATAGATTGACAGCTTGACTGCTCACTTTTTAGACTTAATAACACCAATCTATAAACTATGCTCAACAAATATTTTATCCCTATGCTTAAATACATAATGAAATGGAACAAAGTTCTTGTGTGTTAGGCAGACTGAGAAGAAGTTTCTACAATTCAATTTTTACTCGTTAAGGTGTTAAGTATAGGCACAGTGCAAATAATTGCAAATGCAAAATTCAAATTGAATTATGGCCAGGCAATTATTTTACACTGTGCCCTATGTAAGTTTAAGAGCAATGAAAATTACTCAGCACACATGCACTTGCAGCCCAGAGGTGGTGGCATTAGGGATGCAGAGAGCAATAGGTGCTGTACGACATTTGTGGCGCACGAAATACAAACAAAAAAAATATGTCAGAGGAAGGGCAGCAAAGTCCTCTTGGCACACAGAAAAGAAAAGTTTTCTGTAAAGGAGAGTCCTTATGGCTGAGGTCACTCAGCATGAAACAGAGTTTTTTGGAAAAGCCTCATCCAACATCAATTATGCTATTATCCTTTGGAAATTATATGCATTGGTCTGCCCTTTTCAGCATGACATCCAGAAGTTTGCATAGCACTCTGGAAAAAGTGGATTTGGTTATCACTCCAGATATTCCAACTGTGGTCTGAAACAGAAAACACAGCACTTTCACATGTACAAAAATAGCTGTCCCTAGATTGACGTTGGGGTCTAGCCCATCCCTCAATTCAGCTATCGGGTCTAGGATGACCTGTGGATTGAGATGATAAGTCTTTAGCACCGGATCCTCTGGCATTCCAAACAAAGTGACCCTGGGATTGAATATGCAGGGTCTCCTTCGTCTTATCATTCTCCAAACGTGTTCCTGACTCTCCTTAACAAGAGCCAAGTGTCACCACATCAGGAAATGTACCACAGCATCCACCATGAAGCCAATGACCGGTCTGCACAGGTGTGTGCATTTATACAGCTCTTACTTACTCTCTTCTACAATGGTTTGCACCTTGTAAGTAGAGGTGTAAAGTTTTTGGAGGGTCAGTAATTGCCTAAGTGCAAGGCAAAATCCTTACATCACATTATAATGTTTGCTCCCGCTTAGTATCCAGATGTCGCCCAAATCCATGCTCGTTTCTTCATTTAAATGTATTTCAGTGTAATTTAATGATGGCAAAGTGCTAATTTAATAGCAGGTGCAGAACACCAGGTGAACAGCATTCTTTACATGTGTCGCATTATGGCGGGTTTGCACTTGCAAATCACTTTGCGCGTATCCTTACATCTACCCTTAAATATGATATGTGCACTTAAGCATTTTTTTTTTTCTAAACAATTTCCAAAGGCTGACAATCAGAGCTTTTTTTAGGATGTTGCAGTAGATGTTGAAACAAAGCAGAATTGTACTATGAAAAAAAATTAAAAAAACTGGAACGCAGAGTTTGTGAGGGATTCCCATAGAGTATCTGTTTCAATCTCTTTAAAACTGGATACAGATATAATTCTAAAGTGATTTGTGATGTAAGTGTCTTGATATGGGTTAGTGCAATGTTGTTATTGTTTTTGTGGTATGGGAACCCTATGAGATATAGTATGGTCTGGTATGATCATGTTAACCTTACCCACCACAGTGACTAGATTCACACCCTAAATGCCTATACAATTCAGTGCCTGTTTTTGAAAACTTATTTGTTCAGTTAACTGATACACATCACAGTCTTGCTTAAGAAAATTGTGCCTTCTTCACCTTTCCAACACCAGTGACTTTGTATGGTCCTCAATGGAGTGGAGTTAGCCTGATCTACACAATGGTGCTCTTGGTATTAACTACATTTCCTCTTCTCTCATCAGGAATTTTGACAGTGTGCATTCTTGCATCAGCATTCTTCGCATCCTTTAACCCCTCTATCTCAGGTTCATTGGTTACATAGTAGTATATTTTAGTGAGGCTGGATATTGATCGGTAGCACACTGGCCGGCAAAATCCTATCACCACCTCCTCGCGGTGCCGGCTGGATACAACGACTCGTTGGAACTAACGGTGAAGGTCTCCGACGGCAGGCAGAGCGACGCGCCGGTTTTAGTATTCTCGGTCGCATCTAATGGCAATGTCAGCTCAAGATTTGGTTCAAACCGCACCAAATGGAGATGGACATGCCTACAAGCGGACCCTGCCGATGCGGGATTATAGCTAAGATGAAGAAGGATATTGATCGGTAGCACACTGAGCTACTCACATATGTGCCTTCTGTATTTCCTTCCAGTAGTTCATAAGTATAGTCTGCTTTTCTACTGTGAAGTGGGTGTTCATTAGTACAATAATTCTGCAAAATTAATCATCATGGGATTTTATAAATGCACTTTAGACGTGAAAATACAACCATTGTTCGCATGCAAAGTATAGAGAAAGAGTACTTGAAACTGCAAACACAAGTCAAAAAGGAAGTTAGAAAGGCAAAGAGAGAGATAGAAATCAACATTGCCAAGGGGGCTAAAACCAACTCCAAAAATTTTTTCCAGTATTATAACAGCAAAATAACATTCAAGGAGGAAGTAAAATGCCTATGAGTTACAAATGGCATAATCATAGAAGAGAAGAAAATAGCAAATATATTAAATGATTACTTTTTACAAGTTTTTATAAAAGGAGGATAAGGACAACATGCCCCACATGTTGACCTGTTCCTATCCATTTTAAATAACTTTAGCACAACAGAGGCAGAAGTGTTAAAGAGACTAGGAGCTCTTAAAATAAACAAATCCCCTGGGCCAGATGAGATCTTCCCAATAGTACCCAATAGCACCCAATAGTAATGGAATAAATGAAAGAAGTTATTTACAAACCACTAACCAAGATCATGCAACAGTCTCTTGAGACAGGAGTTGTACCGACAGACTGGAGAATCGCAAATGTAATACCAAGCCACAAAAAAGGAGACAAAACCGAACTTATTGTTCTGTTTTGGAAACTACAATAAGATTCAAAATGGAAAATTACCTATATAGTAACAGTATCCTAGGAGACAGTCAGCAAGGTTTTAAGAAAGGGAGATTGCGTCTAACTAACCTGCTTGATTTTTTTGAGGATGCAACATCGACAATGGATAATTGAAAAGCGTATGGCATAGTTTATTTAGATATCCAGAAAGCTTTTGATAAAGTCACACGTAAAAAATTAAAAAAAAAAATTCTCAAACTGAACACAGTAGGAATACAAGGAAATGCATGCACATGAATTAGGGAGTGGTTAACATGTAGAAAACAGAAAGTACTAATTAGAGGAGAAACTTCAAAATGGAGCAAAATAACCAGTGGAGTATCACAGAGATCAGTATTAGGTCCTCTGCTCTTCCTAATCTATATTAATGCCTTAGATTCTTGTATAGTAAGCAAACTTGGTAAATTTGCAGACAACTCAGTAAGCAAACACTGTTGCAGCAGCAAAGATCATTTAAAATGATTAGACAGCATTCAGAACTGGGCAGACTTAAGGCAAATGACATTTAACCACTTCAACTCCAGATGTAAAATTGAAACCCCTTCCCAGGTACCAGATTTTTTAAATAATAATAATGTTTTCAAACCTGTAATTGCTATAACATGTTAACATATGATGAATAAAACACAAATAAATGACCTAAACTGAGCTTTCCATTAACCCTTTATGCTCCTGTGTACTCAAAAAGGATATTTGTAACCTTTCTTATGTTCTTAAAGCTAAAAAACTAAATTGTCTGGTGATTAATCGTTAAACAATGTGTAGAAAAACAAACCTGATAAATGGTTTTCTTTTCAAAAACACTGTACTTGATTTTTAGTTATGCATAAATGAGCTTTCCTGGTGTATCATGTACTGTGCAATTTTCAAAATATCGTCTGTAACTGGGTTCTCATGAGGACACTTACATTTAGATAAACAAATGGTCAAATGTTTCAGCAACAGCTGTTCTGTGCAGCACTGGTAATAGCCTCAATGTCTCTTGATATTCAAATGTACTGTGTTGTAAACACCGATTTGTTAATTTTTATGAATGCTTTAAATATAAAAAAATTATCTTAAATATTTCTGTGCTGAATGTCTCTGGTTGTTGCTACTTTGAATATTTATTCCAACTCATGGAGTTGTACTGCAATAATTAAGATATTTTATATGTACTGTATTACCTGTTGTGAAATTGGGAGCCAGTGTCCCTCTTTAGGACACCCCTAGCCCAAGACATTAAGTTTGGATAACACTTTACATTAAGTGTCTCTAATTACTGTGTATTTACATAGTAGTTACTTAGTTAATACATGTGTACTTACACATAATTTGAATGTTATTATGTATAGGTACTTAATATGTAAATCTTTTTGCACAAGATATGTAAGTACACAATTGTATCAGAAGGTTAGGGTAAGGGTCAAGTTTAGAGTAAGGGGTTGGTTTAGGGTTATATCATGCACAAAGATGTACACATTGCGTACATAAACTCCTAGGTCTTTTTCATAGATTCCTTCTTCAATTTCAGTCTCTCCCATATGATATTTATAATGCATATTGTTATTGCCTGCATGCAGTACCTTACACTTTTCTCTATTTAATGTCGTTTGCTATTAAATGGCTTGTTCGCTGTGTTTATCACATCTCTCTTCATAGTAGTACATACTGATAAATCATCTCCTAATCACTCATTTTATCACCAAACTCCTCAATAATGCTATCCAAGTCATTATTTTATTACTATAACATCTCAAAAAACTTGGAAAATGTCCAATATTCTTTGCACGCTGGATGTGGAAGCAGCTCTCTTGTTTGTTTATGTCCGTGTTATGACTGGGCTGGATGTGGAAGCAGCTCTCTTGTTTGTTTATGTCAGTGTTATGACTGGGCTGGATGTGGAAGCAGCTCTCTTGTTTATTTATGACAGTGTTATGACTGGGCTGGATGTGGAAGCAGCTCTCTTGTTTGTTTATGTCAGTGTTATGACTGGACTGGATGTGAAAGCAGCTCTCTTGTTTGTTTATGTCAGTGTTATGACTGGGCTGGATGTGGAAGCAGCTCTCTTGTTTGTTTATGTCAGTGTTATGACTGGGCTGGATGTGGAAGTAGCTCTCTTGTTTGTTTATGTCAGTGTTATGACTGGGCTGGATGTGGAAGCAGCTCTCTTGTTTGTTTATGTTTATGTTATGACTGGGCTGGATGTGGAAGCAGCTCTCTTGTTTGTTTATGTCAGTGATGCATATTGCTCAGATCTGCCTCCATTTTTTTTCGGCCTCTATCAGTGTCTCTTGGCCATTGAAAGCTTTTCTCTGCTTTTTTCTGGAGAAAAAACAAGTGGGGACCTGTGCTTGACATCTTTTTGATGATGTCGGACCTCGACGGGTTAATCCTAAATTGTGAAAAAAACTTATACTTGAGATCCTGTTTCCCAGCCCAATGTACATGCTTCTCTATTTCGACATGGCTCTTTTGAGGCTTCTGTGAAATGTTTGTACAGTGCAGTGTATTGCGCCCAAACTGCCTTTACTGTCGTAAAACTGGAATCAACCCACCTGGTACTCAAGACTCTGCCTACATTTAGACACTGTATTGGTAAAGCTTCACAGCATAATGCTAATCCATGTTTGTTTTTTGCATAAGAATGATAGAGGGAGTATAGCTTGTCAAAAAATATCTGGAAGTGATTCATTCCTGTCACTTCATCAACAGTGTCAGCAACACTTAATTCTAAAAGATGATTCATGCAATGCCAAACTAATACTTTTGGATAATCTTCCACAAGCCTGCAGCTACTCCTGATACTACCCAGCATTACAGGTGCTCCATCTGAGGCAAAACTGATCAGGCACTCTTGGAGAATTTGTTCTCTAAAACCATGACGGGAAAGAGTTGAAAGCAGTGCTTTATATATGATTTCTACATAGTGGCAGCAAGTTGCACTACATCAAGGAAGAATGTTGCAGGTTCACCTGAATCATTAAAACAGACTTTTTACTGACTGTAATAGAGTCATCAATCAGAACTGCTAATTTGGATTCACTGTTTATAACACTTTCTAGAAATGTTTTAGTCATTCCATTTGCAATATGATGAGAAATAGTTGCATATGACTTGTGCCATAAGGTACGCCCCATGTCATGGCCATTTAAAACTTGCAAACCAATGTCAGTAGTCAAGTCCGTAAATGGCCTTCCTGATTTTACGGTCTTTTAAATAGTTCGAAACACTCCCTCTGTTATTTCACCTGATCTTATTGCATTTCTGCAGCAAGTGTTTCAATTCTTTTTTTCTTTGGCCTATTGCATAATTCTCCCAGCTTCCTTGTGTGCCACAACATTCCTGTGTTTAAAGATTTTCTTCCTCAAAGACATCTGCTGTCTCTCTTTGGTGACCCATGACAGCTAACTGCAACGCTTGCTCATTCATCAGACAGGTGAATGTGTTTACTGGAGCTTGTACCCAATGACTATAAATTTGCACAAACTGCATCCTATCTCTTTTTTCCAGCCGAAATCAGCCAAGGGTATACTTTTTTTTTTCTAAAAACTGGTTTTGTGTCCAACATTCTGTATCCTGCAGTTTCATGACATCCTCAGCAGCTGTATTATCAGGTGATGAGGTACAACCTGAGTTAGGAATTAATCCTGACACTGTCTGTCTTGGTATGTTTTTTCTGTGAAGAAGTGGAACCTGGCACAGTTAGTACAAGCCTTGTTTCTTACTGTGTCTCCTCTGCCACTGCAGAAATGATTAATACAAGTATTAGTGATCACAATGGTAAAAAAAACAAAACAAAAACATTTAAGGACAACTGAGCAACCATTTGATGTGAAATATGTTATTGGATCATTTCTCTTTCATTGAAATTAGACAGTCAAAACTCAAAACTAGTATTAAACTTTAAACAAAGTAGAAAAATAATCAAATTGTTGTTGTCCACTATAAAAAATACACTACCAAATATTCACTGTAATATTTAAAAAGCCTTACTATCATATAGGGTCCTTAATGGATAATACAGTGTTATTTTTAATGCAAACATTATGGAATTTTCCTGACACACTGCGCTCTATACTCAAAAACAAATGCAGCATTACTGACACTATTTCTAAAGCATTTATTTTGTATTATTTGGAACACAATATAAAAGAAAATAAGAATGCAGTATGTCACAGTGCATCCAGTTTAGTTTATAGACTCTGTGTGTGAGTAACTTATTGTTTGACAGCTTATGTGGACGTTTATAGCCTTCAGAAAAAATAATGCTAACACCGAATTTATGGAAAATGCTTTGAGTATAGAACTACTATCACCAGGCCATAGTGGGGCACATGCACACCGCATAGCTGCATTTTGACAAGAGAGTCCACAAATTACACCAAGGACAGATTGTTTAATCTGTCGTTGAATGGGAACTGCTGATAAGAGAGGTTTTTCTACTTGTGGCCGCTTTCAACGTCTACATTGCTTATAAAATCCACATGTTGTGTGATATCATGCAATGTGGTATTTTTGCTTAACAGATGACAACATAACGCGTCAATTTCGGTGTATTAAGATACATGCTGAAGTTAGGGCAAAGCTTATCATTGCAACTCATTTTTATTAATTATTATTATTATTATTATTATTATTATTATTATATCTATGTAAACCAGATTGTCCACCCTACAAATCTGGAATACAGAAATGAATGCCCTCAGCTCAGTACTTAAAATGTTACATTAAAAAAATATCCTTATGGAATTATCAATTTAAGAACTTACAAATATGGTTTTCCTCTTGTCATTCAATTACGTAGGGTTAATTATTGACAAACCGTTTAAAAAAATATTTATAAAATATCAAATTGTTTTATAAATACAAATTGTTTTGAAAATACAGTGGCTTGCGAAAGTATTGAGTTTTCCTTGATGGCCAAAAAGCTCAATTTTAGTCTCATCTGACCAGAGTACCTTCTTCCATATGTTTGGGGAGTCTCCCACATGCCTTTTGACGAACACCAAACGTGTTTGCTTATTCTTTTCTTTAAGCAATGGCTTTTTTCTGGCCACTCTTCCGTAAAGCCCAGCTCTGTGGAGTGTACGGCTTAAAGTGGTCCTATGGACAGATACTCCAATCTCCGCTGTGGAGCTTTGCAGCTCCTTCAGGGTTATCTTTGGTCTCTTTGTTGTCTCTCTGATTAATGCCCTCCTTGCCTGGTCCGTGAGTTTTGGTGGGCGGCCCTCTCTTGCCAGGTTTGTTGCGGTGCCATATTTTTTCCCTTTTTTAATAATGGCTTTAATGGTGCTCCGTGGGATGTTCAAAGTTTCTAATATTTTTTTATAACCCAACCCTGATCTGTACTTCCCCACAACTTTGTCCCTGACCTGTTTGGAGAGCTCCTTGGTCCTCATGGTGCCGCTTGCTTGGTGGTGCCCCTTGCTTAGTGGTGTTGCAGACTCTGGGGCCTTTCAGAACAGGTGTATATATACTGAGATCATGTGACAGATCATGTGACACTTAGATTGCACACAGGTGGACTTTATTTAACTAATTATGTGACTTCTGAAGGTAATTGGTTGCACCTGATCTTATTTAGAGGCTTAATATCAAAGGGGGTGAATACATATGCACGCACCACTTTTCAGTTATTTATTTTTTAGAATTTTTTTAAACAAGTTATTTTTTTCATTTCACTTCAGCAATTTGGACTATTTTGTGTATGTCCATTACATGAAATCCAAATAAAAATCCATTTTAATTCCAGGTTGTAAGGCAACAAAATAGGAAAAATGCCAAGGGGGGTCAATACTTTCGCAAGCCCCTGTATTTTATTTAAAGCAATATTAGAAGCAGCTTTCTTATTAGTGTTTTAATTGCTTTAATAATTCAGAACTGTGGCTGCACTGATTATATCATTATCCTTTTTTTTTTTAACTTTATTTATTTTACAAATGATAAAAGTTACAGTACGAATCCAAAACCGATTTTCTTACCTGTTTTTGTACTCTCATTGCTGCCTTTCAATTTTTATTTTCTAATTTAAAAAAAGACTCCTGAGGTCTTTACAATGACCTCTTTAGTTTTTCTCTTTCTATTTGTCATTTCAGATTTTACACTGTGCATTTGGCATTACAAGTTTGTCCGCCAATTTGCCGTTACATTACATTAAAAGTGGGCTTCATGATCGCATCACATCATACAGCTTTTATTATGTAAAAGAAAGCTACTATGACTAATGGTCAGAGAGATCCGTTGGTTATGTGTTTTATTTTAAAATATGACAATCCTAATGCATTTGGAGAAAAAACTATGTGCGTCCTCCTCATCTCCTGACTGTATGTGACAAGGGGAATGATTTTTCTTTCTGTGTTGCCCCCCTCAGTTTGAGCACTGCCAGTACTGCATTTACTGTAGAAATATTGCATGAATCACTAGTATAGGGAATTGGGGGGCATGCTGTAGGAACGTTATATCCGAGGCACGTTATAAACAAGAGCTTTATAGCGAGGGAGCACTGTACTTACACAAAAATATTATATTTTTATTGGATGAGGAATGGAGAGAAAACGTAAATATGTTTAAGAATATTCAAAAGAAAACAAATGTTCTGACTTACACAAAAAGCAAAAATAGCAGAAGTGGATCAGATGAGGCAGAGGATGCATAGCGCTGCAAATGCTGCTGCATCGAGGCACAAGTTCGTGCTGACAATAAAGGAATATACTGTATAATAAGCGACACATTAAACTAAAACAATAAAGTGAACTGAGAGTCAAGCAATCCATTTTATTACACACGCTTTAATAAAAACAGCACAGAATGACTGTGTTAATGAGGTGAGAGTGCTGTGATTTGCTGGTCAGCTACTTTTTACTGCAGAGAGGTGTGTATTGGTGACTTCGTGAGACAGTATGGTCCATCAGCTAAAACACGGCCTAACGCCAACAATCTTAATTGTAAATATTTGACAGAAAATCGTGATGCTTTAATTGGTAAACTTACGGAATGCATTGATGGGAATGTCGAGTGTGGTTTTTTTATGCGTCTCAATTTTTTCTTTTCTTTTTATGATTTCAAGGTGAATAAACCTGTTTTGTGCTGATGTCATGCTTCTGTAGATAGAGTTTCTCTCTGCACAGCGATTGCCCAAATGTTCGCAAAGTACCAGCTGGGAGAATGTGGTTTCCACTTGCACAGATTCTGCTTCATCATATACGGAGCTTCAAAAGAAACTTTATCTCTATTATAACACATTTATTTTTGGAAAAAAAACAAGGTCTATAAATGGTAGCCATTGACGGAATGTTTTTCGGTTTCTTTTTAATCACTCGATCATTCATCCTTGACCACGACTCACTTGAGTGACTATGACTGAAGCATATGCGCTTAATCACATAATTAGTTGATTGGACACTGGATATGAAGTGATTTCAGCTGTTGAAGCTGTTCAAGCTTGAATGAAAGCAATAAAGAAAGTCACAGGGGAAAAAATCCAAGTCTGTCAAGAGAGCAGTGCATTCGTGCAATCAGCATGTTGGAGGCTGGACAGGGCAGCATACTGTGGCTCGCCATCTTGGGTGCTCACAGCCAGCAATTTCAAACCTGGCGAGACGGTATAACCAGACACACACCGTCAATGACAGGCCACGAACTGGGAGACCAAGAGTCACAACACCTGCCCAAGATCGACAGATCATTTGGCAGCATCTTCGTGATGTCAGTTGTTAATCAGCACAATAAAACAGGTTGTCATTCTTCTATCACATTTAGTGATAGAAGTAATATTAGTAATATAAGTGATATGTTTCTTTTGATGGTCAAATATAAGTGATAAGTTTCTTGTACTGCTCAGTGTACATGCCAAGGACATTAAACTTAATCAGAAACCAGAACTGCTGCACATCATATTCCACACGTAAAGTGTCTATACTGATATTTTTTCCCCCGAATTTTTATGGATGTTTCAATTATAAACAATTTCTTAATGAATGTATCGCTATTTTAATATATGTAAAATAAACTTTTAAAGATAAAAACCGAACATGCGGAACACTACTCCTAATACTATACTCCCAATTCAGCTCTCCTCAATTGGTGAGCAGCACTCCTTTTGATGGACGCCCACTCATCACCCATTGGCCCATCGGCATCCCCTCGTATTCATACACATACAGACAGATGCAGGCTCGCTGCTCAAGGAAAGAGGGAGATTGATTAGCCGTGATAACACATTCACAACAGCTCAGAACGAAGCACGACAACACACAAACATTACACTAACACAGCAAATTCCCAACCCCGTCCTCAGTCCATTATTAGTCCACATTTTTGCCGTTCACTTGTGTTGCAACCCTGGAAGTCTCGCTTGCTCCTGCGACAGACACATACAAAAACATCTGTACATACTTAATTGCAACTGGCAGAATAAATAACACATATTAGTGCTATGTGTGCGATCTGCTCTGTATAACTGTATAAAAAAGAAAGTAAGAAATCAACTATTACTTGTTTATTTCATACACCATAGCTGTTACTTTTTTTTGTAAATTGCAGGTGATTAAACAGGTTGCAGTTAAAGCTGAATGACACTGTGAGAGGGTAGCCGTGCGTTGACGTCAGGCCAGATGCAGGAAGAACTTCGACACTGCAGGTACGGTGCAATGACGCTTGCGCCGTTTTATTTTTAAATTAAAAAAATAAGAGTTTTTAACAAAAAAGACTGGGTCACAATGCAAAAATAAATATTTAAACAAAAACAAAATCATGAACACCAAAACAAATCCCTCGGTCAGGCTGGGCAATCGGCTTCACTGATCCGAACAGTTTTATATTTCAGTTTCGTTCTGTTCTCCTCTCTCGCTCCTCTGAACACCAACCCAGACCAGTCCTATTTAAATGCCTAAAAATAGACTTGACTACTCCAGCTGTCACTTGACTGCTGGAGAAAAAAATTCAAATTAGGATGCTAAATAGCTAGACATTTAACTAATTTTAACAAAAAGACCGGTTTTAAAAGGAAAATTAAATGTTCAAAATAAAGAAGGAGGAGGAGGAGGAGGAAGAGGAGGTATAGAGCACGCCACCCAGAGCCCACTGGTCGACAAAGGCCCAACCCAGAGCAGTGAGAGCTGCAGGCTTTTATATTAGTGATCGGGGGATTAACTAGCTATCAATTATCTGATGATGCCTCGGCCACATACTATAAGGTTTTTAATTACTACAGAACGAGCTGCTGACCTCTCCTCTGCCAGAACGCATTAAAATAAAAATAGTAACAAAACAGAAAGACATGGCTATGCATTTATATATATATATATATATATATATATATATATATATATATATATATATATATATATATATATATATATATATATATACAGTGCCTTGCAAAAGTATGCAGACCCCTGACCAATTTTCTCATATTACCGAATTACAAATGGTACATTGAAATTTCGTTCTGTTTGATATTTTATTTTTAAACACTGAAACTCAGAATCAATTATTGTAATGTGACATTGGTTTTATGTTGGGAAATATTTTTAAGAAAATTATAAAAAAACTGAAATATCTTGCTTGCATAAGTATTCAACCCTTGTGCTGTGGAAGCTCCCAGTTTGCACCGATGAAAGAAATTGCCCTAACGAGGACACAATTACCTTACCATTGGCCTCCACCTGTGAACCATCAAAGCTGCTGTCACATTTTCTGGATAAAAACCCCACTGTTGAAAGATCATTGAGCATTCTACAGAAGTTAAAGAGAAAGTAATGCAAATGCATAGATTAGGGAAAGGGTACAAAATAATATCCAAGTGTTTGGATATCCCAGTGAGCACAGTTTAGGAAGTGGAAGCTGCATCACACCACCCAGGCACTGTCAAGAAAATGCCGTCCCTCAAAATTCAGCGCTCAAACAAGAAAGAGACTTGTGAGAGAAACCACAGAGAGGCCAACAATCACTTCGAAGGAGCTACAGAGTTCAGTGGCTAAGAGTGGAGTAATGGTGCACCAGTCAACCATATCAAGAGCTCTGCATAACACTGGCCTGTATGGGAGGGTGGCAAGAAAGAAGCCGTTACTCAAAAAGTACCATCTGAAAGCACATCTGGAGTTTGCCAGAAAGCATGAGAGTGACCCAGCTGCGATGCGGGAAAAGGTTTTGTGGTCAGATGAGACCAAGATAGAGCTTTTTGGCCAAAACTCAAAGCTCTATGTGTGGCACATACCTAACACTGCCCATGCCTCAAGACACACCATCCCTACAGTGAAGTATGGTGGTGGCAGCATCATGCTGTGGGGATGCTTCTCATCAGCAGGGACTGCCAGGAAGAATGGGCCAAAATCACTCCGACACTGTGTGCAAAGCTAGTACATACTTACCCCAAAAGACTTAAAGCTGTTATTGCAGCGAAAGGTGGCTCTACCAAATATTAATGTGTGGGGGTTGAATATTTACGCAAGCAAGATATTTCAGTTTTTTATTTTTCTTAAAAATATTTCCCAACATAAAACCTATGTCACCTTACAATAATTTATTTTGAGTTTAAGTGTTTTAAAATAAAATATGGAACAGAACGAAATTTCAATGTACCATTTGTAATTCAGTAATATGAGAGAATTGGTCAGGGGTCTGAATACTTTTGCAAGGCACTGTATATATATATATATATATATATATATATATATATATATATATATATATATATATATGTGTGTGTAACACTCAGAAAGATGTTTCAATATTGTGCCTATCAGTGGTTAAAGCCTGGTCTCCATACGCTCTAATAAACGATCACTTAATGCAAACAGTAAAATAAACATGCTTTACTAAATACCATGTGAATACAGCTCATCTTATTATTCTGTGCTGGATGTGCATTTAAATACATCAGCAATCATTACCATAATAATCACATATTAATTCTGATTACCATAGTGTGAAACACTAAATTTAGTGCGCGCCATAAAGTATCGCACTTGATATCGAATAAAATTGCAATAGTAAATACAGCAGTCATGAATATGCACTTTCATTTCAGTTATCGTGCACCACACAGGTTAGTGCCCTTTAGTAAATGAGGCCCTTAATGTAAAGTGTCACCGCTTTGTGAATAGGCCTCAATGTCCAATTTGTTTAGGACCTGGTTTGAATCCTTTGATCTTAGCCTAGCTCTTAATCAGAGTGAAAAAAGAACATCATCATCCACCTAATGATGGAAATTGACCCTGAGATGTTTAAATTAAGTATTATTATTATTATTATTATTATTATTATTATTATTATTATTATTATTATTATTATTATTATTATTATTATTAAAAAATAAAACTTTATGTCTATTGTCTAAGTGATTACTGTTCTAGTATACTGAGTGGACAACTTAGTGATGGTTGTGTAAAGATGTGTGGGTTAATACACAAAAATTAACACATATATATATATATATATATATATATATATATATATATATATATATATATATATATCTATATATATATCTTATTAAAACAATATTGATAGTCAGACAATCAAATGTTTATTTGAACTTCTCTTAAAAATGCAATTAACTAAAACCTATTTTTGATAAAGGTGATCTGTTGCACGACAGTGAATTGTGACATGTCGACATCACATTTCTAGACATACGAGTCACGTTTCCTTTTTTTTCTGGACCACCCAGTACTATGCCTGTGCATAGTATCCCAATAATTCTTACTTTTGGTTACTTTAAATGCTAAATAATCCTTTCAGTTAACCTTTGCACAAAACTGAGAGCCTCTGATGAACCAGGGAGTAGTTACAAGCCCATTGAAGCATGACAATATGTAAGAAAACGATAGTGTCAAAATTGACTTTAATAGAAACTAAAATAAGTCTCCTTTGACGCAAGTCGGTCAAGCTCAAGAAATTGCACATATTACAGCACTATGCATGAGTCACACTAGATTTTCTTTGGAGAGTGAAGGCAGCATAATAGCTTAAAAACAATCATATTGCCATGGAAATGCATTAGAAGAACAAGAAAAAAATACCTCACATTAAAATAAGTTCTTGTTCAATGTAGTTGTAAACAAAACCTGCATATCTGCATCCTATACAAAAAATGGCTTGAATATTTTATGCTATGTCTTGCAACCCCTATTTGTTGTGTATTTCAATGTTTTGAGTGACAGTGGGTGTTTGTGGGATACTGTACATGAATCTTACTGATGTAGGTGAAATAGGAGCTTAAACAGGACAACACTGCTGGTTATACACCCTGAGATTCAGCTGGATTGAAGGTTACACTGTAGTGTGAAATATGCTTTTTTTGAGAGGATCTTTTCCAGGGCATTGTCCAATATATTTTAAGATACCCTACCCTACTGGGAACACCAGAGAAGAAGGCAAATATATAAATATATATTTGTTATTACTTTATAGAACCATGGTGTATTTTGGGGGGCTGGATCCAGGACTTCTTCCCTGAGTCACCCTGCTAAAATATCTGTCAGTTAACCTTTAATTACCTGTCAGTCAACATATTTAAACCATAGCCAGCTTCCTAATTGTCATCTTGCTTTTCAGTTTGTGGTAACTACGCAGACTTACAGAACCAACCTTAAAACAAACCTTGTTTCAACTGCTTCAGCCATGCCCACACTGCTCTCATTGCAAATCTTCACTCCATCAACTGCCTCTAGTTCAGGATCCTCCTCTGCTTCTGTAATTCACTGCCACTCCCTCTCTCCTCAATTGGGACGCAATATCATTGAAGGTAAAGATGTTAATTTAGTTTCAATACTTATTGCAACTTCACACCTAAAAGCTCCACAGCAATCTTTCTGACGGCTTTATTCAAAACAATGTAAATAGTATAACAAAAAGAGAAGCAGTCGGATGTAATTCGTACTTTTTTATTAACAACCAAAGCATATTTTATATATATATATATATATATATATATATATATATATATATATATATATATATATATTTACAAATCAAAACAAGAAAATTTAAATAAACCCTTGAACAGACATCGGTTTACAACATATGGTACATATTTATAAAACTGAAATGATAGCAATACATTTTTTTACTTTTCAACAGCAATAAGTTTATCAGATGAGTAAAAGCAACTGAACAACATAAATAAATAAATGTAGAAAAAAACAATTTACAGACGCGCACAGCACAAGAAGTTATTAAAAAAAAAGGAATTTCTTTTTAATTTTTCGACAAAAGAATATTCCTTTACCTGAGTCGAAAGTTGGTCACAATCAACACAGATAATGTGTTTCTCCATGCTGCCTTTCTGCACAGGGCATGGCACAGCTGTTTTATTTTTAACGGACATACACATATGATTTACATTGGAAGAGTAATTAATATTTGAAATGCAAAATGGGTCAACTGACCCACATGGCGGTTCTAGTGTTAAATCATGGGATCCATGGCTGAGTAAAAATCTTGTTGGAGTATTTGTGCTTGCTTTATCTGTTCGTCGTGATGTCCTTTGTGAAATTCACACTTACTGACATCAGGAAATGGACACTTATTTATTTAACATTGTTGATCTGTTGGTCAGATATAGCTGTATCTTTTTTTCATCAGTACCATAAAGCCTTTTCAGCCAAAGTAGCTATGTTAGCACTGGACAATACACTGACTGACTAGTATCAACCTGATCATGATCTCTTTAATAGATTCTTCAGTGGTCTCCGCGCTAACGCTTGTGGAATTTGTGCTTCCACCATCCATTTTATCTCTGTGTCCAAAAGCAGCCACCTCTTCAGTCTCCTCATCAGCCTCAAGTTATTCTTCCCCTGCTCCTAACAGCACTCCTTTCTTCAGGAATCATGCATCTGCAGTTTTGCTTATTCATTCTTGAAGATCCATCAAATATTCTGGCGGCAGACAGTTGTGCAATAATTTAAATTTATCATTCTGCAGTTCCAAAGGACACCGCTTTTTACATTTGTGCAGTTTATGTGGCGATGCTCGTTCACATTCCATCTACCCTCTTATATAAATGCATTTATCACCCATAATGGGCCCACTGGCAAAATAAAATTTTAAAAGATTATATTTTGTGTCAATCAATCTACTCTACATATTATTAGTAAAGGTGTTCTATTCCCCGCTAATTATGCAACTTCTTTACAGGCTAGTCTGGATTTCAATCATTTTATTGTGAAAGCTCAACATTATCCAGGTAATAATAAAAGCACTGCTGATGCTCTTTCTCGTTTACAGATCGCTCATTTCAGAGGTCTGGCTCCTTCAGTTCAACTTTCCCTCTACCCACTCCTCCATTGAGCGATCTGGTTTCCAACTAAATTCATCTATTTGCAATCTTCTGTCTTAAGCTCAATATTATGTGGCTGATGCCCTCGCTCCATCGACCCCCTTTTTCCTATTCAACCGACTGGTACACTTTCATAACCTTCTTCAAGCAACATCACATCTTCCCTTCTCCCTTCAACCAGGATTTCATTCAAGCTGCAGCTCTCCCTGGGAACCATCAAAATGTATCTACGGAATTCAACACCATTATCGCCTAACGTGCATTCCCTGTCATCTTCTCTCTTCTATCCTTGCTGTTTGCCTTATATTTAGAAGAATGGCAAAAAGTTTCCCTCCTACCATTCCTGTTACTTTAGATATTCTCTATCAACTCATCTCAGTTCTGCGTCAAAGTTGTTTTTCTCTTTTTGAAGATCTGGTCATGGATTCCCTTTGTCTTTCTGCAGTCATTGGTTTTCTTTGCTGTTCTGCATTTGCTGTCCAGTCCCCCTCAAATTTTCTATCTCTGGGTCTCTGTTCCTGCGATCTCTCTCTCATTCCCAGCTCTCACTATGTCATTTTCCTTTGCATTTCCTTACCATTTGCAAATAGATCAGCTACATCATGGGCAATTCATTCTGCTGTGCAAACTCAACTTTCCTGTTTGCTCTTATTCCTCTTAATCCCGCTATCTTTCCCATCGCAACCCCTCTAACACATCTGATCCTCTCTTTATTAACTCTATCAATTATATCATAACAATAAACTGGTTTTCTACTCATCTTTCCTCACTCATTTCTAAAGCTGGTCTTTCTCCCCAATTGTATTCCATCCATTCATTCCCTATAGGTGCAGCAACATCAGCAGCCAAAGTTAAAATCAACCAGTCCTTAATTTAAAAAAAATGGGGTGCTGGTCTTCCTTGGCAATGGAATCTTACGTTCACTCCACTCTCCCTGATATTATTTCTGCTCAACAAAGTATAGCTAGCATGTTCGGAGTGGGACCAGGATCACCAGAGGTTTTCCTTTCTGCTGCATGGTTAGATTAGTCTAAAAATACATATACAGTTTACGTTACATGCATTCAAACGTTTACATACCCCAAGGGAAATTTTAGGAAAAGTTTTACTTTTGTGTATGAGGAAAAGAAGTTACAAGAAATAGATATCTACAATGATTTCTTTCAGCAATTTGTGCAAGACTCCAAAAATGGTAATTCAAAAGTATTTATACCCTGACAAGGAACATGAAATTAATAGCTAGTTGAGGCATCATTAGCTAAAATAACCACTTTTAAACAATTAGGATATTTGTCAATGAGCTTTTGGCATGATTTTAGTGATTTTTGACCATTCTTCAACACAAAATTGTTCCAGTTCATTGAAATTCCGAGGACTTATCTTGTGCACAGCTTTCTTCAATCACACCAAAGACTGTCAATCAGATTTAGATCAGGACTTTGACTAAGCCATTCCAGAACCTTGATTTTATTCTTCTTACCCATCCTGAAGTAAATTTTGATGTGTGCTTTGGATTATTGTTGTGTTGGAACATCCAGTTGCGCTTTAAACCAAGTTTTGTAGTGGAGGGTTTCAGATGATTGGCCAATATCTTTTGGTATGCTATGGAATCTATTTTACCATGTATTGGAACAAAGTTTCCTGTGCCATTGGAGGAAAACAGCCATATAAAAGGATATTACCACCTCCATGCTTGACAGTAGGTATGGTGTTCTTTTCTTTGTACACCACACCAGACTTTCTCCAAACGCAACGACAATCAGATTTACCAAATAACTTGATTTTTATTTCATCAATCCACAATCCTTTGACTACAACTTATATCCATCATTCAAGTGCTGTTTTGCAAACTTTAAGCGATTGCCCTTGTGGTGTTTTCCTAGAGTGACTTTTTCCTTGTCCTCAGTTCATTGAGACCTTCACCGTTTGACCTGTGGTTAAAATATTAACCCCAGTCCCACTTGCAGCCAGTTCACTTTGAATATCTTTGGCAGTCAATCTCAGATTGTCATTAACCTTCCTCGCAATTCTTCTATTTACTCTTGGTCAAAACCTTCTTTCTTCCAGACTGAGGGAGTGTTGTGATAGTACAATGACCCTTGTACTTCTTGGTTATAGAAACAATAGTTGAAATTGGGATACTCAAATGCTTGGAAATGTTTTTGTATCCTTCTCTAGCTTTATGACAATAAATCATTTTCTGCCTATGGTTTTCAGATAGATCTTTACTTTTCCCCATATTGACTTATTGGTAATGACAGCAATCATCCTATGCCTAACCCTTTTATGCTCTCTAAGAATGTTCACCTACAATCCAGCATTTTCTAGACTTTTCTAGAATTAGGTTCTGCATTATCATATTGAAACTTCTAGCACCTTGTAGACAACACTGTCATAGCATCAAAGGTTATGAATACTTTTGAATTAGCATTTTCCAAAAAAAGAAATTGCTGAAATAAATAATTGTAGACATCTATTTCTTGTATTTTTTCTTCATCCACAAAAACTAAACTTTTACTACAAAAGATTTCTAGAAATTATGAACTTCTATTGAGCTATGTACATTTTTTTAATACATGGCTGTCGATATATATATATTATATATATATATATATCCACAGTATATATATATATATATATATATATATATATATATATATATATATATATATATATATAGTGCCTATAGTAAGTCTTCATCCCCCTTGGACATTTTCACAGTTTGTTGTGTTACAACCTGAAATCTTGATGCATTTAAATGGGATTTTTTTTTCCCTTTGATTTACACAACCTTTTCAACACTCTGAAGAGGCAAGAGAATTTTTATTGTGAAAGAAAGATTTAAAAAAAAAAAACTGAAATGTCTTGGTTACATAAGTATTCACCCCCCAGAGTCAATACTTGGTAGAACCACTTTTGGCAGCAATTACAGCTGTGAGTCTACTGCAATTTTTGTTTCATCGGACCACAGAATCTTTTGCCGCATCTTTTCAGTGTCTCCACATGTCTTTTTGCAAATTCCAAGCAGGATTTTACATGGGCTTTTTTTCAGAAATGGCTTCCTTCTTGTCACTTTTTCATACACGCCAGATTTGTGGAGTACCTGAGCTATTGTTGACACATGGACAGTTTCTCCCATCTCAGCCATGGAACACTGTAGGTCTTTTAGAGTTGTCATTGGCCTCTTGGTGGCTTCTTTGACCAATGCCCTTCTTATCCGGCTGCTCAGTTTGGGAGGATGGCCTCCTCTAAGCAGATTCTGGGTGGTGCCGTATACCTTCCACTTCTTAATGATCGACTTGACTGTGCTCCAAGGGATATTCAATGCCTTTTAAATCATTTTATACACCTCCCCTGATCTGTGCCTTTCCACAACTTTATCCTGGAGTTGTTTTGAAAGCGCCTTGGTCTTCATGGTACATGGTATCTTTGCTTTGAATGCACTACCCAACTGTGGGACCTTACAGAGACAGATGTACTTAATCTATAAATATGTGAACCACTTTCTTTGCCAACAGATGGACTCCATTTAACTTATTGTGTGAATTCTGAAGGCCCTTGGTTGTACCTGAGCTTATTTAGGAGTGTCACAGCAAAGGGGGTGAATACTTATCTAATGAAAACTTTTTAGTATTTTATTTTTAATTGATTTGTTTTTCCACCCCACCCCTCTCCCCCATTTTTCACACATTGAAAGTGTTGAGCAGATTGTGTAAAGCAAAGAGAAAAAAAAATCCCATTTAAATGCATCAAGATTTCAGGTTGTAACATAACAAACTAAAAATGTCCAATACTTACTATAGGCAGTGTGTGTGTGTGTGTGTGTGTGTGTATATATATATATATATATATATATATATATATATATATATATATATATATATATATATATATATATATATAATTAATCAAACTTGTAATGAATCACTAACTTTGCTTTCTAACTAACATTTTGTCTCTTCTTTGCATTGGTGGTGCAGTTGCGGGGAGCACATGGTCCTCTTTTGGAGGCAAGTGAAGCTCACTTCCAGACCTTAGAGGCCGACTATGTTGCTGCGCCCTCCAAGAGGAAGGTTCCCACTGGCCAAGGGGATCTCTGGCCAAATAACTTTAATTATATTTCATTTTCCAATCTGCTGCTAATCTATTCATTTGCACCCGTGCCTGTCTCCCCCTTAGGAGAGCAATCTGCTCCCACTTTCAAGCTAGTCATTTGACTGATTTATTGAAGGTGGCTCTTACAGCTCTGGGGGGGAGACCCCTGGCCCTCTATATGTGTTTATTTCTTTTTCTCTTTTCCAGCACTTTTGTTATCCCTGTGTAGATCGCGAGGCTCTAAATGCGACCCTGTAGCGTCAGCCAAGTCTAACCTCTCTTGACTAGACAACTCAGTAAGCCAGAGTAAACATTGGTTCGTCCTCCTATCCTTCCTTAGTTTCCCCTTGGGGAAAGTCCTCGCTTCCCAGCCTTGGAGGTCAATCGGTTTGGACGCACCTCAGCGAGGGGGGGTCTCTGAGTAGTCAAGGGGAAACCCCTATTTTGTTACTAAGTTACAATCACTTTGTCTTTATTCTAGTAGTCTCTTACATAGTATTTTCTAAAGCTGTGGAAAACACAGTTTCTGCTAGTTTGGTTAGTATTCTGATCATTTCTTTTGATGGAATACATAATGACCTAAGAATCTGCGTATATTTTCTAAATATGAAAGTATTGGATAATGGAATCCAAAATACAGGATTTAGTTGCATTTCAATATCATTCAAGGAGGCAATGCTTGGCTGGTTTAATGTCCATTCTTCCAGTGGAAGTCAGTCGCAGTGTGTTCAAATTAAGAATCGTTGTCAAAACGTTTGCATAAACATTCATAACAAAACTTTTCTAAATATCCCTTTAAAAAACAATTGTCACTTACTGCAGTTTTCTATCCAACGGAGGCTTCTTGAGCAATATATGGCTCGTTGAGTTCCAAAATACATCTCTTTTGAAACAGATGTGAATTCCCATTAGAAGACTATGAGGATGAATGGTTGTATTGAGTTGAAGGTAATGTGTTTTCTGAAGCATACTGCAGTAAATACTGTAGTAATGTATCATTTGTGACAAGTTTAATTTACTGCAGTAAATCCTATAGGATGGGTCACAGTAAATATTATAGTCAAATGTCTGTTACACTACATAAAATTCGGAATGCTTTTTTATGGCGGATGCTCTACAATTACAATTACATTTTCAAGAAAATACCCAGCACAGTGTTACCACACAGTGTCTCATACAATGTCTCACACCACTTCAGATACAGCGTCTCACACAACACCTCACACAGCACCTCACACAGAGTCTCACACAGCACCTCACACAGCACCTCACACATTACCTCACACAACACCTCACTCAACACCTCACTGTGTCTCACACAGCACCTCACACAGCACCTCACACAACACCTCACACAATACCTCACACAGCACCTCACACAGCACCTCACACAACACCTCACACAGCACCTCACACAGCACCTCACACAGCACCTCACACAGCACCTCACACAGCACCTCACACAGCACCTCACAGTGTCTCACACAGCACCTCACACAATACCTCACACAGCACCTCACACAACACCTCACACAGCACCTCACACAACACCTCACACAACACCTCACAGTGTCTCACACAGCACCTCACACAGCACCTCACACAACACCTCACACAGCACCTCACACAACACCCTCACACAGCACCTCACACAACACCTCACACAACACCTCACAGTGTCTCACACAGCACCTCACACAATACCTCACACAGCACCTCACACAGCACCTCACACAACACCTCACAGTGTCTCACACAGCACCTCACACAGCACCTCACACAGCCTCACACAGCACCTCACACAGAGTCTCACACAGCACCTCACACAACACCTCACACAGCACCTCACACAGCACCTCACACAACACCTCACACAGCACCTCACACAACACCTCACACAACACCTCACACAGCACCTCACACAACACCTCACACAACACCTCACACAGCACCTCACACAACACCTCACACAGCACCTCACACAGCACCTCACACAACACCTCACACAACACCTCACACAGCACCTCACACAACACCTCACACAACACCTCACACAACACCTCACACAACACCTCACACAGCACCTCACAGTGTCTCACACAGCACCTCACACAGTCTCACACAGCACCTCACACAGAGTCTCACACAGCACCTCACACAACACCTCACACAGCACCTCACACAGCACCTCACACAGCACCTCACACAGTCTCTCACACAGCACCTCACACAACACCTCACACAGCACCTCACACAACACCCTCACACAGCACCTCACACAACACCTCACACAGCACCTCACACAGCACCTCACACAGCACCTCACACAGCACCTCACACAACACCTCACACAACACCTCACACAACACCTCACACAGCACCTCACACAGCACCTCACACAACACCTCACACAGCACCTCACACAGCACCTCACACAACACCTCACACAACACCTCACACAACACCTCACACAACACCTCACACAGCACCTCACACAGCACCTCACACAGCACCTCACACAACACCTCACACAGCACCTCACACAACACCTCACACAACACCTCACACAGCACCTCACACAACACCTCACACAACACCTCACACAACACCTCACACAGCACCTCACACAACACCTCACACAACACCTCACACAGCACCTCACACAACACCTCACACAACACCTCACACAGCACCTCACACAACACCTCACAGTGTCTCACACAGCACCTCACACAGCACCTCACACAGCACCTCACACAGCACCTCACACAGCACCTCACACAACACCTCACACAACACCTCACACAACACCTCACACAGCACCTCACACAACACCTCACACAACACCTCACACAACACCTCACACAGCACCTCACACAGCACCTCACACAGCACCTCACACAACACCTCACACAACACCTCACACAACACCTCACACAGCACCTCACACAACACCTCACACAGCACCTCACACAACACCTCACACAACACCTCACACAGCACCTCACACAACACCTCACACAACACCTCACACAACACCTCACACAACACCTCACACAACACCTCACACAGCACCTCACACAGCACCTCACACAACACCTCACACAACACCTCACAGTGTCTCACACAGCACCTCACACAGCACCTCACACAGCACCTCACACAGCACCTCACACAGCACCTCACACAGCACCTCACACAGTCCTCACACAGCACCTCACACAACACCTCACACAGAGTCTCACACAGCACCTCACACAGCACCTCACACAGCACCTCACACAGCACCTCACACAACACCTCACACAACACCTCACAGTGTCCTCACACAGCACCTCACACAGCACCTCACACAACACCTCACACAACACCTCACACAACACCTCACACAGTGTCTCACACAGCACCTCACACAGCACCTCACACAACACCTCACACAACACCTCACACAGCACCTCACACAACACCTCACACAACACCTCACACAACACCTCACACAACACCTCACACAACACCTCACACAACACCTCACACAACACCTCACACAACACCTCACACAGCACCTCACACAGCACCTCACACAACACCTCACACAGCACCTCACACAACACCTCACACAACACCTCACACAGCACCTCACACAACACCTCACACAACACCTCACACAACACCTCACAGTGTCTCACACAGCACCTCACACAGCACCTCACACAACACCTCACACAGCACCTCACACAGCACCTCACACAACACCTCACACAACACCTCACACAACACCTCACAGTGTCTCACACAGCACCTCACACAGCACCTCACACAACACCTCACACAGCACCTCACACAGCACCTCACACAGCACCTCACACAACACCTCACACAACACCTCACACAACACCTCACACAACACCTCACACAACACCTCACACAACACCTCACACAGCACCTCACACAACACCTCACACAATACCTCACACAACACCTCACACAGCACCTCACACAGCACCTCACACAACACCTCACACAACACCTCACACAGCACCTCACACAGCACCTCACACAGCACCTCACACAGCACCTCACACAGCACCTCACACAACACCTCACACAACACCTCACACAACACCTCACACAACACCTCACACAGCACCTCACACAGCACCTCACACAGCACCTCACACAGCACCTCACACAGCACCTCACACAACACCTCACACAACACCTCACACAACACCTCACACAGCACTCACACAGCACCTCACACAACACCTCACACAACACCTCACACAGCACCTCACACAACACCTCACACAACACTCACACAGCACCTCACACAGCACCTCACACAACACCTCACACAGCACCTCACACAGCACCTCACACAACACCTCACACAACACCTCACACAACACCTCACACAACACCTCACACAACACCTCACACAACACCTCACACAACACCTCACACAGCACCTCACACAACACCTCACACAGCACTCACACAGCACCTCACACAGCACCTCACACAACACCTCACACAGCACCTCACACAACACCTCACACAATACCTCACACAGCACCTCACACAACACCTCACACAACACCTCACACAACACTTCACAGTGTCTCACACAGCACCTCACACAGCACCTCACACAATACCTCACACAGCACCTCACACAGTACCTCACACAGCACCTCACACAACACCTCACACAGTACCTTATACAGTACATGCTAGGTTGATACATAGCAGATGTTATGTAAACAAATAACTTAACCACTTATTAAGAATGTATAGCTGTTCATTAATGCATTATCAGTACTATCTGCATGATATCAGTTTAAATGTTTACTAGGCATCTCTCCTGCTCTAATAAAGCCAGGCCCACTTGACCCACATATCCAGGGTTACTTTGTATATATGTTAAAATATAATTATGCATGATTCAATCTTGTTTAACCAACAAACTTAACAGTTTCTCCACGTAAACATGCATTCCTGTACCATGCATCATTTATAATGCAGAGTCTATAGCATAGCATTTATTAAATAAAATCTAATGCTCTGTTTTAGATCAATATAAAGCTAAATAATGGTCTTGCATAATGTATGTATTGTTTATCCCATCTGGTTAAGCACACAGTGGAAATATCTTTCCCTGGAAGTGCAAGTACGATATCCTGATTGGGGTTTTACAGAGCAGTTGGAGAAGTCACTTGAGCATAAAGTTGGCATTAATGTGTCATTTTTAGGACTTGTTTGTTTGGGTTTTTTTGTTATAGAGATAAACACTTGAAAGCTGCTTACAGAGACAGATGACATCACTGTTCTGGAATGCTGGGAGATTTAACACAGCATTCCATTAATAATGGTATGGAATGCTGAGTGCAGCTACTTCCCAATTCATTGTTTTGAGGTGTACCTCAACTCTTTCCCCTTTTAAGCATTCTGTTGTAATTATTTTATTTTTTACTGTGTTTGTGGTTAATTATTAGATATTATAAATATTTTACATGACATACTTCTATAATATAGTGTAGTCTGAACACCAGCTATCAATATAAGTAATCTCATTGTGATTACCATTGCTATCTTGTTTTTCCATAAGACTGTACAAAACTCTTAATTTATAGCCAGTTTTGATGTTCATAGTGTACTGTAAACAACAAAAAAAAGTTGTATTATCACAGCAAAATACCAAAGATAAATATACTATAAAACATAGACTACAAATGTATTAACATCAGTTGATAGGGATTATTATTATAATTCTTACATATTTATAAGTTGCAATGTGAATCTAGCACCTCTTAGGGACAGGAGCCTACAATAAGCAGTGTAGGGTTCTAATCTGCAGCTCGACTACGACACTACCGGCCTTACAATGATAAGATTAAATACATTTGGTTATCACACCCAATTCAGTCACTTTTTAATATTGAATTGCAAACAGGTTCATTTTGTAGGGCAGTTGTGAACAACTGGGGTATAGTCAGTGGAGAAAAGATACGGGAAGGAATAAAACATCACCAAGTGTTTATTAAGAACATTCACACCACAGGTATGAGGGCCAATCCAAGTGTATATAATCTAGTAATAACAAATTGTTACTACTAATAAATAGAAGAAGAAGAATGTCAACACATTGCAACACATACCAAATAAACCACCACCATTTCAAACAAGGGACATTGCATGTTTAGTGGTTTTATTCAAAAGCTCAGTGATAAACCCCTACAGTACTTTGTTGAAACACATCTATACATGAAGAAAATCCAGCCTATTGAGGGAAAAATATTTTAAAAGCAGGTTGGAATGATTGAACAGAGTTGATGTTGCATATTGTAAAATCCTAAAACATTCAATGTATCACTTTCCAAAGCTAAAATGTAATTCATATACCTGATAGTAATGCATCACTATAAATGAGCTATCAATTCAAAATTGTTCTTACCTTCAACTGTATAGAAGTGTAGTTGTAGAATCTAACATAAAATCAAGAACTGTCTTCAAAAGCATAGACTTCTAAATACAACCAAACAGCAACCAGCTTTTTCAAAGATCTTCAGAGCATGGACCACACAACTTGTAAGATCAGCTTTTATAGCGATTTTCTCCATTTCAAACTTCAGAAGACCCAAATCAATCTAATTATTTGCTCTGTTATGACAGCTCTTATTTTTGTGTGAATAGTATATCTCAGAAGGTAGTGGTGACCCCCTTTTCAAAATTAATTCAATGTGAGTTCATGGTTCATTATCTTCCACCCCTCCTTTCCCTAAAAATGAGGTGAGCTGGAGTTCACAGGGTCTTTGCTACCAAATACAATACAGGTATATGTGTATACATGAGAGAGATGTTTGTTTAATACATAACACCAGCTTGTTACAAAATGGGTATATATATATATATATATATATATATATATATATATATATATATATATATATATATATATGTATATATTGTACAATATAAACATGTGATGGATTGCCCTCCAGTCACACGTTTTTCTTCTCCAAATAAACGCTTTAAACACAGGATGCCAGGAAACGCTGTAGCGTGTGTGTATTGTTTACAATAATAAAAAGAAAAATAAACAAAACAAAACCTAACCCATTCTCGGGCCCTATCTAAACAGTTCTTTCTCTAACTAATAACAAGGCAGGCTAAACCTGTTCCCTCATCATCAAAACCCATTCACAATCCAAAGCCGTAAACCAAAATACCTTTTCCAATAGTTCGTTTTTCCAGTCTCACAATAATTCTCTTGATCTCCAACTCTCCCAATTAAACTCCAACTATCACCCATGTGGAACACAGACACTCACACCCTTTTAAACATTCTTAACTACTCTACTAATTAGTCTATTATATAAACCTGGAGTTGGTCCCGACTCCTATAGCCACTACCGGGTCCTAATGCCCCCAATGTATTGTCTCTGCACAATAAGAATTATTTATTTTAAACCTGATTTAATTATTGTTAGTCTCCCTTTTAATCTACAAATCCCTTACACTACTGCCCATTTTGCATGATACCAAAAGCATGAAGGGCGATGCGGAGCAGCAGGCAACCCCAGGCGATGTAGAGCAGGCATCCTTGGGTGAAGCGAGGGAGGCATCCTTGGGTGAAACGAGGCAGGCATCCCCAGGCAGTGACATGAAGGCATCTCCAGGCGATGAGTGACGGCATCCCTGAGCGGTGACATGAAGGTGTCCCCGGGCGATGATGTGAAGGCATCCCTGAGCAGTGAAGTGAAGGAATCCCCGGGCGATGATTTGAAGGCATCCCTGAGCAGTGAAGTGAAGGATCCCCGGGCGATGATGTGAAGGCATCCCTGAGTAGTGAAGTGAAGGAATCCCCGGGTGATGATTTGAAGGCATCCCTGAGCAGTGAAGTGAAGGATCCCCGGGCGATGATGTGAAGGCATCCCTGAGCGGTGAAGTGAAGGAATCCCCGGGCGATGGCAAGCTCAGCTGCAGCTTTTAATTCTTCCACTTGTAAACACTATAGTCTCCTTATAAATAATTACCTGTTTATTTCTGCAGTAAAACTTAAATAAATGCAACAATGTGGCTTTACTAGTTCTAAATGTTATTCTGTCCAACATTTGCTTTTTCTTTGTAATACAAAAACCTCTGCATTTTTGGCTCGCTAACATCATCCCAATTAAAGTCGCTACCTTTCTGATAAGAATTAATACTTTAGACAACTTTTTAAAATTTAAATGAAATGCTTGCTTCGGCTGCCAAGTTTTCAATATTTTTTGTAATATTATGAAGTGAACGGACGTTACACCATAATAGACTCTTATTCTGATACCAAAAGGTTTTTTTGTTAGTTAATTTTGCTTATTATAGAAAGACCTTGGATTCAAAACTGCTGATGACCAGCAAGTCTCACTTCGACTGCCTAAACCTATTTTTCCATGCCCGTCACCATTCTGCTACAAACAGGTAATGGCGTATCTGAGCAATACAGGTAGCCCCTTCACCACAGAGATAACACAGACATAAATAAAGGAGGTAGATGCTTCCACATCCAGCTCTCAAAGACTATCACAGACATTCGCAGAGCTTTTTGAGATGTTAAGGTAATACAATAATGACTTGGATTGAATTATTGAGGAGTTTGGAGATAAAATGAGTGATAAGGAAAGGAGTTATCAGTATGCACATCTATAAAGAGGTATGTGAAAAATACAGTGAACAGGGGGTGGGGCTTAGCTAGAGATGCAGTACTGATGTCCTTTTGCCATGCATTGCCTTTTAAACCTGTTTCACTCTGAAAAAAAACTAAACAGTGCATGCAAAATAAACAACGTGTGTGAAAATTAAATTGGACCTGACGTGCCTGACAAGCACTCAATAAATGGACCGCAAAGGGTTAAGACTTCTGTTGTTATTACTATGTTTACTATATATTACATATACAAATATTCTGTTTCTATTTACTTCAAACATATTATTTATTTTCAGATTTATTTCATTCTGTTCCTTATTAGATCAAAATATTTTTGAAACCTCTGTGTTTAGTTGCAATAAAATCAAATAGGTATAGCATAGCTTTTTTAGTTTTAAACATTGTTCTGCCTAGAAAGGGTTACTTTTTTCTTTTGCTATTTGGCAATACTTAGGCCCCTTTTTTAGTTCTTTAAAAGCTATGACTTAATCTTCAAGTTAATTAAATGAGATGCCTGCTTCGAGCAAGGTTACAGGCTTCTGCTCGCAATAGTTTTCATTCATTTTATACGCACTCGAATAACAGGCACACAGACAAGCTTTTTTTTTAAATATAAACATTTGTTCAGTTTTCTTAATACAAATGATGTTATCCTGTTCATAATTTGCTGCAATACTATTCTACTTGTTGTATATTCTTTAAAACATAGCACAGTTATTACAATATTTAAACATTATCAGTTAGTACTGAACTCTTACTTTTAACTGTAATATGTTCTTTCAACAATAATTATTTTATTTGTATGACAGTTTAACTTTAAATGGTTTTCTATCAAGTATTCAGATACTTCAATATAGCAGTCTCTTATAAACTCTAATTTTATTTTACTCCACTGATATACACAGAAGGCAAGAGGTTAAATTTAATTAGGCACCTGCTTATCTGCAAATGCAACCTTGAATATTGAAACTTAGGACTGCTATACTTTGATGCAGACAAACATCCTCATCCATTTACTAAAGTTATTATACTAAGTTTCTTGTTGTTTAAATCTCACACTTATTTATTTAAATACTTTCATTTTTTCTCTTACTATAGTAGAACCACAAACCTATTTTAGTTCAATTGTTCCTGGTATATTAATTGTGTTCCATAGAGTTTGCCATTCTGTTCTCGCTGGATCACAATGTTTGAGGCTCTGAGTCTGAATAAAAAAGATGATTTTGTCTAATAAGGGAGGTTTGGAAGTTTCAGCAGGTTGATCTGACCTTATACATTCACTAATAATATTTTTCTACTGTTATACTAGAATAAACAAGACTATAGAGTCCTACAATATTCTCATAGACTAATACAGATTACATTATACATTTTTTTTTAAATAGTGTTTTTTAAACATGTGTTTAATATTTCTGCTGACTTTATATTCTTTTAAAATACATTACAGTCATTACAATATTTATTGCAGTTTCACAAATGTTCAATTTGTATCCCAAAGATCAGCCTGCTTCCAGTAGCTGTGACAGTCTTGGGTCAGTTTCTGCTCTCAGTGAGTCTGTCAAAGCCACTGCAGGTGTGGGTGACAGTCTGTAAAAGCCTTATACCTGCAAAAAACTTAAATCTTGTTAGCCAGGCTCCCATCTCTACATTCCCATCTCCCATCGCTCGTCATCAGTGGGCAAACACATTTTAACTGAATCTGGGTCCATCAAAGAACCGCACACCCTTTCAACAGAGGCCTTTCATGCAAAAGGATCTAATGACTTCTAGCACAAAGGGACATGCCAGAACCGTCTGTGACATGGGGCTCAGGAGCAAGATAATAAAGTTAATGACTCCAAAGTAGGGTCATTCATGTCTTGTGTCTATGACACTCATTTCTGGTGTGGACTGATTAAGGAGAAGCCATACACATTTGCTGATTACCTCTTCAGATTCATGAACTCCAGTGGAATATTAACAGTACTATAATTTACTCTGAAATGTTAGATTCCCAATATGACCTCTTCCTCTGCCAGGAAATACAATATCAGGTTATTCAACATGCATACACCTTCTGAGATGGGTACACCTTTATCATTTTCTGCTGAAGTTAAAGGTCATTTGAATCAACATGGTATTTTAACTTAATTTTCCAACAAAATGACACCAAAACCATCTCTCTATTGCAGATGGAAGCTGAGATACAGCAATTTGAATGCCAGTAGGTCTGCTCAAAACCTAAAACTGTGATCTTCTGAGACTTCTGAACCGTTGGTCCAATCAAAGTGCAATTTGAAATTTGGAGTTTTCCAATAAAGAAAAAAAACACAGTCAACAAATTTCATTAAAATCTGAGACAGTACAGTGTTTGGGTGACATGATTTGTCATAATACTATCCCAATTACATATTAATTACCCAAGTGTAGACAACAAACATGTGCGCTCAGAAATCTCTGTCAGTTTTAGCAACACATGCTAAAACAACAAATAAACAGCAGGAGTCATCTGGAAAACACAAACAATATTGTAGATAATATACAACGGGATCAACAGGGATCTCAGGATTACACAGAAACCAAGTATTGCAACTTTTGACAATGTAGCTATAGGGTTCATTCTTATATGCAAAAATGTGGATTCTATCATCAAATTAATATTCAAATAAATGCATATGTTAAGGGCATATGTTAAGCTAAAAATTAAAATTAAAATAACTTATTTCGGGCTTTCCGCGGTCTGCCCACTATTTCTCGGGCAAAGTCCGAATCACACCCTCTATTCTTTCATTCCTGTTCTGAGTGATAGGCAGACCTTCGGAACAAAGAATTAACATGAGAAACCCCATTGACACTTGCATAGTACCATCGGCAACAGCAGGATAGGAATCGAGATATATTTAAAACCTACGTCACACTTCGGTACAATATTACCCAAAACATTGTAACAAAAATTAGCATGAGAAACCCCACTGACATTTGGATATAAAAAGGCCAGTATTATTGATAACATAATAACAACCAATAATAATAATAATAAGGAGTTGTATTGAACTGCCCAATCAGATAGGTGGATGCAGTTACTGGGTTGGATATGAACGAGTGTAAGTTAAGTATGGAATAGCCTACATATCTAGATTTTAATAATTTGTTTAAAATAAATTAGTCTTACATATGTCCTTAAATATTTTATCTAGTCATGTCGTTAATAAAACAACATTTTTAAATACATACCTATTTTCTGAAACCGGACTTCCTGTGTAGTTTTTATGAGTGAGTGAGTGACGCTACTCAGGTAGGTGGGTCAAACAATCTCTTTCAATCGTAGCTCTGTCTCTGTCCCCTGAAAACATCCTCGAATTGCCCAGTTTTGGAGTTTACACATACATAAATAATTCCAAAGTGCATGCAACACTGTTAGATTGATTTAAAACATTGCCACTGAATGGCCGTATTTGAAGTATCTAAACAACGGCAGTATATTGAACTGTGTTTTAGATCAGTTGACTGCATGGCATTGTGTCCTCTTTTATTGGCTTAAAAGACAAATGTGTTTTACAGAATAACCAGTTTTTTTTTTAATCCTGTAACCGCAGTAACAGAAGGATGGCTGAGTGACCGAAGAATGAGCCAGTAAGAAGACCGAGTGATAGAGCTGCCAGCCAATGGGAAGGCTAATGGCTGGTGCAGAAAGCCAAAGAGAAAGACTTATAGCAGTATAGCTGACCCTATGCACCTGCTGAGCCATGCTCTCAGTTGTCAAACACACTCAGTACACATGGAAAAGACCCATCATATTTGGAATAGGCACTGCTAACACTGGACTAATAACACATTCCAGAGGTCAGAGTATTAGCTATTTAGTGTGCTGAAGTAATGGGTTAATGTAATTCCTGTGTAGTGAAGCAATAATGCCAGTCCTGTGTGAGCGGCTGGTAAATACGAGGGTCATTCAAATGAATTCATGTCCCGGAGGGTCTATTACTAAGGATGAATTTTTTTCACTGTAAAAAATTGCTTATTTTACAGCATTTCAGTCTGAAAATAGATAGTTCACGATTAAACTTAATATGTATTAAAACAGAAAGAATAGCGTTGTCACATTCAAACTGCCAACAATAAATGTTAATAAATATTTAAATGCTTACTTAAAAAACAGCAAATGCTAAATTGTAGAATATTTCTTTTTTATGTTCACCATCAGTGAATTATCAAACAAAATAAAAACATAAAAGAAAGGTAAAAATAACAGCAGACATGTGAAAAGGGTGCATCTCAATCGATGACTGAAAACAAAGTTTTCTAAATTCACAGCTTCATGCTCTGAATCTGGGTTTTGCTATACGTGTCATGACACATTTAGATTTGGAACACAGGTTCTAGGTCCAGACACTTAAAGCTTGTTTAAAATGTGTACATTTTGGAGTGTACTATGACTATAAAGTTCTACGCTTTTACTTTGATTTCTGTAGGGACTGGCTTATTGCTGATGCGTGAACACTGACTCCCACCTCAGATACAGAACTTTGCAGATCTCTCAAGGTCATTGTTGGCTTCAGAGTGATATCCCAAACCATTTTCCTGATTTTCTTTCTACACAGTTTGGGAGGGCGACCTGATCTGGGTAGTGTCTGGGTGGTATGATGCATCTTGCACTTCTTAATGATAGACTTCATTGTGCTGAGAGGGATAATCAGAGCTTTTGACATTTTCTTGTACCCTCCTCCTGCTCTGTGCCTCTCTACCACTTTATCCCTGACTTGCTTTGAAAGCTCCTTGGTCTTCATGGTTGCTTTGTTGGATCATTATGTAAGTTGCAGCTTGAAAGTCTTTATATACCTGAGGGAAATTATCTACAAGTTAAACCACTTTGAGTATACAAAGGCTGAAACCATTTCACAAATTTTGTGACCTTTCAAACAAATCATTTGCACTGATTTAGTGATGCAGTAGCAAAGGGGTTGAATACTTATGCAACAGAGAGGAATCTATTTTTCTCTGTAAAATCTTATTTATATTCTATATGCATTTTTTACTTTATCAAAATGAAGTAGTTTGTAGTATGCTCAGGTGCTAACAAAATGTGAAAACTTTTCAGGGGGGTGAATACTTCTGCAAACCGCTATATACATATATATATATATATATATATATATATATATATATATATATATATATATATATATATATATATAGATAGATAGATAGATAGATACAGTGCCTTGCAAAAGTATTCAAATTCAGACCCCTGACCAATTCTCTCATATTACTGAATTACAAATGGTACATTGAAATTTCGTTCTGTTCGATATTTTATTTTAAAACACTTAAACTCAAAATCAATTATTGTAAGGCGACATTGGTTTTACGTTGGGAATTATTTTTAAGAAAAATAAAAAACTGAAATATCTTGCTACCCCCCACACATTAATATTTGGTAGAGCCACCTTTCGCTGCAATAACAGCTTTAAGTCTTTTGGGGTAAGTATGTACCAGCTTTGCACACAGTGTCGGAGTGATTTTGGCCCATTCTTCTTGGCAGATTTGCTCCAGGTTGTTCAGGTTGGTTGTATGACGCTTGTGGACCACAATTTTCAAATAGTGCCACAGATTCTCAATGGGATTGAGATCAGGACTTTGACTGGGCCACTGTAGGACATTCACCTTTTTGTTCTTGAGCCACTCCAATGTTGCTTTGGCCTTGTGCTTGGGATCATTGTCCTGCTGAAAGGTGAATTTCCTCCCAAGCTTCAGTTTTTTAGCAGATTGAAGCAGATTCTCTTCCAGTATTTTCCTGTATTTTGCTCCATCCATTCTTCCTTCAATTGTAACAAGATGCCCAGTCCCTGCTGATGAGAAGCATCCCCACAGCATGATGCTGCCACCACCATACTTCACTGTAGGGATGGTGTGTCTTGAGGCATGGGCAGTGCTAGGTTTGCGCCACACATAGCGTTTTGAGTTTTGGCCAAAAAGCTCTATCTTGGTCTCATCTGACCACAAAACCTTTTCCCACATCGCAGCTGGGTCACTCTCATGCTTTCTGGCAAACTCCAGACGTGCTTTCAGATGGTACTTTTTGAGTAACGGCTTCTTTCTTGCCACCCTCCCATACAGGCCAGTGTTATGCAGAGCTCTTGATATGGTTGACTGGTGCACCATTACTCCACTCCCAGCCACTGAACTCTGTAGCTCCTTCAAAGTGATTGTTGGCCTCTCTGTGGCTTCTCTCACAAGTCTCCTTCTTGTTTGAGTGCTGAGTTTTGAGGGACGGCCTTTTCTTGGCAGTGCCTGGGTGGTGTGATGCAGCTTCCACTTCCTGATTATTGATCCAACTGTGCTCACTGGGATATCCAAACACTTGGATATTATTTTGTACCCTTTCCTTAATCTATGCATTTGTATTACTTTATCTCTAACTTCTGTAGAATGCTCTTTGGTCTTCATTTTCCTTCAGATTCACAGCCTTACCAATGATCCTTCAACAGTGGGGTTTTTATCCAGAAAATGTGACAGCAACTTTAATGGTTCACAGGTGGAGGCCAATGGTAAGGTAATTGTGTCCTCGTTAGGGCAATTTCTTTCATCGGTGCAAACTGGGAGCTTCCACAGCACAGGGGTTGAATACTTATGCAAGCAAGATATTTCAGTTTTTTATTTTTCTTAAAAATATTTCCCAACATAAAACCAATGTCACCTTACAATAATTGATTCTGAGTTTCAGTGTTTAAAAATAAAATATCAAACAGAACGAAATTTCAATGTACCATTTGTAATTCAGTAATATGAGAGAATTGGTCAGGGGTCTGAATACTTTTGCAAGCCACTGTGTGTGTGTGTGTATATATATATATATATATATATATATATATATATATATATATATATATATATATATATATATATATATATATATATATATACATACACACACACATATAGTCAAATCTGTCAGAGACCACTCAAGGGACAGTCGAATAGTGGCCTATTTTAAGAGGGTCTCTTAAAAGATGGCTGTGGCAAAGTGCCCCCCATGTATATATGTGTGCTGTTATTATTATTGTATTATGAGTTTATTTATATATGGCGGACGAAAAGCTGCCGCCATTATTTCTTATTGTTTTAATTTTTTAATTACCTCATGGGAATGCATGACTGATCAGCTACATAATATCATTAGCTGACAGTCACACATCCATAGTGAACCTGTGCAGAATGTGTTAACAAGATAATTAATAGCTAGTCAATCCCTCACCACTATAAAAACCTGCATGTCTGCTATTTCTCCTGTGTAAGTCTTCAGGTTAATTTCAAGCTCGGGAGCTATTGCATTATTCTACAATTCCGAATACTCTGCTTGATTCATAATAGTTGTACTGCATCCAGTGTCTACCTGGAAGTTAATATTTTTGTTATTAACACCCAGCATCAGAGTGATTGGCGCTATTTTTGGAATGTCTGATTCCTTCATGCTATACATAGTACATGCTTCCTCTTCCTCATTGTGCTCTTTCTCTGCCTCCTCCCTCAGGTGGGGAGCACTATGACAGCTTTTGGACTTGCAGATGTTTGTCTGCCTTCCTCTTCCTGGAGTTTGCCCTTGATATTCACTTTTAACTTTATTTCTGCAGGCTTTTTTTATGTGGCCTTTTAATCCACAGTTATGGCATTTTCATTTATAAACCCACACTCTTGACGTAAGTGTTTACTCCCACAGCGGTAGCAATCTGTTGTCAGCGGCTGTTCCTGTTGTGTTTTGTTGCTGAACATTTTGTTTACAGACCTTTGGGAAATACAACTAACACGTGAGACTTCTTTTGACTGCAGCTGTAAATCTTTCACATTTTTATTAGCAGACTCAATGGTCTGAGTAATCTTCAATGCGTTCTCGAACGTTAAATCCACTTCAGACAGTAATCCTCTTTGAATTCTGTCATCATTTATGCCACAAACTAGCCTGTCTGTAAGCATCTGAGTCTCTTTACAGTTACAGTCCTATATTAATTTCCTTAGCTCTGCAACGTATTCCCCCATAGTCTCGCCAGCTTTTCGGTTTCATGAATTATATTTTAATCTCTGTACTATTTCGCCCAATTTCGGTTGAAATGCATTTTCAGCAAGTTAATTAGCTCCTCATGGTTTTGTCACCAGGCTTCTCTGGACTCAGCAAGTTCCTCATTAAACTGTATGTCTGGGCACCCACTCCACTCAACAAAATAACGCCCTTCTTATTAGCTTCCTCAATATCATTAGCCGTAAAAAACAAAATGTGTGACAATTTCACAATATTCCTCCCAGGTTTGTGTTTGAGGATTAAAAGTAACAACGGTCCTCACCGTGCCAGCCATTTTATTCTTTTAATTAAAATTAAGCCGCCCACATGTAGTGTTTTATTTATTTATTTATTTATTTATTTATTTATTTATTCATTCATTCATGTGTTTATTTATTTATTTTCTCTAGTGTATTTATTTTTTTTTTTTTAATATATATTTGCTTGTCCTATCTGGAATGTGGAGCTTCTTATTTTAAGTTTTTATTTTTGGACAAATAAAATCCTACCATTGACAAAACAGTTTCATCCCATTTGCGTTCTGATCTGACTATAATCAGCCCATTGACTGGAACATTATAAGAATATAATTGTTGTTGAATAGGCCAGTAGCGGGTCAGTATAAACGATTCTGAACAGGCACACAAATCCCTGATAACGACCTACTGCACATGCTAGTACTATTTATGAATAAGATTACATTCCTTGGCCTGATAGAAACCATGTCGGCTGAATAAACATATTTTTCTTTTACGTTTATTATTTAACCATGTTTGTCCACACTGCAAGGCATGCACTCTATTATAAGAGACATAAATCGTACCAATGGGGAGATGTCTTTGTGCTTAATGCAGGCATGAAATTGATAGTTAATTATGAAAAGATATCCCCAACTTTATAGCAACTGTCATTTTGTGTGATACACCATATGAACCTAGTGCAGTCATGTTCTCATCTGTATTGCACACCGGATGATCCCTGCATCTAAACGGCTCCACTGACCCCTCAGTTTATTGTTTTTCTACTCTTCCCACTTTTTGCTGGTAATAAATATTGCGGCTCTACTGTCATACCTCACTATATTTTTATTATGATTTTTAGTGCCAGTTAGTGATCCTACTGTCTTTGTTATATAAACAGTTACAGTATATTACACTCAGGAATATGCTTTCTTCATGTGAGGCAACAACTTTGTTTTCCAGGCACAGCTGCTGAAAGATTCCTGGGCCAGGCCTCAGCTCAGCTGCTCTGTAAGTCCTATTTTAATTATCTAAATGGGGATGGATCTAAATACCACCGCTGCGCAGTGCACAGGTGTAGAGGTGATACAGTGCTCAGTAATAACAAACACAACACAGTTCACTGTGAAAAACAGCTCTTTATTTGTGCTGGATTGCTTGTTTGGCAATCTTATATACTAATATCTGGCACTACACAACAGTGTGGATAGCGCAGGTAATAATAATAATCTTTACACATGGATTCTTGTTTTAGATCTCCCTTCCGACCGGTGAGGACATTAGGGAGGAGGAGGAGCAGTCATCCCTAGGGGAGGTGGAAGTCGGCCACCTGGAAAGTGCGCAACGTCATCGACCCGGTCGGGAAGTGCGGTGGCAATCAGGGATTGGATGACGGTTGTTGCCCTCGCTGACCAATCGGGACGGGGCAGAGTGTACAAATGGGGGCGTGGCCCACGGTTCTGTTCCTTCTGGCAAGGTACCAAGAGAGAAAAAGAGAGAGAGAGAGAGAGAGAGAGAGACGGTTCATTTTTATGGTGGACCTGCTAACCCATCTCCTTTTTACTTCCTAGAGAACCGACGGGGCGCTCCGGAAAATACGTCGGAAGAGCAACTACCGGGAAGTGCTGGGTTCACGTGAGTGCGTGTTTTTCCTGTGGCTTGGATTACAAGGGGAAGATAGATTGTTTTCATTTGTTTGGGACTGCAACCCTGTTACACTCTATGTTGTCGGGTTACACATTGTTGTGTATCCCAGCTTCCTTATTGTTTATTATTATTATTATTATTATTATTATTATTATTATTATTATTATTATTTTTGAGTGTGCTTTTACTGACCTGGGGAAGGAAATAAAAACCCAGGCACAGAAACTGGCCTGGAATCTCTTTATTTACACACCGCTACGCACATTCTGCCACAATCACCTTTCATAGTGGACCACTATCACAAAGCGCTTTACAAGATATGAGACTAGGGTGTGTGAACTATGCATCAGCTGCAGAGACACTTACAACAACGTCTCACCCCAAAGACGCAGCATAAGGAGATTAAGTGACTTGCTCAGGGTCACACAATGAGTCAGTGGCTGAGCTGGGATTTGAATACTTCTGGTATTGTGACTCTGCCCCCTTTCTGGATGGTCGACTTCCAACCGACCCTGGAATGACCTGCCAAACCATCCAGTCCGGGGCACACTGTTCCTGTTATACAGCGCCCTCACAGGTCAGGAGGGACATTGTTGACTAGGATTCATTCGCCCTCTGTCACAAACATGTATTGATGCCTTTGGTTAGATACCAAGGTTATGATGACAAATACCTGTATGGAGTGAGTTGTACCTCTAAACATATATATCTAAAAAAGCTTTTTTTTTCATTTAAAGATTTACTGTAAATCCAGCTCTAAATAGATCGATAACCCCTAACTGATTATGCCTGAATGTTTGAAACATGCAGTTAACACAGTCTCCGGCTGCCATCATGTAAACAGCGTGTGTCTATTATTAGTCGCATGGAGAACTGATGACAAAAATAATACTGCAAATTGTACAGTCAGGTCTGCAAAATTTATGGGCCACTTTAAAAGCCTGGTGATCCATTTCACTCCCCTGACATGCTGTAGTCCGTGTTACAAACAGGAGTCCTGTTACAGGCCCCAGAATTAACAAATTGACCATTCACCTGAAACATCTTTGGTTAGGTAAATAAAGCTGCCATTCAGATTGCTTTTTAGAATTTGAGAGATGGAGCTGCTAAAGTATGCAATTTAATGCTAAACCACCGCTCATGCAGCATCACACATAAGATTGCACTCTAAGTGTACTCTATTTTGGTCAATGCATCATGAATTGTGAGGCTAGGGCATGTTGTGTTTAGAACATTAGAGCTGTGGGAGGCAGGGGTTGGGGCAATTATCAGCCTTCCAAGCACTGTCCTTTCCATTGGGTAATCCCTCTCACAATCTGAGATAAAGCCTGGAAAAGACAAGTTGAAATGACAGCCTTTCAGCTTGTAAAGGCCCTTGTAATAATCAGTGTGTGAGATTAGCTGCGATATAAAAGAAGTTTCACTAAGAATACACTATTATGACCTTGCACTGACCACCTTCCATGAAGTCTTACATGATGAGGAACAAGGAAGCTGTCTAATAGATGTTATATAGCAGCAAGATGTATCCCTGTCACACTTCATCTAGACTGATACATCACAATTGTTCACACCATTCAGACCAGGCAATTACTGTCCCATTCCAATCTACTCCACACTGCCACTGTAATGAAAAATAATTAAGAGGCTGAAAATGAGTTTTTCACATGAAATGGTTTTCAGTGTCTGGACACAATCATGTTTGGCAGATGGCTGCAGGTTTGTTTTAATATAATAAAGACGGTTAATCATCTTCAAGGTGCACTCTAAATACATACACTTTTAACACTACTATTGCCAAAGGTATCAAAATAAAGCAGTAGATGATGACAGAGTAATAGGGATTTCAAGGTTACTGCATGACATGATTAATAGGTCATCTAGTCCTTGAAACTATGAAATGGGCAGGAGAATAATGTTTATAACGACAACACTATCTCTGCAGTCACCTACACTACTCAAGGAAGAAAATTAAGAGTGATTTGATCAGCCTATAAATGTACAAAACAATGCTAAAACAGCACAATAGACTAATGTTTTGCCAAATTGGGAAATTGATCCCATCAACAATACAGCTGTGCAGTAATTTCTTGAAAATGCTTGATGTGTTCTATGCTCTTCAGGATATTAAAGTTTTACCAGATTTTTGACATTGCCTTTGTTTATATGTTCTCTTATTTTGTTTTCTTAATTTTCCAGACCACTGTGCTTTAAAATGGGTTTATAATGCAACTTTTTAATGGTTATTGCTTTCTGGAAGAAGTGTATTTAAAAGATAGCTGCGATACAATACAGCTTATGTATTTACAGTAATCCTTGTAATCATGCTCGGTCAGTCTGCCTTTATTAGGACCCACAAAGGTTTATTTTGATCAACGAACCTCTGTCCTTTGGCGGGTGTACAGGATTTTTTTCCATGTTTAAATAAATAATAGTGCAAAAACATGCTTCTGTTCTCCTTGACCTTTGCGTCTTCACAAGTGCGATGTTGTCTCTCAAGGGATTTTTTGCCGGTAAAAATGTATTCAGCTACATTTAAATAAACATACAGATGTTACTACAGAGAAGGCAGCACGTTAAAAACTGAAAGTGACACGTTGATGTAAAATGCATACTGTGATTGGCTGAGATCCTTAAAAGTCTATAATAATTAATAATAACTGGGTATATAATTTAGAAAGTGAGACAATAATTAACACATGGTTTGGTGTACTGTTTCTATATTATTATGAAAAAACTAAAAAATATTTAATTTGAAAAAGACAAAAGTATTCAGGAGTTTTCTTATGGTTTGTTCTTTATGTCATGTGGGGGCTTGTGACAATGGTAAGTCATATTTATAAATAACGAATGTTTCTCTTTTCCCCTTTTATAGGCTCTTTGGATTTTGAGGTGACCACCAACTGGAGCGTAAGAGAGGAGGGACCACAACAGGTAAGAATCAAATGTTTTTATTTTCAACACACAATACTGAACAACAGCACAACAGAAATCAATTTCGACTAAAAGCCAGAAGGGAGCCAGGGTCTAATAGAAAAGATTATACAGTCAGCACTCAGATAATCGTTACCCAGATATATGTCAGTGACGTTTTATCACCCTTGTATTAAGAATAAAATGATTCCCTATTATATATTGTATATACTGAGCATCAAAAGAAACATATCACTTATATTTGAGCATCAAAAGAAACGTATCACTTATATTTGGATAAAATTCACTAGATGTGATCAAAAAATGACAACCTCTGTTTAGAGCAGGTGCACTGACTTTTTATTGTGCTGATTAACAATTGACATCACGAAGATGCTACAAAATGATCTGTCGATCTTGGGCAGGTGTTGGGACTCTTGGTCTCCCGGTTGGTGGCCTGTGATTGACAGAGTGTGTCTGGTTATACCGTCTCGCCAGGTTTTAAATGGCTGCCTTTGAGCACCCAAGAGGCGAGCCACAGTACGCTGCCCTACTCCAGCCTCCAACGAAGGCGCTGCTCTCTTGACAGATGTGGTATATTCTTTTTTTGTCTGTGATTTTCTTTATTGCTTTTATTTAAGCTTGCAATTCAACAACTGAAGTCACTCCATATCCAGTGTCCAATCAACTGTCTCACTAATTAGGTGATTAAGTGCATATGCTTCAGTCACAGTCACTAAATCGTGTCATGGTCAATGATGAATGATTGACTGATTAAAAAGAAACCAAAAACATTTCCTCAATGTCCATCATTTACATACCTTATTTTTTTTTTAATAAATGCGTTATAATAGTGATAAGTTTCTTTTGATGCTCGGTATATATGTAACAAATTAATGCACTTACCCGTCACACACAATTTTTGACTCCGTCACCAGTTTTCTGATTCAAAGCCCATCTCTTCAATGTTACAATTTATTTGAATATCCATCACAGCCTGCATTTTTTTCTCTCTCTGCATGCCAAATCAGCCTGTTATTATTGTGCAGTTACACAGCGTTTCCACCAGTTTCACTTGACAAAATTGCACCAAAACAACAAGACAAGCAATGGTAATGTAACAGTTAATCATTAAACAGTTTTTAGATACTGTGATGTATTTTTTTTTAAAATCTGTGATCTTTAGCTGTTTTTGTGCATTTTCATTTGCAAGTGAACTTTGACATTAGGGCCTTATCGAGCACTCTATTCTGCAATTTTGAATACTGACTTTGGATACTGTTTTAATACTGGAAACATTTTTTTTGTTGTTGTTTTTGTTGCTAAATTGCATTACCTTTTACATTATACGCAGTTCCGTAAATTGGTAACATTTTAATTTCATTTTGCTGTTCTGTCATAAACAGGTAGTTTTACATACCACTACAATATGTACCAGATTTAAAAGTATGTGCTGTATTACAGTCCATGTGTCATCTCTTTTGGTATGGGATATAGATTTCAGAATCTTATCGTTCTGAATTAAAATACTGCTGTTGAAAATATAGTAATGTACCAACAAAACCAATACAGTACATCTAAATGGAAGCCTACTTGTTTTAAAACAGTCTTTTCAGCTACATTGTATCATTTTTGTGTTCCCTGAAAAATGGACAAGGGTTGGAATGGCCAAGATGAAACAATCAGGTATGCGTCACACAGGTTTAACCATCTCTGAAGTCAACATTTTATAGGGTCGGATATGTGAGTGCTGACTGTATGAAACTAACTAATAGTTAATACTTTAAAAAGACTTTATACCTAAAACTATAAATACAAATCTCAATTTTACACGACTAATTATATCAATTATATTTACATTTGTCCTAGTCTTAATTCTTTAACACAGAAATTATTATACCTACTAACTAAATACTTGTTAAATAAATATAAAAATAAATAAATACTTACTAACTACATTCACCACAAAACTGGTTATATATATATATATATATATATATATATAATATTATATATATATTCTATAATGTATATATCTCGGTCGCGGGTGTCTTTAACCTCAAAAGAGCCAGCTGCCAACATTTCGATATGGTTGTAATATCTTCCCAGTACATATCTTTCTCAAGGGAGCCTGTGTTTGAATCAAAACATTGGAGGTATTTATAGGTGTTTGACGGCATGACAACTACTTGTTATTGTTTATATTCAAATCCATGATTTATTCTTACATGATGTAATGGTGTTCTATATGTGACATTACTTTTACTTATATCTTTAAGTCTATATTAATTCTAATTAACATTATTTTATATAAACTTATGTTTATATTATCATGCAATGCTGGCTCTGAGGGCCAGCCTTGATATGGTCTCCCCAGCACATCAGCATGCACAACTTTTGAATTAATTTTGTTTATTTAATTTTTTTTAACTTTTATATATTTATTGGAATTAATTAGTTCATTCTTTTCTGTTGAGTCCCGCTGGCATAATTGTGTTCAGTCTATTTATCCATTTACTTTCTTACTTTCAGCTAATTTTAACTGTTCTAATACTACAAACTTTACATCATTTATGTCATGTCCTTGACTGATGAAGTGCTGTACTAGTGGTTTATTCATTTTTTTATTTCTAATTAATGAAAGGTGGTTCTGAATTCTTTTATATAAAGTTGTTCCAGTTTCTCCAACATATTTTATTTCATCACATTTTTCACAGGCTATTCCATAAACAACATTGCTATTTTTACAGTAGGTATTAGTTTTTAGTGGATATGTGGTATTCTTATGTTTAATTATATTTCTGCTTTTGTCCATGTATTTACAAACTTTACATGTACTAGAGCAAGTATTTGTAGAACCTATTCTGTCAATTATTCTTTTATGTTTACTGTGAACTTGAATATCACCTAAATTAGCTTCTATTTTGAATGCCACAACTGGGGCCTTAAGAAACACTTTTTTCAATTTTTCTGAATTATGTAGAATACGCAAGTGTTGCCAAACTATCTTAGAAATATTGGGCAAAAGTTTAGAGTACATATTTACTAATGGGACTCTCTTGACCTTTTTATCTCTATTTTTACAATCTGGTAGATCATCTCTTTTTAGTTTATCCACTTTTCTTAACTCCGTCTCTATAATTCTTTCTTTGTATCCTCTTTTTTTAAAGATTTGTTTTTAATACATGTCTTTGTTTTACATAGTCACTTTCTTTAAAGCATATTCTTCGTATTCTTATTCCTAGCCCCTTTGGGATTACCCTTTTAGTGTGTATTGGATGTGCAGAGGACATGTGTAAATACTGGTGCATGTCGGTAGGTTTATAGAAGAGGTCAGTCTCAATTGAACCTTCTTCAAGTTTTACTATGGTATCTAAAAATTCTATTTCTTTTCTTGTCCATCGAAGGTCCACCTTAATATTACTGTGTATTTCGTTTGCCATTTTATGAAACTGGAAAAGAGATTCGATTCCATGTGTCCAAACCCCAAAAATATCATCTACAAACCGAATGTATTCTAAAGGTTCTCTTTCTGATTTTCTAAGTAATTGTTCTTCCCATTTCCCCATGTATGTACTGGCAAAATGCATTCCTGATTTAGATCCTATTGCAGTACCATCGTTTTGTTTGTAATTTTTATCAACAAATGTAAAATAACTGTTTTCTAAAACTACACTGATCATGTTCAGCACCTCTGCTGTGGGTAATGATTTATCTAGTCTATTATCTAGTGCTTTTTGACAAGCTTCTAAAATTTCTTTACGAGGGACACTTGGATACAAGGATTTTACATCCATGCAAAATAAAATTGTATTCTCTGGAAGGTTGTGCTTTAGTGATTCAAGTCTTTTTAAAAATTGTGTTGTATCCTTAACATAGCTTGGTAATTTCTCAACGTGTGACCTAAGCTGTTTTTCTGCTATTTCAGCTATTATGTGTGTTGGATTATCAATCGTGCTGACTTTCATTCACGTAGGGTGATTTTCTTTGTGCATTTTAGGATTTCCTCTTGCTTGGCCTGTTCTTGCATTATGTGGCTTCATGTATTTTTTAAATTATTTTGATATAATGCCTTTATTATATATATATATATATATATATATATATATATATATATAGAGAGAGAGAGAGAGAGAGAGAGAGAGAGAGAGAGAGAGAGAGAGAGAGACACAGACACAGCAGGGCAGAGATTAAAATCCTCCCTGCCATTAATTATCACCTGACCTGACTATCATTGTAAATTAAAGCCAGGTGCAGGGTATTTAAAGTGAGCTGTATGGAGAACCCAATTGATCCTCTTCAGTCCAGCTCCAGTCTGGGAGGGGAGCAAGGATCCTATGCAAAAGAAAGCAAAAAAACTAAAACAGGTAGCAGAATTGCACACAAAACAGGTCCTCAATGATTGTAATCCTTCTTGTGATATATTTGCTGTTTCATCAGATATCTACAGCACTAAAAATATATTCAGTAGATTTTACAAGAAATGTTTTCATTTACTGCAGCAGTGATAGGTTTCTGATTCCGTGAAACAATAACAATCCTAGTCTTTATTTAACTAAAGTATGCCACAGGTTTTGTATTTGTTGTCTAACAGTGACAGAAAAATGGTACAGTACTTTCCTTGTTTCTCAAGCGATTCTTTAACCATCTCTGAATGGTTCTCATATTTCTTTTCTGTCCAGTGTGCATGGTGTTTACTCCTAATCCCCTTGCTGAAGTCCAAAAAAGCATGGCCAACTTCTTGCACGCCCTCATTCTTGTTCTTGCCCAACTCAAATCCTCTCTATAGTTTTGGTTCCGGTTTTATAGCAGTCTGTCAATTGATGCAGAATAGTACACATCTCTGGCAATTTAAGTCTGGATCCTAGGAAAGGTACATGACTGATTGTGCTCAATTCTAAATTGCTGCAAATCTATTTATAGTGAGATGCAAACTCCGATCTCTCCTGTATGATAAACAGTCATGTATGCTGTTCGTAAACTTGTGGTTATTTTACGGTACTTGTTCACGAAAAAGAGATGCTTAGTACATCATACGTAGAAATTCTACAAAGGTCAAAGTGGCTATGAATTTGCAGTGTTTACGAACAAGTAAGCAATGTTAGTACATAGAGCCTAATAAGTATAAATTATACACCACCCCACGCTCTAAATTAGCACACATTTGTTTTTAATGCAGAATAAGGGCTCTATCCTGAATGCTGGTTCAGTGACGAGGCGACGAATGCAGTGTCCTGTTTTTGTCCTGTTTTATTTTATAATAATAAACTGTGCAGCAGCGCATCCATTTATCATTTCATCTTGCAGTACTGTGTTTCTTCTGGTCTGATGTCTCCACTACAACCGTCTTTGTCAGTGACACATGCACCTATATATACACTTGTGCTGGGATTAAATTACTAATTAATCATTCACTTGAATACCAGCACGTGAACTAATTTGTGCAATCCCCATGCCCACATACAAATACACACTTTTCTCTGCATGTGAAGTGATCATCCTCGTGTCTAAATACAAATATATATTTTAAATCACTCGTGCTACATAACCCCACATAACTAACATTACTCTAAACCTTAAAAAAGGAAATAATTCAGTGATCATTCCCCAAAACCGAAAAAGGAAATAATTCAATGATCATTCCCCAAAACCAAGAAACAAACAACTTGAGAGAATTTAAAAGACATTTTATATTTATTTTTTTTATATTTATATTACAATTATATTACTTGTGTGCAAAAGTAACAGGTTGTTTTACATTTCTCTTAAACGAGAAAAAAAAAGACAACGGTTATCAGGTTAAGTTAGGGATAGATTCAATCAAAACATACTGCATATTTTTGTGCTCTATGGTACTGTTTAATCTAACTTTTGTAAGTGAACTTCTTGTATACACAGTATGTAAGCACGCAAAAAACTTAAATATTAGATTCAATAAAAAAACACACATATACAGCACCACTGGAAAGTAGGTGGAGTATGGAAGAAGTTTTTAAAATCATAAAAGCAGTCAACAAAGTTAGTTCCAGTCACTGTTTCAAGCACGAGGACACAGCTGGATATTGAGTGGAAACATACTCAGGTCAGTGGGTAGGTGTATGAGATACCTAACCATGTTGTTGCTGCCGAGTCATTTGGATGTTTCTGGAATTGACCAGCGACTAGCAATAAGAAGAGCATTGATGCACAGAATAGCCTCTTATATAGGGAATAATGCAGACTGTAGCTCTTCTGATCAATTTCGCCAGAATTCAAATTGAATGATTATATTTTTTGTTAAAATACAGTTTTTTGTACCTAAAATAAGGTTTAAAATATAATACGCAAGAACAGTTAAAACAAAACATTTGTAAATTTGCAAAAAGATGGTGAAAAATAAGGATCCATCTCATTCTAGAGGAGAACACAAACTGCTTAAAAACATCCTTCTGCAAAGGTTTAAAGAAACAGAATGTATCGTACTTATTTTACTCTATGACCTAGTTCACAGAACACTCTCTATGTAATGACTGTTACCATGTGTCTACATTTATCTTCATTGTTCATGTACCCAAGACATGAAACACTGCCCTGGAGAATGACCTTGCTCTGAAAGAGTTTTCTTAAATGTCTCTGTATCTTAAAAAAAAAAAAAAACAGAAAGGAAATAATGTTAATCAATTACAATGAAAATTATGTTCAAGTGCCATTTAGGAAAGCTGTGTTGCTTTATTGTTACTTAGAGCTAATAGTCATTAAGCTGCTGTCAGTATATCCTATGGATGCAGAAGCAAACGACAAAGCTAACCTTCAAACAATAGCACAAGACGAATGTATTGGAACACAAGACAAGCATACTATGCCTTCACTTCCCTTCACACATCAGCATGACAAAAGTGGGTGGAATGCAGGGTGTTGAAATTCAGACTGGTTTGTTAGCTCTTACATATAAATCAATCATTAATTGTCACTTCTGGCATCTCTACAGCCATACCCAATAATACAAATACTGGCACTGATAGTTCTTTGTTCTAATGCAAATGGAAAGAGTTGTTATTACAAAGGGCATATGCCTTTATAACAGCTGCAGTTTCAAGGGAAAGGGTTAAATTATGTGCTCACCCTCCCGGAATTATGAAATCTTTCTTTATGTGGTACAATGTCTTTCCGATGCTTAAAACAATAACACGCCAGCATCAAGTTATCTGAATTTCTCACAGATGTGTATTTACTTCTGACAAAGCTGAGGCGTCATGACCATACTGGAGATACCACTCTTAAAACACAACTAGGACTTAGGTATGTTAGACGCTCAGACCTCATCCCAATACAAAGATATTTTAGTAACCATCTGAAATGTGGCTCATAGTTAACAAGAAGGCAGCACATACTGGATGTACTTCAAATAAATGCCACTGAGAATAATGGACATTTATGTGTAGCAACCTTTATACAGACTCCCCCCCCCCCATGGAAACCATGGTGACCTAATCATGCTTTACTGGCTTTAACCCTTTGTGTCATTTTCGTTCCTAAATCTTGCCTTTCAACCTATTCTAACTCACTGCTTACAAATTAAGACAGTTTAGCAATTTATGACAAATGGCTGTAAGTGAACTGTAGTGATTCAAGTCAGTGACTTAAATGCAAAGCTAAAATTGTATTTCCCACGGTTCATTTACCTTAATAGTGTCCATTATTACATTGTGGGTTAGGGGGTAAATAAAAATTGGGTTGTGAATTACTGAGGAGGATGGTCATGCAAGCAAATGTCAAGTAAGAAAGAGATACAGTCTTTGTCATCCTTATAGATGTCTTGATATAAATGGAGATCTCAGAGAGGAAACAAGTTATTTGAGGCTATTAGCAAGTAAAAGCAGGACAGCATTTTGCGCTTGTGCCAATTAATACTAGTTATGCTGGCACTGATTATCGCTAATCTCGATTTCTACTTTGCCTGTATGAGAAGATACAGTTTCCCTTATTAAAACAGATCCAGGAAAACATTTAAGACCACAGTAATTGCTAGTGTGGTAATGATTTGTTTCAAAGACATATCTAAACACTATCCGTTTAAAATGTATGGCCTTGCTTTGGCCCTTTTATCACATAGAAAGCACTGGGGAGAGAATCCTATGTGTATTTAATCCAAATAACCCTGAGGGAGCCCAGATAATGCTATCTTCAGGAAAGTGTTCATATAAACCATACAGAAAATTGTTCATTGTTTTAAATGGATACAAACCATGTGTGCACATATCTACAACATGTAAACAGTCATTTACAATGTGTCATACTTATTTTTTTTGTTTCAGGACACCCAGATTCCCCAAACCTCCTTCTTTAACCTTTTCAGTGCCACAGTAAAGTCAATGCTACAGTACGCCCACCTGGTGTGCCGGAATTAAATAACACACAACTCTACATTTTCCAGTGAAATCTTAAGTATTTTCCACCAAAATACAAATGTAATATTGATATAATCTAAAAAGTTACATTAAAAAACAAATACAAAATAAAGTAGTACAATTAAAAACAAACCAAAAATAAATGTTACTATTTAACTGGATTACTGAGATTTCAAACAAGATCAAAATAGAAGTATCCAATTCAACTTTACAAATGTATTCATTTGAAGAGCATTGCTGTCTTACACAGAACTTAATGAATCTGTGATTTTCATCAAAAGGGCTTTTAAAGAAATTGTACATGTTACTGAAGCATTCCTTCTTAGAATTATATAATATAATCAGAAAAGTGTAGCACAGGGGTATGGGTCGGGGTTGGTAGCTGAAACAATCAAATATAAGCCTGATACCAGCTGTTTACCACAAAATAAAGATGCCAATATTGGGAAGATACTGTATTGACAATAGTAAGTACTGATTGATTACATGTTGAAGAAAATACATACAAAAACAAAAACAAAAATTCCAAAACTCATAATTGTGTGATTTGGTCAACACCGATATCAGCGCTAAGCTTCAGTGCGGGAGGTCCGGGTTTCACGTTCCAACTCCGCCTGTGAGATTGTTACAATAATATAATAGAATGTAATCCCTTCTAACAGATATTGCATGTGCTTCATTTCCCATGTAAATACAGTTGTGCAGCACCAGCTATCATGACACAGAATATTAAAACCCATCTATGCGAGACTATGACAGAAATACAGTGATTCTTGGTTGTACATCTCCCTCCCAACCTGTGAGGGCGCTAAGCAATGAGAACAGAGTTCTTTGGACGGGCTGGCCTGACAGTTCTTTCCCAGGGTTCAAGGGAAGTCGTCCAGCTAGGAAGGCAGCGAGACTCCGTTGCAATAACACATTGACCTGGAAGGGAAACAACGTGGCAGCGATAGAGTGGAGAGGCGGTTGCACTCGTTTACCAAGGGGTAATGTGTGGCAGCATAAAAAGGGATGGAGAATCGTAATGGCATTTGGTTTTGTGAAATGAACTGAGGAGGACTGTGAGAGACCCCGTAAACCTTGAAACAGTATCGTGAGTGTTTTTTGTTTGTTTGTCTGTGTGTAATCATCTTGTTTGTAACACCACACTAGACGGCTAACACGATTCCAGAGCTGTCGCCGAGGTCCAGCACTAAGCTGGAACAGCACTACACTATTGTCACAAAAATTAACTGTATCACTTACCACAAGCCTTACTGCACACACCCAGGACTGGTGACCGTGTAGGTATTATTGTAGGATGGATAAGTGTTGTTTATTATTTATTGTTTGGGTCTGCAAGCCTGTTATTGTTTACGCCGTGCAGTACATTGTGTATCGCCAGGGGATTATTGTTACTGATCACCAGACATGGATACAAAATAAAAACCACTTTCCAAACCAGATTATAAGCCTCTGTTTGTTCATTACCGCACTGCATCCCTCCTGCGCCTGTTTCCACTCAGCCACTTTGCCAAAGAGACACATTGAGGAAGCCAAGGGACAAACTCACAAATTGCTGACAACTGTGTTTACATGCTTTGATGCAATGACAGTTATATTGGATAAACAAAGGATAAATTGCATTTGGGAAGACCAACACATGGAAGGCATCAAATATACAAATGAATAATCCCAACTAGGCCTGCGTATAACTAAGAAAGGACCACCTCAGTTTCTGCTGTGAGGTTATAACCAGTTGTCTAGAAAATACAACTTACATTGTGTGTAACTTATTATTCACTTGGTTTCCCTTAACGCAGACCTGTTATTCAGCAGTTCTTTTAATGCAGTCATTGGAGGCAAATATTGTTACTAGGACATTTTTGTAGCATGGACCGGGCCGAAATGGGGAAAATGAAATGTAATAAAATGTTACTGCATGTTTCACCAACAAATGTGAGCTAGAATACCAGTGCACCAGTGATAATAAAAATCAAATAGAAAGCTTGGCTATGGAAACAGTAGAGCACAAATCAAAAGGAGGTTATGATGCGGGTGTATAATACATTGATGAGGCCTCAAGCAGACTGTTGAAAAAGAACATTAAACACAATCAGAATTATTAAACAAGCAATCCATAACCTTCTTTATTTTATTTTTGTGTACAATATATTACTGTGCTATCTACAGTTTTGTACTCCTAAAAAAATGTGAATAGAAACTGGGACTATTTAACAATTGTAACCTTTCTGACTGGGACAAGTTTTCCCGGGACATCTAGTAACCCTAATTTTAACCCCCCAGCAAAACAGAATGTTTAAAGAAACATACACCATTGTGGAGAGCCCCTGCGTCAGAATGATGTCAATACTTTATAAGGAGAAGTACTTTCATGTCAGAATCAAATTTAAACATATGTACAAAGATATGTCAGTGTTTCACAATTAGGGATAGCAGAGTAGCTTTTGTTGAAAGGTTACAGTGTATAGTAAATGCATTTTTCAAAATGATTAAAGACATTCTGTTCAGCTTTAATCCTGATAGAGGGTTGAATACTGGTAACAGGTGCCATTTTTGGAGTAAATTGTTATCGATTTGAGTCCTCCAACACATACCTGCTTAAGCTTATTTGAAATTCTACAAGACCAGTGTGCTGTGAGGTTGTCATTCGCACAATTCCTACACTCGGTGTGCAATCCTGCAGCAACCAAATATACCCATATACCTGGGTGTTCTGGCTGCAGGGACGAGTCATCCAAGCCTATTCAAACATGTACACATGCTAACCATGCTCATAAAGTCAACAAAAGAATGATGTTCTTAGGTCCCGTTCATGTTAATGGGTTCGCTTGACAAAAGCAGTGTGTAATTACTTGGATTGTGCTTGTATTTATTTAAATTGAACTTGTTTTGCAGTTTAAAGCCTTCTTTCCAGCACATGATGGTCTGGTTTGAATCCCCTCTGAATATCACTTTTTTATGTAACTATTTTTTTCACTAAACACAGTCACACATGTAATTAAATATTTACCTCAAGCAATCAATATCACTATCCATCACCGTTTATCTATCTTTCCTTTTTGTTTACTGGTAAAGCCCATGTCCTTTGACATTTACCTTTCTATTCAGGGCACTCTTATTACAGATGCATTTATTCATTCATTCATTCCTCCCTCCGCTCATGAATACAAATGAAATACTGACACACCTTATTCGACCTCCCAGATTTCAGAGACTGTACAGTTGTTGATTGTACCCTTCTATTTCAAGCACTTCAAATGCGCTGCAGAAATAACACATATAAATAACAAAGAACAATTAATACAAATTACATAAATACAACCAACTGCACAGTCCACCACTTTTATATTAGATAGTGCTAGACTATAATTACCACTTGGTATATAATTGATTAAAACTACACAACTGGGAATTTGTTATAGAACAGAATGAATATATATGTTAATATATTTCAAGATTGGGGAACAGCACATCAGTAAGTTTCACTAGCTGACCTTGAGAGAAAGTGTCTTGAAAACTAGGGGTGCGTTTCCAAATATTTTCATTGGAACAACTTAAGTTGTGTTTTTTTGTTTTGTTTTTTGGTTATTGAAACCCAAATGCATTACACTGAACTATCAAAGGCTTTTTTGCTTTCCTGTTTTATTTTGGGGGGGGACCACTCCCTTTATAATCCTTTCCATATATTTGAAAAAGGTTATCTATTCAGCAAAATCAAGATGTTTAGTAAGACAAGGTCTACATGGGATCAAATGGATTCTGTCCCACCAGTTGTTCTGAATTTTTTTAACAGTGGGTTCTGTACCGTAATCCTTTAAATATTGAAGTGTGTAAGACCTGATTTTGTGGGGCTTCATTATTGATAATACTTAATAAGGTGTAAGCAAAAACATTTTAAATTCTGGTACAAGCTGCTTCAACTGACAGTCACATTTCATGAATCCAATCTAAATGCATGGATTAAAGCCTTTATTTTCCTTTTGTGAAAGTAAGCAACAGTGCCAGAGACTGTTTACAAATGGAGAGCAGTGATTGAGCACTAATGCAGGATCAAAGAGCATTTCTCGGTTTTTGGCACAGCACTGGGTTTTAATAGGTTACTTTTTAAGGTTGGGTGGCAGAGGACTTATTAGCATTCATAGAGGAGGGTAAACCAATTAGTTATATGACTGGCTTGTCTGCATTCATTTGAGGAATAGATTTGATCACCAACTATGTAACAGAAAAATATTATGCATGTTTTCAATGATTCTCAAAAAGAAAATGAAAAATATATTTCACAGAACCTAGTTTATTTCATAAACTGTATTGACTGGACGCACACAAGAAACTTACAGTTCACAGCAATGTTTTGTGGTTTATATTTTTAGTCCAGTTTGGTTGTAATACATAAACATACACATAATACATGTTTTTATTTTATTTTATTTTTTTAGATCAAAGAAAAAAAACTATAGAATATAGAAACTTTATTGGTATAGTGTAGAATAGACAATTGTATTGAACAGAGTCGCATCACTCTGGGCTGCAGTGAGAGTGATAGAATCATTTCATTGTAAATTCCAAAACATACCCTTTTAATGATGTCATTTATGACTTCTCCTCACTATATCTGGGTATGTGGCAATTTGACAAACATTCCTTTGCATCTTGTTATCTCTGAGATTCTCCCACCTCCCCATACAACCAAGCAGAGAACAGAACCAAGGACCCCTTTCACAAATGCTCATAAATGATCATATTTGCCCTCTCTTTAGTCAATCTGCAATTTATTGAGACAGACACTACATTCCAAAATACCCCACCCGAACTCTGTGCTCAATATTTCTCCATTGAAAGTGCCATACATTCCAAATATTCTAACAATATGACTATGGACTATCACATTTCCTTACAGTCCTAACCCTAACCCTAACCCTAACCCTAACCCTAACTCAAAAACCCAAAATACCACTCCCAGCTTCATTATTCAATTTGTAACAGAAAATTGCATATTATAATCAGTTCCTTACACATTCTCTTCATCTCCATAACACCAGTCTGTGATTATCAGGCTCATCAGCAATCTGACGTTACACAAACGTGCAATTCATAAACTATTTCACATACCTCAAATATTTCTCCAATAATATAAAAAACTTGACAGTCCCTTTTTGTCTTGCAGTTCAAGATTTTAAACCTGCCAATTGCATCCTTCTGATTGAGTTCTCATTAGGTACCTTCTTCCATTAGTGTGAGTTGGTCCCTTCGGCATCTTTAAACATTATGGGGAAGGCAATTCACAGTATAAAACCTTACCCCCAGGCCTTTCCAAGCACCTTCAAGTGATAATAAAAACCTGTTATTTAGTTCTGAATTTTAAAGCCCATGAAACACAAGGCAACTTCTAAGCAATTGTTTTGGCAACTATGATATTTTGAATATGTTATTGTGAATGGGCAGCTTTGTGGTGCAGCCTATAATGGCTATAAAATAGTAAAACAGAGGCAAAGGAAGGCAGGTTAAGCTCTCTTGTGCATTTATTTACAAAGTGCAATGTCTCTTTAAATATTTTAACACTATATACACTAGATCCCAGGCAGATAAAGTATATAAATAACTGGTATAATTGCCAACAGGCATAGCGGTTGATGTGGGACTGGCAGGTAATCATCTCTGGATGGCCAAAGTAGTTACCTGCTTTCAGTCCAAGGAGATATAAAGGAGAACTGTAGACTTTCCTGTAGTGCTCCTTGCCCTGGGTTCATCAAGTGGAGGTACTGCTCCTTTTATACACCTGTGGTTCAGCTAAATTGATTGTTAATTAATCAATGAAGTCCCAGCCACAGTCTGCACATGTATTTGGCATGCATTATATTAACCCCATCCTTGGCATACTGGAAGTATTTGTATTATTATTGTTATTATTGATGTTTGTGTGCGGGCGGACGGAAACAGTCTATCATTATTATTTATTATTTGAGAGCTGTGAAAAGCTGATCTTATGAAGTGTAATTGGTGTGAATGGGGTTGAATCCCCATCCTGATAAATCTCGTCGGAATGTGGCTGGAGCCTTAATAAGGTAATTATTTGATTAATAGGAAATTAAGGCTCTGGCCACGGAATATAAAAAGACCCACTCGGGGTTCATTAAATGGAGAGCTTAGAGAGCAGAGAAGAAGATGGTAAATTGAGAACGATCTGAATCAAGAGATCCAAAAGGTACTCATTTTGTGAAATACCATATTTGATAGTGTTTTTGTTTGGCCAAGGTGCCCTTTTCTTTTGTGTGTTTAAAGCATGTTTGTTTAAATCTTTTCTTTTGTGTGTTTAAAGCATGTTTGTTTAAATCTTTTCTTTGTGTTTTATCAACTTGTTTGATTTATTAGTTAATAAATATATGGCTGCAGCTGTTTGAGCCCCGTACCACTGCCTGTGTACTGCTTCCCTGGTCTGATGTCACACCTGCAGCCATCTCTGCCACAATATTATATACAGAGCATCAAAAGAACAGTCATATTTGAGAATCAAAAGAAACATATCACTTATATTTGAGCATCAAAAGAAATTTATCGTTATATTTGGATAAAATTCACTAGATGTGATTGAAAAATGACAAACTCTGTTTTAGAGCTGGTGCAGTGACTTTTTAATGTGCTGATTAACAATTAACATCATGAAGATGCTGCAGAATGATCTGTTGCTCTTGGGTAGATGTTGTGACTCTTGATCTCCCAGTTCGCAGCCTGTCATTGACAGGTGTGTCATGGTCAGGGATCGAGTGATTAAAAAGAAAGCAAAGACATTTCCTCAATGTCCATCATTTTATATACTTTTTTTTTCTTTTTTTTAAATAAATGTGTTAAAAGTGGTAAGTTTCTTTTGATGTTTGGTATATAAACACAGGGGCTATTGTCTGAACTCTTCTTGTAGGGAAATTGTGGGATTTATGAGTAGAAAGTCCCACCCACTGTTGCAATTTGAGTAGTCTGCCTTTTTCAAGAAATTCTGTACTAGTGCACATAAACGTTGTATCCACCCTACACCTGTAACAGCAACAACTAAAGAAACTGTTCACAACAACATATCCCTTGATATTTTGATAACAGAATATCATAATAACTCATTCTCTTTGTCTTTGTCCCAGATAGCTGTGGCTGCAAGCTTGGAAGCTTCCCTTTGTTGCAAATGTTCTATTGCTAGAATGTTCCCAAAGATTGTTTTCTTCAAAAGTCACCAGAATAAGTCATCTGAAATATTAATTGTAGAGATGAACTGCAAGCAGTGAAGCTTTTCAAAACTTTGGGCTTCCTTTTGCTTTAATTGCTACAACATTAGAATGCAAACATACGTGACAGTGCACTATGGGTAAGACTTCTCATGGATATGACGCTGTCCATATTACCAACCAATAGAAATTCATAAATTGAACAAATAATTTGTTTGTTTGAAATCACTCCCTTTTTTTTTCGATCAGCAGCAAAATCTGTGGATAAATCTCAGTGCTCTAACAAATTCAGGTCATTGCTCTTGTGGGGGTGTATTTTACATGCATCTTGAATCCAGCTTAAATTAAATTGGCAAAAATCAAACCGTTTAATGCAAGAGACAAAACAGCTATAGCAAGAGAGCTCTGAATAACACAGTGAGTGTACTGATGGTAACATTTTTACCTGCAGCTACTCAAATATGCCAGCAGAGCAAGGACAGCTGACTAAGCACACATGGGATGTGGTTTAATTAAGCTGTGTGTGTTAAATTGATTTTTGTCCTATACTGGTTATAGAGTTGTGAAATGGTTCTGCCTTGAATCACATCTACTTATTTATATCAGCAAGGAGGAACATCAAACCTATTATGTTTCAATAGCAAAATAGAGCAATTTAAGATGAGAACCTGCAGGGTGTTGTTTATTATTTTGTAGATATTTCATATATCAGATTGAAGCCACAAGGCAATGTGATTCTCAAGCAATTCTCAGAAGTGAAAGAGACAGAGATGAGCAGTACATTTCCCCTCTCCCTTATGGAACAAACATATATTTCTTCTATATGATAGAAAAGTATGAACCTTATACTTTTCATATATAGAAATTGGCTCCTTTTTATATATTTATTTTATATGGATTACAGACTAATGAAAATATATGGTGCACCATATATTTTCAACATATAAAATAAATATATGGATTACAGACTAAAATATATTTTAAATATATACCATGCACTTTAAATATATAAAAAGGGTCCAATTTCTGCATATGCATACAAGGATCATGCTTTTCTACCATATATTAAAATATATGTTTTTTTTTTTTTTTTTTTCCATAAGGGCTGGGGCACTTCTATTGGAGCTCTTATTTATCAAACTCTTATGATATTTTTTTAGCTCTGAAGTGATGTCTGTTTCTGGTTTGGGTGGATCTGTTTTTTTTTCCTTCATTCTCCCTGTTTACGTGTTGTGAGAGGATGAAAGATTACCTTAGCTTGGAATGACCCATCTGACCTTTCTCTGAAAGCACTGGGCAAACTATTAGCATTGGGAGGGTATATCCATTTGAAAGGTAGAATTTATTAAGGAGAACCATGACATCAGTGTAGGAGAAACAATACAATGTCAGCTTTTAGTGTTGTAAGCTAAGGCTTCTTGGCTGGGCTCCCCTGGATTTAATTATTCTAAACTAAAATATGAAATCCCATTTAATTGTATTCTGTTTGGTATGACTGGCAATTAAAACATTTTCACATGTTTTTTTTTTTTTTTTAATATACATATCCTTTCTTCACTGCGTGTATAATTGTTAACTTTCCTATCCGTGTATATAAATACATGTGTTTCTTCAAAGGCATTGCAGTTTCTCATACACCATAGAGTTCACATAACAAGATGTTTTAAAAGTCAACTTGACCGAAGGGGATGTACTACAGTATATCCTAATAACCTCATGAGTGAAAGAACCACAGTACTCTGCAATGGTTCATGGGGTATTCTGTTTCAATAGCAAGCACAAGAAGCAAATATCTAAATTAAACAGCTTTGGAGGACTTCTTTAGGTAAAACTAAGCAGCAAGGCATAATTTGGAAGTGTACGGTTCACCTAGGAAACAAGGACCAGGAGTCACAAATGGAGATTAGATATCTCTCGCCAAGATAAGCACCAACTAAGACGTAGCTTTACAGTAAATTAATGTCATCCATCTGCTTCTCCATCCATTTGCATTTCTTTCCATCTGATGATATAGATATCCTTCTGTCTGGTGTTGATGGCTGAAATGTAATGCTGGCTCCAGGGATTGGCTTATTTTGCCTCCCCAGAGCATCAACACACACAGCGGCTGCGATGCTGGTTCCGGGGATCAACCACAGTGTAGTCTCCACAGCGCATCAGCATGACAACCGTCTGGATTGAGCTAAGTAGGGTACATCTCTGGGGTCTTCAAGTGGGCAACTTCCATCCTCTGTGTTTCGTCAACTAGCCCATGACACCTCAAGAGGGCTCGACAGTGATTCTGGCCTCCCAGCATCATCCCTCTCCACCCCCCACTCAACTCAGCCCAGCTTACTTACCCGTACATCAGCATTGCTTTTTTATTGTGCTTGAGATCCCCAGCTAGAATCGTTCCGTCTCAACTGCAGCCAGTTGCTGCTCCTTTCTGTTGCTTCAGATAAGTTCTTCACTGTGTGACGCAACTCTTGGCCACTGAACCCGACATCTCTGAGAAACCAGGTTGTAGAGTGTGCCACAAATCCTCAACAACCCACCTCCACTGGATAAACCTGGACTCTCCATCCTCGCTGTTCCACTTCAGCAGCTAGTTGAGCACAACAAAGTTTCTTCCTCTCATACACCTCATCCACAGCATCCTCCCATGGCACTGTTAACTATGAACAAGGTGTGCTGATCCAAACCACAAGACAATGTCTGGTTGAAGATTAGTGGTGGCAATCTCAGGTGTAAAAATAAGCCATTGAGCCACATCTGCCAGCATTTTCCAGTCTCTAGCAGCTTCCAGTTTCCCTGGTCGAGGCTTGGTTTTAACACCTTTTCTTGGTGGTTGCTCTCCTGGACAGAGGAATATTGTCTTTTGTGTGTAATGCTTTGATGGAACTGATGGCAACTTATTGGTCAGGTTACGCTTGTCTTCCAATGCTAAGGCCAAACATCGCAGCAAATGGTCATGGCGCCAAGTAAACTGCCCTTGGCTAAGACCCACCTTACATCCTGTCAAAATGTGCCTTAATGTTGCAGGTGATGAACACAAAGGACATGAGGGATCCTCACCCACCCAAAGGTTTAGGTTCTGTGGTGATGGGAGAACATCATATGTTGATCTGATGAGGAAACTGATCCTGCTCTGTTCCATTGTCCATAGGTCTTGCCAGCTGATCTTGCATTGTTCCACACTCTTCCATCTCATCCTGTCTCCCTGCTTGGCCTGAGAAATGGCCATTACACATCTCATCCTCTCCTCCTGCTTTTGCACCTTGTTGTCTACCAGCGTCCTCCTTTGAGCTGGGGTTGCCTTGTGCCATGTAGGAGGAGCTGAACTGAGACCAAGACCCCCTCTTCCATGCTGAACTTGCCCCATAATATCACCGAATCGAAGGGCAGCCTTAGCATTTTCCACAGCTTTCTTTGCCACCCACGTTCTTCTAATTTTCAACACAGGTGCTGCCTCCCTTACGCATCTGTCGGGTGAATCTACTAATGTAATTTCCAGCCCATCCTTGGTGCACTTAAACTCCTCGGTTAGAGCTGAGATGGTACCTGCAGTATACCTTTACTATCAAGTCCCACTCTGCTGAGGCAGTGTGGAACTCCCAACCATTTCCTGACATATGAACTGATTAAAGCATCCAACTTTTCAACTGTTGTCAAGGAAACCTTGTACACAGTCAGTGGCCACAGCACTCTTGGCAGTAGACCAAACAGAAAGTTTCAGTTTGCCTAGTAAAGCGCTACTGTCTATGCTCTTCAACCCTTCCACTGCTTGTTAAATTGTGACACTGATTATTTTGTAAAGAACTGATAAACAGCAATACATGAGATCTGAGTGAAAACATGCACAAAACAAACAGTTGTTTATGCTACACTGATTTTGCTTTCTTTGAGCACTGGATAAGAATGGCATGTTTGAGCTAACAGGAGATCATGTAACTTCAAAATACTGCAGGAAGCATTTGTAACATATTATCTACTGCTGATTTAGATAAGAAGTTTATTTTTTATATTGATTGCAATTTGGCAGGTCATTAAAGTGAACTATAAAGTGGGAGGAATAAAGTGATTTTAATAATTTGTCAAAGTAGAGGATTTCATAGAAACACAGTACTAGGTACAGTGGACACCAGTGGAGCCTCCTCAGATGAAGCAAGTGAGGCAGTGCCTCCTCAATTTCAGTGAAAAAAAAAATAGTATAATATAATATACACTGTGGTAAAGCTAGTTTGCACCCTTAAAACAATCGCCCCAGAAACAAGAACTGCATTTTAGTGCTTTCCTGCAAAATACACAAACAAAGCAAAAGTCTAACTGCTCCAAAGAGTACTACCTTAAAATTTAACAAGTTCTAATTATAACTGGACAGCTACGCTGTTTACCAGTAACAAGTATTAAATCCCTCTGTCTTCCTTTTTCCAGGTCTGAACACACTCAGGCATCATACAGACATCCTTAGCACAGACAACCTAACAAACATGTGCGACCTGCTTTTATACCTGCTTAATCACAGGCAGGTGTGTCCCTCATTTCGATAGAGCAAGTTGCTTCCAATTCTGGCTCTAATTCTAACCCCACGGCATTCTGGGGGTTAAAGTCCCGTGTTAATGGCAGACAGCTTTAAAAGCAGGTCACAAATGTTTGTTCGGTTACATTTTTGTAGTCTTCATCATTCTGAGGTATACGAAAATCTACGGCATTAAAAAACTAAGTCGCTTTGAGAAAATGTAAAAATTATAAATTTCACTTGCAATTGTACATTTATCATCTGTCTTTTGATTATCAATGAGGAGAGTAGTTACACATTTTTTACTTTGCAATTGCTTTTCTAAATTTAAAAAATAAGAATTACTTTCACCCGTTTCTATCCACTTTACTTTAGAATGAATTAAAGCCCCAGTGACTTTATATTTATATAGGTTGTATAGCTGTGATTGCAAAGTCGTTAATTTTACATTGTTTATTTTAATATGTTAATAGAATGAGCCAGTAGTCTATCTGAGATTAAGAGTTGTTGCTAGAATTAAACCATGAGAATTGCTTAATACAGGGATGAATATGGCGCCATACGTCTATCAAACCTAGTTCATTACAAAACTCAAGGATTGAATGGTTATGCAATGGGATTTATGTTTTGCTGGAAAATGATTTAGCCCAGTGGTACTCAACTCTGGCCCTCTAGATCAATTCCATTCCTGATCTTTATTCCAACCAGGTCCTAAATTAGTTAATTGCCTCTTAACAGCTTCAATTACCTACATTAGAACCTGCTTAAAAACCTGGAGTGGATTAGATCTCAAGGGCCGGAGTTGAATACACACTGGTATAGCCATCCGTCTGGAGCTATGTTGAAGTCACCAGCTATTTTATTATACTGTCAGTCGAGTAAAACAGTTTCCATTTCTTAATTAGGGAGCAAATAATAGAGCAGTTGTTTATTCCTTGCTACATTATTGAACCTGTAAATGTTAATCAAAATGTGATTAATCTCATCCAATTTTAATTTAAGGTCTGAGTTATTTTCGCCTGTTTTTTACTGTTGTTAGATTTGTGGTTATAACTCTTTAACTATAAAGGTTACAGGTACATGTCATACATAAAATTAATGTGCATACATTTTTCATAAAAAAGTGAAATAGTCTGAAACTCACCCTGTTCAAGACATGTAACAAAAACCACAGAAACAGAGATGCTTTTTAGAAAAAAAAAAACTAAAACATTATTTATTGTTTGTAAAAATGATTTTAGCATGGTCAGTTCAAATCTGCGAGTGCACAATGAAACTTCGGCATGTAGGGAACAAATTGGATACAAAATAAAGGATTTATGGCCATATATACAAAAGGGACCAAAAGCAACCAAAAAAATATTGATTCATTGAAAATGTGCAAACAGAAAAAAATTCAAATTATTCGTCCTAGGCACCTTGATCATGTGGCACAAGATGGGGCTGTTCACTGTGGCTTGGTGGCCGATGGTCTTCAAGCCAGTAATCTGTGACACCTGCTTGATGTGGGAAATCCGAGAAAACCCAGCGGAGCTAAACCAAGTGTGCGTAAAGTGCCGCGCGATCCAGGATTTGCATAAACTAGTAAGCATGCTAGAAATGGAGCTGGAAGAAGTGAGACAGCAACAAGATCTTGAGGAACTGGCACACCCACAATTCATGGAAGTCTGCATCACCCCTAACAGACTGAAAGCCACCAGGGAGATAGAAGGTCAGAACAGCTGGGTTCAGGTAGGCAGAAGCAGGGAAAAAAAGAAACTTCGTCAAACACAACCACCAGAAATCAAAACAACCAACAGATTTGAGTCACTTCAGAATTGTTGATGAGCAGAACCAACAACAAGAGAATGAAAGGAACAACATCCAGGACCCCATTGACAGTGGTGACCAGACAGCAAAAAGAAGGGAGGTCATGATTGTTGGGGACTCCATATTGAGAAACACAGCAAGTTCAGTTCGCAGTTTGGACCCCCTTACTACAACAGTGTGCTGCCTTCCGGGAGCCTCGGTCAAGCACATCACTGAAAACGTGGACAGGCTCCTAGAACGAACAGGAGACGACCCGGTAGTAGTCGTCCACATCGGTACAAACAACATTGGAAGAGACAGACCAAAATCCCTGCAAAACAAATTCAGAGAGCTAGGAAGGAAATTAAAAGAGAAAACCAAAACTGTGGTATTTTCTGGTATACTACCCGCACCTTGCAAAGGACCATATGGACAGCTGGAAATAATAAATCAAAACCAATGGTTGAAGACGTGGTGCACACGGGAAGGCTTCACCTATCTTGATCATTGGACCACTTTCTACAACGAGGACTATCTGTATAGACGGGATGGACTGCATTTAAATAACAAGGGAACTAGTCTACTTGGAGAAAAGATCCTCGAGCAGGTTCGGAAGCATTTAAACTAGAAAGGAAGGGGGGAGAAATCAACAAAAAAACAGAAGGGAGACCGCATCAAAACAAGAACAACAACTCAGGTAAGACAACCATTAAATGTATTTATCTAAATGCTAGAAGTATCAGAAACAAAATTCTAGAACTTGAAGCTACTGCACTAACAGGTAACTATGATGTGATAGGTGTTACAGAAACGTGGTTATCTGAGAGTGATGGGGACGAATATAATATTTGTGGGTATACACTGTATAGGAAAGACAGGCAGGACAGAAGAGGAGGAGGGGTAGCGCTATACATAAGAAACAGTCTTGAAGCCCAGGTGTTAAACCTGGACAAAGAAAATAAAACCGAATCAATATGGGTCAGAATAACAGACAAAAATTCAAAAGGCATAATAATAGGAGCATGCTATAGACCGCCAGATTCAGACGGTGAGCACAATAATCTGTTATACAATGACATTAGAAATGTGTGTAGCAAAGGAGAAGCCATACTAATGGGGGATTTCAACTTCCCCCAAATAAAATGGGAAAACCCGGTGGGTAGCGCGAAGGACGAAATAGAAATGGTGGAAATGACAAATGACTGCTTCCTAACACAATTTGTCAAGGCACCCACTAGAGGGGAGGCATGCCTTGATTTAGTCTTTTCAAATAACGAAGATAGAATAACTAAAACAGAGGTCAGAGAACCACTGGCAAACTCAGACCACAACATGGTCTCATTTGAAGTGTTTTTTAAATCCTCAAAAGTAAAGACTAAAGCTAAGGTTTACAATTTTAGAAAAGCAAACTATGAAGGTATGAAACAGAGACTAACAGAAGTAGATTGGAGTAAAATAGAGAAAACACCCACAGAAGAAGGATGGTTGTTCTTCAAAAATGTAGTACTAGAGGCGCAAAACAATTATATCCCTAAAGTAGACAAATCTAAATGTAAAACTAAATTGCCAAAATGGTTTAATAGATCAATTAAAAAAAATATTCAGCGAAAAAAGGCACTTTACAGAGCATTAAAAAAGGACCAAAAAGAAAGTACACAGAAAGAGTACACAGAACTGCAAATGCAAGTCAAAAAGGAAGTTAGAAAGGCCAAGAGAGAAATAGAAATGAACATTGCTAAGGGAGCTAAAACCAATTCCAAAATGTTTTTCCAATATTACAACAGCAAGAGAACATTCAAAGAGGAGATTAAATGTTTAAGAGATACAAATGGCAAAATCGTAGAGGAAGAAAAAAAAATAGCAAATATGTTAAATGATTACTTTTCACAAGTTTTTACAAAGGAAGATACTGACAACATGCCCCACATGTCATCCAGTTCCTATCCAGTTTTAAATAACTTTAGCATAACTGAGGCAGAAGTGTTAAAGGGACTAGGAGCTCTTAAAATAAACAAATCCCCTGGGCCGGATGAGATCCTCCCAGTAGTACTCAAAGAAATGAAAGAAGTAATTTACAAACCGCTAACCAAGATCATGCAGCAGTCTCTTGACACAGGGGTGGTACCGACAGACTGGAAAATTGCAAACGTAATACCGATCCACAAAAAGGGAAACAAAACTGAACCAGGTAACTACAGACCAGTAAGCCTGACTTCTATTATATGCAAACTTATGGAAACTATAATAAGAGCCAAAATGGAAAATTACCTATATGGTAACAGAGTACTGGGAGACAGTCAACATGGTTTTAGGAAAGGGAGATCGTGCCTAACTAACTTGCTTGATTTTTTTGAGGATGCAACATCGATAATGGATAATTGCAAAGCATATGACATGGTTTATTTAGATTTCCAGAAAGCTTTTGACAAAGTCCCGCACAAAAGATTAATTCTCAAACTGAACGCAGTTGGGATTCAAGGAAACACATGTACATGGATTAGGGAGTGGTTAACATGTAGAAAACAGAAAGTACTGATTAGAGAAAAAACCTCAGAATGGAGTGTGGTAACCAGCGGTGTACCACAGGGATCAGTATTAGGTCCTCTGCTATTCCTAATCTACATTAATGATTTAGATTCTGGTATAGTAAGCAAACTTGTTAAATTTGCAGACGACACAAAAGTAGGAGGAGTGGCAAACACTGTTGCAGCAGCAAAGGTCATTCAAAATGATCTAGAGAAGATTCAGAACTGGGCAGATACATGGCAAATGACATTTAATAGAGAAAAGTGTAAGGTACTGCACGCAGGAAATAAAAATGTACATTATAAATATCATATGGGAGATATTGAAATTGGAGAAGGAATCTATGAAAAAGACCTAGGAGTTTTTGTTGACTCAGAAATGTCTTCATCTAGGCAATGTGGGGAAGCTATAAAAAAGGCTAACAAGATGCTCGGATACATTGTGAAAAGTGTTGAATTTAAATCAAGGGAAGTAATGTTAAAACTGTACAATGCACTAGTAAGACCTCATCTTGAATATTGTGTGCAGTTCTGGTCACCTCGCTATAAAAAAGATATTGCTGCTCTAGAAAGAGTGCAAAGAAGAGCGACCAGAATTATTCCGGGTTTAAAAGGCATGTCATATGCAGACAGGCTAAAAGAATTGAATCTGTTTCAGTCTTGAACAAAGAAGACTACGTGGCGACCTAATTCAAGCATTCAAAATTCTAAAAGGTATTGACAGTGTCGACCCAAGGGACTTTTTCAGCCTGAAAAAAGAAACAAGGACCAGGGGTCACAAATGGAGTTTAGAAAAAGGGGCATTCAGAACAGAAAATAGGAGACACTTTTTTACACAGAGAATTGTGAGGGTCTGGAATCAACTCCCCAGTAATGTTGTTGAAGCTGACACCCTGGGATCCTTCAAGAAGCTGCTTGATGAGATTTTGGGATCAATAAGCTACTAACAACCAAACGAGCAAGATGGGCCGAATGGCCTCCTCTCGTTTGTAAACTTTCTTATGTTCTTATGTTCTTATGATAGCCAGCAAGGTGGTGACCAGGGCAACATAACTCTAAACAGCTCTGGTCTTGTGCATCTGATCCACAAACACGAATAATATATATATATATATATATATATATATATATATATATATATATATCGGAAAATAGGTCCCTGTGCCTTCGATGTCACCATTTCTCTTGTTTTGTAAAGATTTTGTGTGTTAATGTTTGTTTGCTGCACTGAGGTAGGTCTGTCTTCAGCTCAGCAGCAACATTCCAAAACACTTGCATTCAAGGCTACCTCCTAATATGGCCATTTATTGGAAATTCACAAGTAGGACCTCATTTTTGAAGGTCTGAATTTTTCTAAAGGAGGCGGTGTGGTCCAGTGGTTAAAGAAATGGGCTTGTGATGAGGAGGTACCCAGTTCACATCCCAGCTCAGCCATTGACTCAATGTGTGACCCTGAGCAAGTCACTTAACCTCCTTGTGCTCCATCTTTTGGGTGAAATGTTCTTGTAAGTGACTCTGATGTATAGTTCACACACCCTAGTATCTTGTGCTTTGTGATCCACTATGAAAGGCACCATATAAACATTATTATTATAATGATGTATCACAATCAGGGCTGTCTCTCACACTGCCTGAGTAAAAATAGTTAAAAGGCCAAGTCGCCAGCAAGATATTTAACATTGGGAGGACCCTAAAAGGTTTTAAGGCTACAGACACCCAATGCCCTTCAAAGTCAGAGTTACTATTTACAATTTTACCAGATATATTTGTAAACAATTTAGCAACTCCGGATAAAGGGATAAATACCAGGGATAAATATTTGTTCACACCACTGCGATTTCCAGAATTTCACTTCAACATCAGTTGAATGGGTTTGATTTGTGTTGCTTACAAAAGAGAAAAATAGCCTTTCATTTAATGATATTTCTAAGGCCCCTGGTATATAGAGCTCTAAGTGTGCACGATTATGAGTGGTGGAAGGAGATTTTGACCAGAAGAAATCCATTGTAACTGTAGGAAAATTGAAAAAAAAACATTTGGGATGGTAGACAAAAAAATAAACTATGTCACTGCTCAACATGGAAAATTCTATGACTGTTTAGTCCCCATTAAACCAAAGTTAATTGAAGCCAGCGTTGTTGGCATGCGTGGATTACAGGAGTTGTAGTTTTCCTCTGCATTTCTGCTGATTGGAAACACCTTTCAGAGTGTACCAGATATACTACTATTCCCAGAAGACACTGTGTGCCTGTATGCACGTTGCTACATTTTCAAAGTTTCATATTGTGATATGGTTTTGTTTTTTCTCTGTTAGTGTTTGTCGGAATGCGTTTTTATATTATTTTAGCTCTTCCTCAGCAGTATGTGTTCTCTCTTTTCGTCTGTATGGTCAGTATACAATTGTTTGTTGGTCATTTATTTAAGTTTAGCAAATTAAGTCTATATAGGATGTGCTTGAATTTCTGACTGCCTTTCTCCTGCCTTAAAAAACTTTGTTTAGAAAATATGCAAAGTATGTTAGTGACGTGGTCTTGAAATCTAATGCTATATATTGTATACATTGCCTTGTTAAGCATACACTGGAAGTGTGCAACAGTTCAGTATATTAGAATAAACTATGATGGGCTACTATTTTTTTTCTCTGTTGGCTAGTGGAGAAAACAAGTTTTAACAGCTGAATTGGGGTAAAACCTGTTTAGTCTACCCCGATGTACTGGGCTTACCTGACCTTAGCACCACCTTACTGGATACTCAGCTGATGCACTATCCTTGCACTATTGCACTACTAATATGTAATTGCAGCTATAACTTGTTGTAATCCTAACTTCTTGTATCCCAGCTCATATTGTATTTTAGTAATATTATTTGCACTTACTGTATTTAAATATTAATCTTGCATTGTAACCCTGTACAGTACTGACCTGTAACACCTGTAAGTCATCTTGGATAAGGCACCTGCCAAATAAATACACTAATATTATTATTATTATTTTATTATTAGTAGTAGTAGTAGTAGTAGTAGTAGTAGTAGTAATAATAATAAATAATAATAATAATAATAATAATAATAATAATATGAAAAGTGTTGTCAGTCAGAATACAATAATAGGATTCTACTGCTTCTGGGGTCTTGAGGGGACCCCAGGCCCTCTGCCTTTTTCTGCCTCCCCAGCTGCAGCTGGACACACACATATAATCTAACACTGACAGCTGAATGCGACTTTAAAAGAAAGCTCTTTAAAAACTCAGGAAAGCAAGCACTGATCCATTCTCGTTGTCATCATTCCTAGGTCAGATCTGGGCATGTTTGAGTTGTCTGCTTCTCCAGCATTGCATTATTGGTTCAGTTACTTCTGATCATTTTTCTTTGTGTCCCTTTTAACAGATAACAACAATTAGACGGTGCTTCATTTATCGATGTGTCTCCTTTCTTGACATAGGTTGCTGTGAGTCTTTGTGCAAACTTAGAGACAGGCACCTTTACTCCTGCATTTTTCATTGTTTGTTGTTTTAAGATTCTGCACAGCCTTTCATAGAACAAAGCACACCATCACTATATTTGCTCAACATGATGCATGCACTCTCTGGTATTCGAAACTATAACTCTCAAATGAGCAAAGAAACAATTCTTTAGAACAGTCAGAAACCATTATAAATCAAAAGCCTTGCTTGCGAAACAGAACGTGCAACAGTACAGCTTTGAAACTCTGAAGTACTATCTTTTCTACAGTACTTAGTTAAAAGCTCACTGTAAGATGTTATGCAGGGGTACCTAACTTTGTTTAATAGTGGTGGGGCAAAGTACAGAATAACTTTTTTTTTATTGTTGCTAAGCTCTGGTAAGCCTCATTTTTACTGTTCAATCTGTTTTTGTAATAGTAAACTCACAAAATTGGACAGGTGTTTCAGCATAAAATCTAGAATATTTAGTGCTGATAAGCTGAAACAGTAAATGCCCACCATCACACAGCTGATTCATGACAATATTACGGGCAGTGCAGCACACTTTGGCACCAAAATAAATAAATGTCCTAGACCAATGGAGTCAATGATATGCTTCAGTAAATACTGAGTCACCCTTTTCATCAAATCAGCATTTATTTCAAAATTTTGTAGTCATTCAGGAACAATACATATCTAAATGTTTATTATTAAATGAATATGAGTTTAAATTGATAGTAAGTACGCACGTTTTGATATGAAAGCTGCGCATTAATATGAGAACATTACATGTTTTTAATGAAAAACTAAATTATGCCAACAGTGACAGAGAGCGAATGAATCTGAGTCAATAATCTCCCTCTCGACCTCTGAGGGCGCTGTGTAAAGGGAACAGTGTGTCCCGGACAGGATGGTTTGACAGTTAATTCCAGGGTCAGTAGGAAGTCGGCCATCCAAAAAGGGAGCGAAGCTACAATACTAGAAGTCAGCGCCTTACTGTGGTAGGCGATGTGTCAGTCATGGATTGAAGAATACGCGATTGCACTCACTACCAAAGGGGGTGTGACCTGAGCGATTCGTTCCTTTGTTATGGTTACAGAAAGACCTGTAAAGGATGTACAAACAAAGACGTACCATGAGTGTTTAGTGTTATCTGTCTATTTAACTGTTATTTGTTATTCTACACGGCTAAATATCCAGGAGCTGTCACGCTAAGCCAGCATCAAACCTGGACTACACTGCACTATTGTTGTCACTGATTATTGTATTAAATCACCATTTGCATTAGGAGCAGTCACTATTGGACTGGTAATTGTGTGTATAAAGTGTGTGTCATTATTATTATTATTATTATTATTATTGTTATTATTGTTTCAGGACAATAATAATATTGTTAAAGAAATGGGCTTGTAAACAGCAGGTATCTGGTTCAAATCCCAGCTCAGCCATTGAAGTTTGTGTCATTATCAGTAGTATTATTTTGAGACTGAACCCCATGGTTTACCTATGCTATACACATTGTTGTGTAAAGCCAGGTATTTTTATTTATTTATTTTTCACCAATAATTTTTTATTTCAACCCAGCACTGCCAGGGATGAAGACGGACATGTCCTCAGGAACATGTGCTGTCAGCTTCTTTTCACTCTGCAGGCATGCCATACAGCCATCTCAGAGCTATAGTGTCTGAGGACCATGCAGCTCTGGGTAACTTACAGGTAGGGCCATAGGTGCCTGGACAGTCTACAGTAGTTGCTGGTGCACGGTGAGCTGAGGTCACCCTGACTGACCTAAGCCCCCCTACCAAGGTGGCACAGCCAATTGTGTGCTGCCCCCTGGGAACTCCCCTCCACAGTCAGCAGTGGAATATCCTGGACTTGAACCAGCGACCTCCAGGTTATAGGGTTATGGGGCACCCCCTGCACTCCACACAGACTGCCTTTACCGGATGCGCCACTCGGGAGCCCCAGGTATTATTATATAAGTTTGCCAAACAACCAACACAGCACAAATAAAGAGCTGTTTTTCACAGTGAACTGTGTTGTGTTTGTTACTACTGAGCACTGCATCACCTCCACATTTGTGCAGTGTAAACCACTATGCCACAGCAATGTTTTCACTAAAGTAAAATCAGGCTTGTGTAATTTTGAAGTGACACTTCTTTAAATATTTACTACTGCTTAATCTAAGTTAAAAATAAAAGATTTTAGTGGGAATTGAACCTGAACTTGAACTTGTTCATGGCCCTGCAGCAACATTACCCTATTGTTATTTCTAAAACCCAACATTATTTAATTTTTAATAACAGTCTGACACTATCTCTTCAATACCTTTTTTCTTTTAATAATGTTGTCATACTCTCTTCCTTCTGATATTTTTGCGAGTAATAAATAAAAAATATATGGCTATATTTAAGTATTAATATTTCGTGCAGTCGTCTCTCCTGACCACCTGCCAAGTTCACATTCACTTAACAGCTTTTTTTTCTTACTCTCAGCTAACGTTAGCCACGGTACAGACTTTGGGTCAAACCAATATGTTCATGTAGGGAGAATTTTTTGTGAGTGTTTATGAATGTGGGCCATCCTCAGAATACTTTTCCATGTTTATATTTTATTTAAAACATTTGAAAGCAAATCAATCCAAACACAACAAGGTATAATACATACATAATGAACGAAAAAAAGTGGAGATGCAAAATATATAGTTTGACCCCCCCCACCACCACCACCATATTCAAACCCTTCATAAAAGGGTTAATGGTTCAGTTGTATTATAAATGCACAATAAAGTAAAAAAAATATATATTTTAGGTACTCTGGTTAGTTGTAAAAAAGTGAGCAATTATAATATCAGTTGTAAATGCAGTCAACTTTAAGTCGAAGTTTCTGATTTTAGATCTCAATAGTGGAAAGTGGTCTAAGGATCAAATAGCTCTGCTTGAGTGGAAAAGCACACACGTTGTAGCAAGCCACAAGTATTTCAGTAGTGGCATAAGAGGTTGATTTTGACAAATGACCTCAGAGTGAGAAGACAGTGGCGGCCTGAGCTAGTATATAACCACAGAGGCAGCAGTCTTTGAAAGAGTTCTAAGCAGAGTCAAGTCATCCTTGCCATACGAGGTTACAAAAATCAGACACTACTGTTTCATTTCAAATATTTTATCTTCATATGAAGTTTATTAAAAGAATATTGTTTGCTCTAGGAATTAATGTGATTGACTGTTATGTTCTTATTTTTTAGTAAATCCACAATACAGTATTACTCACTTTCATAATGTTCAGTAAATCCATGCAACTAAATGTTTAAAAATTACTTTATATAAATATAAAGAAAAAAAATAAAACTTCTAAAATTCCCCTTTCAACAGAATTAATTGAACTAAACTTCATGTTACTCCATCATTCACCTTACCTCATTTACAATTACTAACAACATAATTTATGTGTCCATGCACAACTTCAGTCCATACCAGATCATATGCGACTTATACCTAATTCATAACCCTAACCACTACCCCTAAATCTAACCCTAACCCTGAGCCTAACTGCACGTGTTAGGGGGCTTCTTATAAAATATCATTTATGATAAAATGACTTGTGCTGCATCTGCTAGATGGAATGCTATGAAAGATATGTAAAATGAAAAGCTAAGTACTAGCTTTCTGTACACGGACATTGATCTTTATAGGAACGATAAATAGTGTTTTTTTTGTTGTTGTTTTTGACTTTCCACTTGATAACATCAGAACTCACATAAACAGTGAGTTTGTAACTTTCATTAAAATGGAGGCATCCTTGTTTGTAGCAGCGATTCTTCGTCTAGTTGTCCACAAAGGTGAATAATTGTGCTCCTGTTAAATCGATACCTGCAATGGATCACATCAACAATAATACAGAGCAAGTCGCAAGTTGGATGAAATTTAGTTGGTATTCAAAATGTTGTCGTCATTTGGTTTGTTTATTTTAAAGAAAAGTTGTGGTTTCAAGTTAAGATGAGCTCTTTTATATTGATAATATACTTTATGGCAGTAATAACCAATAGAAAAATGTTCTTAATGATCCTGTGTGAGTAAAGCTACCTAGCAATGGGAAATCATGGCAGTCTCAGTGACACATAATCTCCAAGAAATATCCACAATTAGGTTTCAAACTAACTGTCCTGTGTATCATTTACCTAGGCATACAGCATCCTATAGATGCAAGACTGGTTGCAGTTTCTGTGCTGATCCTCCTGTGAGTGCACCCCCTGCTTGCAGTTTCTGTGCTGATCCTCCTGTGAGTTCACCCACCCCCCACTGATGTCATTTACTCCACTTACCTACTGTTGCCATGTCACCTGGATTCTGACAGATGTCTTCATGACTATTCAATGCATCATTCAATCCGATACTGTTCACCTGACTTTGATCTTTATTTCAAAAGAAGCATCTCTGTCTGTGTCACTGCCAAGTGGCTCAGTGACTCATTGTGCATTAGTTACTGCACCCGTTTGTTTTTGGGGAAATAAAAACAGTGATCTTGAAAGGTAAAGGTTTGACAGCACAATAGATTAAAGGTTTTCCTCTCTGCATACAGCAGCTACAGACTGATGCACACACGATCACCTAACAACTATGGAGTGATCCAGACCTCAAAGTCTCTTAATTTGGAAAAGTTTTAATTCGGAAAATTATTTAAAATCAGGCCATGTCACAACAAGGATGACACCTCTGAAGTTGTTTGTGTGTTTGTGTGGGGTGTTATTTGTTTCCCCCTAATAAACACAATTTTTATACTCAAAAATAATTTCCCAGGCCATATTTGCATGTTATTGTTTCAGAATGAACATTATGTTTTCCTTTTTGATTTTTATAATACAGCACTGTTTATTTATCATAAATGTTGCACTATAGAAAAAGTACATTTGTGCAATTTTGAAGGAAAAAACACGTTACATACAGGACGTGTATTTTAATTTTACAACAGGTTTGTCTTTAACCTGTTTTAAGATATAAATACATGTCTGTTGTAACGTGTTTTTTTCTTCAAAATTGGTCTTGGTCTTTATTAAGGAATTAAGTAGTTACTAGCATGTCCCCCTGAAATACTGCCCCAAGTAGGTGTAAGAATTTCATCAGTAACAAAATTTAGAACCACAAGAACAGATGTGGCATTTCTGGCACATCCACTGGAGGTACCGTGTTGCAGGGGGACAGGTTATTGGTTACACTCTGATGTACCAGCTATACACAGAGAGAAGACATGTTTGAGAGCTTTAAAGAGGCTGCAGAAGGGATGTTTTAAAAACTCACCAGAATGTGATGACTGAATAAAAGATATACAAACGGTAACTAAACAACAAGAGTAATAGAGCACAGTAGTTCTGATAACTATGGTACCTCTAACAAGTTGCTGTTTGGCTCTAGTGTTGTAAATAAAGGAGTGCTCTGAAAACTGGAGTTAACAGTTTGAAAATATGACTCAATCTGCTGTTATGTCATTGATATTCATATTATACTAGTCTGTTGTTCCAGGACACGGCATCTTTCTTTCTACTTCCTTTGTTTGAATAAATGATGTGGCAGAAGGTTTATTCATTAAACACTTTAATTATTCATGGTCTATCAGAAAGAAGGGTCTTTTTTCTAATGGGCTCTTCTATTTCTCTGATAAAGTAATAAAATAATCATTTGGACACAAACTTGTAAAAGAAAGGGTCTTTTATTTAATGCCTCGTTGAAAACCTAATGTCAAGTAAAATCAACTTTAATTATTTTAATGAAGTAATCTGTCAATGAACAAACAATGTTTCATATTCGAAGGGTTTAACAGTATGCATGATAGAGTAAATATTAAAGTCCATTTTAGTGTCGTACTGCATTCCATTATGTAATTTTATGGTAGAACTCACAGAACTGATAACAATTTTTATCTCGAAATCTGCAGGTGTTTTGTATTCATCTAGAGTTACGTAATTTGTGTCTGGTTCAACTGTTTTTATATTACATATTAGGGCTTAGCTTTTTTTTACTTTGCAACAGTGCATTTACATCTTTATACAGCTCAACATGTGTACGCGTGGAATGTTTAGATGTATGTAGTGCCCCTTTCAGCCTAATAGTGGTGTTAGCTAAATCAATGAGCAATGCAAGGCTGCTCATCTCAAAGCACTGGCTGAAAGTCCTGAGTTTGGTCTTCACAGGGGTTGACGATAATTTCAGGTCACTTCTACAAGCCAGGGGGCTAACTGATTACCTATAAAGTGCATGGTGCCGCCACCTAGTGGCTGTGTGGCATAGCTACAGTGATGCACAACCCCAGGGCAATTATCATAAAATAAACAATATGATGTCTTCAATAATTAACCAGACCACAAATAAGGTGTATCAAACAAAACTGTGTTTACTATAAAAAATTAAATAAAGTCAAGATATAACTACACTATTTAATACCACTGGCCAGTAATACTAATCTCCTTAAGGGAGATAATTAAACTAACATATGGTTAACAGACAACAGTTGTAAAGTCTTAGACATTTTGCATTTTTCTACTCTGATGCATTATGAGCATCAGCAATTGACTCAAAAACTCCACTAGTGTTTTCTGCTATTATAACAACCATGACTGGCATGAAGAAGGAAAAAACACTGAGTGAAATAGCTTGCATCACTCGATTTTCAAGGTGTGGTATCTGAAGCATAATCAACAAGTACAGAGAAACATCATCTGTAATTGACAAACCCAGGACTGGAAGACCCAATAAGCTGTCTAACAAGGATGAGCAATACTTGAAGATAATATAGAAAAAAGACAAGAGTTGAATTGACAGCATAAATACTAATATATATATATATATATATATATATATATATATATATATATATATATATATAAGAGTCTGCTCCGTGCTTGTTACACATTAATTTAAACAAAGCTTGCCGGGCTGCCAGGGCTTCAGCATTTGATCGATGGTCGTAAGGTCGATCCGGGTGCTGCACTTCATTGCGTTATGTTACATATCCGATTATGTTACAGAGGCGTTCAAATGTTGGCTTGGTCTTGGCCAACGTTGCCATGGGCTGGGATCATGACGGCACAGCCACGGAGTCACGGAAGCATGAAATGTAACCATTTCCAACAGCAGACGAGCCTTGAGGACATGCTGATGCCTCTGTCCTATCAACTGCGTGGCATTTGCAAACTGACACATCAGGCCCAAGTTCAGTAATTTCTTGAAAATATGCCGTTCCTTCGGGCTCCATTTTCAGACATGGTACACTTTGTTCAGTCAGCTACACATTGTATAACCAGAATGCGCAGCGAAGTTGTTATTCGCAAAAGTTAAAAATTTTTATACGCTAGTCTAGCGAGCAAATATGAAAAATAAATGGAAATGCATCAACCTTTTTTTTGTTCAGATTAAGAGAATTTGTACGATAACCATTTTTTAAGTGACGTTATTACGTACAGCTGTTGGTTCGCTAGAATCCAGTTTAACGGAAACCTGTTTCTGTGCTATAAGATTTGCATATATTTTTTGTGCGAAATATTTTGCTAGAAATGTGCTCATCTTGTTGATGGAAACATAGCTATTGTAGTTGTTTTTTCTTCTCAGACGGTAACGTGACATAAAATAAATATGAGGGGGTTCGTAAAGATGGGTTTTAAAGAGTAGTATAACATCAGTAAAAAATAACTAAATAACCTGGAAGGCTATATGTAGAAATCAAGCCGATTTCGCTAATGATAACTTTTTAATTATACTCCTTTGAGCCACTTACTCAAGTCTCTCCCACACATTTTTTTTACAACCACCCCAGCCCCGCCCCCATTAATTTACTTCTTTCTGATTCGCTGTATCTTAGTGGTCTCACTTTTGTATGCTGCCTTCTAATACGTTTACTACAGTGATAGTTTAGCATTCTTTTTTGTAGGGGTACATGTAATAACTGTGAAAAATATATAATAAGAAATATAGAAATAAAGCAATAAATATCTTAAGTGGGTCATTTTTTATAACTTTTGTAAAAGACGTGCTTGTAATTGGTCAAATAACTGAAGTGAAAAAGGCAGTTTACACTGTAGTACTGTCTATGTCTACAGTTACAATACAATTATATTTATTATTTACGACTAGACTCAAAAAAACGATTGGATGATATGATCAATGAGGCTTTAAAAAACTATTAGTGTGGTTTCGTTTGCACGTAAAGTTGAAATGTTATTTTCATTAGGGATATCTATGTATGCATCCCCTGTTTTTCTTGACCAAAGCAGACTTCACTCTGATCCACTAGGTGATATTTTCCATTTAGATAAAGCTTCACTCGTAATGAGATCTGTTTCCCTCAACAAGGAATTGTCCTTTCTCGGTTTCTCTTTCCCCTGATCATTCAACCAAAGAATATCATCTCCTTGTCTTCTGTGATCAGCAGCAGGGCCCTGGTACAGCTTCTTGCGAGAGTAAGCAAGCTTTCCAGGGATACTGAACAGCAAGCTCTTTGTAACAGAAGCAGCAGTCTTGCTATAGGATTTAATGTCTACAATTATTTATGTCTACAATTATTTATTTCAGCATTTGTTTTGCAAAACGCCAAAAATGCTAATTCAGAAGTATTCATACCCTATGATGCTATGATGGTATTGTCTACAAGGTACTAGAAATTTCAATATGATATATTGAAACCACATAACCACATTCTAGAAAAGTCTAGAAAATGCTGGATTGTACCTCTATTTCATGTAACTTTTTTCCTCATCCACCAAACCAAAACTTTAGCTACACAAGGTTTTTCCTAAAATTCTTTATTTTCAAGAAATTTCTAGAAATAATAAATTTCCATTGGGGTATGTAAACTTTTGACTATATATATATATATATATATATATATATATATATATATATATATATATATATATATATATATATATATATATATATATATATATAAATCAGTGTGTGTGTGATTAATGCGATGGACAAGCCACACAAGAAAACAAAAAAGGGTCCTGTGAAGCATTAGTGTTTCCAAACTAACGTGGTTACACAGAATGTTAGTCTTGTAATTAATAGCTTATGTCTCTTTGTATAGACATTGTTTTTTTTTTTTTTAATTATGTGGCTCGAAATAGAAGTTAATTTGAGGGAAAAACAGTTATATGTTCCTATTACTATTCCTATTTTGTGTTTTAAGTACAGAGTGATGTCAGTGAAATGACATGCAAACCTACTGTAGATTCTTTGTACACTTATTATAGCAGTGTGCATCTAAACAAAATGTGACACAGCATTCTTTGCAGCCTCGCAAACTCTTACTCACTTGATTTGAATGTTCAAATGACAAGGAACTAAAGCAATAGCCTCTGAGAAAATGTGTGTTCGTACTTCCCTCAAAATCGTCCTCATTATGTGTAAATGCATAGGAGTTATACATTAGTAGAATAGCAATATCTGTTTACTTGCATAGTAATTCAGGTTTATTAGCTGTTGAGAAGCTCTTACATACTTGACTAAGAATACAGTATGTTCACCTTATTCAGCCGTTTAACATTAGTTAATATAGCCAATTTATACATTATATATTCCCTCAACAGTAAAAACTAAAATCAACGTTTGGTCCATAGACCTTAAGGGGTTATATTATTCTCCCCATAAATATGAAACCTGTGTATGTGAATTTGATTTCCTTTTGGTCCTGTTTCATATTGTGATGCCAGGATACAGACGAAACACTAGGCTTGGTGCCAGAATCCTACCGGGAAAAGAAAAGTTGGCTCCTATGTTCACAAACTTAACGGAAGCACCAAGGGCTAAACATGTGGAGGGGGGGGGGGGGCATCGAAATATGTAATCTCTTTGCTGTATTTAAGATATCTAATATTCAGATAACTAAAGGTGCTGTCACTTTTGGACAAAATTAATTTTGGAACACACACTTCTGATAACATCCGTTTTCCATTTGTGATTTAAATACAGTTTGATTTAGTGAAGTGCAATTGCTCTTGATGCCACTCTGCTCCTGACAGTTCTGAGAAAGCAGAATTACTGTATGTGATTTAGCACGCAAAATGACTCTGGGGTAGATGAACTTTAATGGCTGGTTTTACAGACCAGGATTAACACTTGATCTAATGTTTAGGTGACCTGAGATATGTGCTATTCTGTGAAACCAGCAGTCAGTTCTTTTCCAGTTGGCATGTATTACCAGATAGCTAGTTAGCTATTTGGAAATGTCCCAGTAGTTGTACAACGCCAAATCTAATGATCACGGTCACACTAAACGCACCACTTTATTGTTGGCCAGCCACTTGAAGCTTGGATATGTCGCTCTCAGAGGAATGAAAACATGAATATGCAAAGTGGCAACTTATTTGCAAATAATATTCTAATTGTAGTGTCCCTAGCTATTGTGACCCTGGAGTCAATCAGATATAGTGCTGAAAAAAAATTACATTCAAACTTCCTTTTACAAACTAAACCATGCATCATATAGCGTCCAGGTTGCTGCATTTTTTTCTTAATCCCGAGGAGAATATACTGTCCAGTCCGTTAAGTGCAGGTTAATAATTCAAATGATAGATATTTTGCATGTGTGAGCATTTTGGTTGATATAAATTACCCTTTTCAGAAAACAATATTAAGCCTTAAGGTGTGTTCAAAATAGTGATATAAACCATTGCAATAGAATATCCTCTGCAGTTTGGATACATTCGATTTTCATTTTGTAGTCTAACATTGATCTTTAAGATTGTGCTCTTCATAGGCCAACTGTTTAATTGTAAATTATTAATATTAGATGCTCATTATGAGCTGAGATTTAGTGTTTCTGTGTCTGGAAAGAAAGTATGCAAGTTAATTCATTCTTCCCTTATACATGCAAACAACAACAAAATGGGTAATGCTTCATTTTAAATGGCAGTGCTTAGCCAATACTTTAACAAGATACCTTATAACATCTACTGCAATGATTTCCTCATATATTTTTTCTTTTTGTTTTCCTGTTTTGTCTGTCTGTGCAATGCTCTAATGTTGATTCTGCTTAAATCAGTGTTAGATTTAGGTAAGATTTGAACTCACATAGCCTTGTGTATTATTAATTATCAACAAAAAGTGACCGGGAGAGATAGGGTCTGGGAAAGTGCCAGGTCAGGCAGTTATAATGAAGCAGATAGCAGTTATAATAAAGGGAGAGTTACTGAGGAATGATGTAACCTGAAGCAGCTGTAATGAGGAAAGGATTGTTGAAGACTGATGTAACCAAGTCGCTATGAATAAAACAAGCTTGATTAGAGCCCTTTGTAAGATCAGAAGAATAGAAGAAAAGATTGCCACCATGTATGCCTAAAATTGTTAAATACGTGCATTTCCTGTAGTACCTTTTTTACATTGCTTGCTGTTACTGGTCTGTCAAAGCATTAGTATTAAACTGATTAATTCCTGTATTGAGTGGAACACTCTGGGTTAATCCGCACAATAACACTCACACTAGCGAGCCACTTAACACTACTTTAACTATGCTTCTGAAAAGACTCCTGAATGCTTAAGACTACTTTAACCATTCGTGAAAAGCATGCTTCTGAAAAGATTCCTGAACGCATAACACTACTTTAACTATTTGAGAACAATATGCTTCTGAAAAGAATCATGAAGGATTTCCATTTGTTTTTTTTTTGGAAGAGTGATGGCAAGGCATTTGATTGTTGTACAGGACTCATGCTTCTTCTGTTGTCAGTACTGTCCTCGTATGCTTCCCAAACTCACTTCAGAAAATCACTGGAATAGTTAGTAAGCATGGAAAATAAACTGAGGCAAAATTAGACAATCAGAATTATGCACATAACAAACATATTATGATATTAAACATATTTAATATGTATTAATAAATGTACTATTTGTAAAAATAATCAAAAATAATAACTGGTCAAAATAATATATTTGGTAAATATTTGTATTATTACAGATACTGCATACATTAATTTTTCATCAAGGACAATAACTCAATTGCTCCTTAATGAAGCTAAGTTGTTACTTTATACTGTACTTTCATTTAATTGCATTTATTTGTATTTATTATGTGCCTTTATCCTTGCTTCAAAATAGATCTCAAATGTGGGTAGATAGCACTTACATGTTTTAATTGAGGCCTTTGTTAAAAGTCCAGGGCTTGTAACCAGAAGGTCACTGGTTCAAATCCCACCTCTGCCACTGACTGACTCACTGTGTGACCCTGAGCAAGTCACTGAACCTCCTTGTGCTCCATCCTGTGGATGAGATGTTAAATCAGTGTCCTAGTGTAAGTGACTCGGCATATGATGCATAGTTCACAGCCTACCTCTGTAAAGTGCTTTGTGATGGTGGTCTACTATGAAAGGTGCTATATAAAAAAAAAAAATATTTATTATTATTATTATTATTATTATTATTATTATTATTATTATTATTATTATTATTATAATATACAATAAACAGACAAGGAGAGTTATAATCCAGTTGGAAAGGTATTTTATTGTATCCAGGTCTGACGACCAAATAATAAGTAAATAATAACAGGTTGCAGTCCCAAATAATAAACACAAATATGCACCCCACAATAATACTAACACGGTCACCAGTCTTGGGTGAGTGCTGTAGTGCTCGTGGTGGGTGATACACTTTATTTAGTGACAATCATGCAGTGCTGTTCCGGGTTAGTGCTGGCCCTTGGCGACAGATCCAGAATCATGTTTAGCCATCTAGTAATACACAATAAGACAAACAAAACAAAACACTTATGAACATCTCTATTGTTTCTCACGGGGTCTCACACATAGTCCTTACGGTTCAATAGTTTTTAAACCAAGCAAAGGAACAGATACATCACTTCGACCCCTATTTATACCGTCATTCATGGCCACCTGGTAAACCATTGCAGCCGCTCCTGAAATCCGCGGCTGCCACATTAATTACTTTCTGGGTCAATGAGTTAGTGTACCAAAGCTCCGTCTCTTTTCTACATGACCGACTTCCTTTTAACCCTCGGAAGTGTCAGGTCAAGAGTATTCTGTTCCCGTTAGTCGGGAAGGAGATTTACCACGAGAATCATTGTCTTTCTGTCACATCCTCCTTTATAAGGCAGCCCTTTATACTGCAGAACAGGTTATAAGCAGCATGGTCATGATTCCCATTTGCCCCATAATGACATTACACTAACACAGTCTTGTAACTATGGCTCCCAACTACAGTATATACAGGGGGAGCACTGTATTGATATTAATTTTCTTTCACAATCATCTATAATCCATACCCCAGTTATCACGTAATGGCAGGTTTCATTCAATCTCTTATCTATGGGCTGTAGCCAGTAGCATCTAGAGGCTGATAAGAATTCACTAAAACCAGGCATTTAAGCCTGCCAAGTGGTTAGTGAACACTCTGGAAGAAGTAGGCCCTGTTAGAAAGTTTGCTTTGGGAAGTTAATATACAATCGAGGGATACAAATTTTAGATCAAGATTGTGAAATAAATTTCAAAACAATGACATTATATGAGTGTTTTTAAACAGTTCAACCCTTACCCCTAGAAGACACTGCCTCAAGAGAAATTGAGGCAGTATAAAGAAGGACAAAATTGATCTTGAAAACAGCTTGTCCAGTATTTAATGTTTAAACCCGTGCAATGCTTCAATGCAGACACAAAGGCTATTTGCTACTATTTATGCTGGATCTGAATGTCATTTTGTGGACACACTTTTGCATCCTTATTAGGCATCAGTGCTAGGTATTGGTCTAACTTTATGTTAAAGCAATATAAAACAGATACTGCCGGAGATGCCTTCTACTACAGTTTATTAATTTGTCTATTGATACAGCAGGGAGCAGAAGAATACTGATAACAGAAAATCACAAAATTAGAGGCAGTCATGGCTCATACAAAGACTTTGTGACGATTATGTTTGTGATCATTTGTTATTATGTGCCCAAAATGCAAAATGCATGCTTTCTCTTTCTGTCTCTTGATTTGCTCAAATACATTCTTAATAAACCTCTTCTGGTAATAATAATAATAATAATAATAATAATAATAATAATAATAATAATAATAATAATAATATATTTATGTTGTATAGCGCCTTACATTTAAAAATATCCCAAAGTGTTTTACATTTAAAAAAAAAAAAAAACATAAAATACATAAAAATACATCAAACAATACAATTTTAAAAAGCCAATGTATAAAAATGAGTCTTGAGGTGCGATTTAAACACAGACAGACTCAGAGTCCCTGACAGACTTTGGAAGGGAGTTCCAGAGATGAGGGGCCAAAGGGCAAAAGACACGATCTCCCATAGTTTGTAATTTTGTTCTTGGCACACAAAGGAGATCATTTTTAGCTGACCGCAAGCTGCGTTGGGGAATGTAGCAGCAAAACAGATCCGTGGTATAAAATGGAGCCAGGCTATTCAAGGCCTTGAAGGTTAGCAGCAAGATCTTGAAGTCAATTCTATATTTAACTGGTAACCAGTGGAGAGATGCTAAAACTGGTGTTATGGAAACACCCGCAAACAAAGCATTGCAGCAGTTAATTCTCAATGAAACTACGGCATGTATCAGTTTCTCAGCATCGAACATTGACAAAGATGGTCTGAGGCAAATGATATTTCATAGGTGAAAAATAAATTTTCTACAGATATTTCTAACATGGGCCTCAAAAGACAACGTAGAGTCAAATATAACACCTAGATTTTTAACTTCAGACATAGGACTGATCACAAGCCCATCAATGACCACACTAAAACTATCAACTTTACGCAGCTAGTGTGGAGAACCCAATAGCATGACTTCTGTCTTGCTAAGATTTAATTGCAGAAAACTCTGCTGCATCCAAGTTTTAATTTCAGTCAGGCAGTTAAGTACAGAAACAGCCAAAGCAGTATCAGGTTTAGTTTAGCATAGCAATGAAAACTAACACCATGACAACAACGTATTTGACTGAGAGGGAGCATATAGATACTGAATAAAAAAGGTCCCAGGACAGAGCCTTGGGGGACACCATCAGTAACCGAGTTAAAATCAGACCTACAGCCACCTATGGTAACAAATTGTCTTTTGTTAAACAGATAGGACTTGAACCTATCTGTTGAACTGTTTAATACAGTCTTGAGTTACTTGTGGAATGCATGCACACACATTTATCAGTCAAATTACTATTAATGAATCATGTTGTTTCAAATCCAATCCACAAGAAGACTCATTTCCAGAAGTGCTTGCCATTTCCCCTTTACCACAATTAGTTACAATGAATGATATCATTATAGTCATTGTCATTTAGAAAATAATGCCATTATTTCACCATGCCATGCACATCCCTTCACTATACTGTTTTCAAATGTGTAGTTTTAAAAGAAACCTGTCTTTTAGCAAACATGTGTTTTAATTTTAAAACATGAAATCAGTTGTGGAAGTATCTCTTTCCAAGCTATACTTTCAGATAATCTTACACTTTCGTGTTCATTTCAGCTGGGGAGTGAAATGGTCCCCACCTCTTCAGGGCTTTCTTTCTTGTCAACATCCAACCAGCTGCTTCTCCTAATGAGTGACATTCTTTGAAGCCAGTTGCATTCCCCTCCGCAAATACCTCTGACTATGACCATGATCGTGTAAATTTAAATTGTTTTACTTTTGTATGCTTTTATTTGTATTAAATGTTTGGTTTTTTTTGGTTTTGGTTTTTTTGGTTCTTTTTTTTATGATTGTTTGAGCTGTTTTTGTCCTGTTTGAGTGATTTATTGATTTTATAATGTTTTTTCTTGTCATCTTCTCTTGCCAAGACCCCCTTGAAATGAGACGTGTATCTCAAGGATTCTATCAGGCTTAAATAAAGACATTTGAATTTGAATTTGCAGTCCTACAAAAATGTCCAATACAATTCATTGCTTTGTGTTTAAAGCATCTTCTGTAAAAAGCAAGCAGTCTAAAGAAAGTGTTACGATGTGCTGTATGTATACACCCAATATGGTATTGTTACAGTGAAAGAAAAAATGAATTTACAGAAATTGATTTTTAAGAAATGAACGACCAACAGCATGTATAATTGTGTTCTTTGTTCTGCTATGTACTGTACAGTGCTTTATGATACCTTTGTATAAAAAGTGCTATATAAATGAAATAAATAAATACATAAATAAATAAATGAGTTCATGTAAAGCATGGTTGAAATGTACTGGTTGAAAATGTATGTTTTGGAAAAAACATTAATGTTCTTCTGATATTACAAATGAGCTTTTTCTTGATTAACAGCTATTTTATAGAAGAACACAACACTACAGGGAAATATCCAAACATTTTAAAATGTTGGTTGTGGGGCGGTGTGGAAATAGATGCTGTGAATCTCCCTCCTGACCAGAAAGGGTGCTGTGTAAGGTTGGTAGTACACTTCCCCATAGACAGGTCAACTCGACGGTGGGCGTAAACAGGAAGTCGGCCATCTTGGAGGAAGCACGTAGCTGTGAGTACTCGAAATGATTCCCATGAGATCAGCTGTGGGCCAGGCAGCAATTCCGTTACACCAGAGCACCAGGCTGATACTTTTTTGGGAGAAATACCGTTTGGACATTGTCCTTGTTTCCACACAACACGCACCTGACGACAGGCAGACACTGATGTTAGCACAAGCTAAGCAGACCGAAGAGATATTTTTTTAACTTGTGTAGAGCACATTATGGATCACAATTCAACATTAATCTTTGCTTTCAAATGATCTAATGTGTTGGGAAACCAATGTTTATCTAAGGTGAAAACAGAACTATTTACATCATGACAATATTATAAAAAAAGCACAGTCCCAAAGTACAGTACGTTTTGAAAATATAAACTTGTACAAAGACTTAGCAAAAAGGGCAACACAGACATTGTCACGCCAAGTACTACCTTCCCCAATACTGTCAGTCTAATTGCACACAGCACTTTAGTTAAATTAACTTCATGCTTTTAAAATACTTGTTTTTTATGATTGACTTTGTGCTGAGTATGTATAATGACATACTCTCGCGTATCCAAACCCTGCTAGTCCGAACTGACCTATGATCATGTTATCAGAATGAAATGCACAACGATAGCATCTGTAGAAACCATAATTCTATCATAATAACACATTTATAGCACTGGATCGCTTAAGCTGCTTCATCCTTTAAGGACCAGGATCGTGTTAACACGATCATACTGAAGTGGGTTTCTAGGACCGCAATCGTGTAAACATTATAAAAAAAAGGACTTTGTTTTTATGACTTAGAGGGCCACCGTACTTTGCATTACAGGCGTGAATAGGGGAGGGACTGACGTTCACTTCCTGATGTTTTTTTTTGTGTGTGTGTGTGTGTGTGTGACATCACTGAGAGGCTAATTTCGGGTTTAAAGGGTGGAGACAGTTGCAGGGGTTCTCAAACTTGGTCCTGGGGACCCCCTGTGGCTGCTGGTTTTCATCCCAACCAAGCTTTCAATTACTTACCTAGACCCTTAATTGAACTAATAATTTGCTTAATTAGACCTTTATACTTCTTTTCAGCTCTACAACAGTGTCATACTACAAGTAACTTGAACTGCAACTGTTTCTGAGCTGAAAACAAGTACAAATGTCTAATTAAGCAAATTATTAGTTCAATTAAGGGTCAAGTTAAGTAACTGAGAGCTTGTTTAGAATGAAAACCAGCAGCCACAGGGGGTCCCCAGGATTGAGTTTGAGAAGCCCTTTACATCAGTCAGGCAGAGACAAAAGCAGAAACAAAACATCACAGAAACTTGTTTAGGGATAATTTAAAAAAAGGTGGAAATACTGTAGACCTGATGTATTTGACATATTTATATTAGAACCTTTCTTCTGTCTCATTTGTTTTAATATATATGTTTTTACAACATTTATAAATATCAAGAAACGAGTGGATATAAGCATATGCTATTTCATGAACTAAATGTATCCTATTTCATGAAATAAATGTATGTGTTTTCCTTATTACTACTAATAATGACTAATTAATAACTATTATTTTATTGATAAATATTTATTTTGAGAAAATAAATCAAGAGTAGTGTTCATTATTTCTTATAAAGACCCTGAGAATAAATGTATGTTATGTCATTGCAATCACTCTGGTGAAACAGTGTCTTGTAATTTGCCTAAACATCAATATTGTTCAACAAAATTTTCAGGAACTATATTTGTACATATCGTAGTACTGGTAGTTAATAATAATAATAATAATAATAATAATAATAATAATAATAATAATAATAATGTGAAAGGTGTATAATTACTTCATTTCTTTAATTTTGATATCTAATTTGTGTGTAGCTTGTGTTTTTTGGATATACAGTAATGACAAGAAAACAATATTCAGTATTGCTGACATGCACTGTAGATGTGTAAAGGGAGACAACAGGAATGATATATCCATTTGTTTTGGGGCAGGTTAAAGAAAGTTCATTCAAGCTAAGCTCTGTCAGTCTGCTACAAATTCATAATTGAGCAGAGCTGATATGCTTTAAATCCAAACATAATTTTGGAAGGAATTGCTGGGAGGATACGGAAAACCTTCTTAAAATGAGTCTGAAAGGGTTTTTAAGAGGCCTAAAGGGTTTTGTTCCTGTCTTAGTAAGAAGGCATGCTGAACTATTCATTTTGGGTTTAACGTACTGGGTTGCTGTATAAGCGCTCGTTACAGGACAATGTGATCTTGGCTTCTTGAGTTATTTGTATGGCAGGCAGATAGACAGGAGTTACTTCTCTTATCCTTTTTTCAGCAGTCTGAGCTACCAGAGAGGCTTAATAATATCCCAGAGGCACACATGAAACAGTTTCTCCACAGTTGCTGTTTACTGAAGAGTGTGTTTGAAGTCGAGTTCAAGATGTCTTTATTTTCTCTACCAAAGGAATGTTCTTAAGGGAAAATTTTAATTCAGATTGGAGGGGGGGGGGGGGGATCCAAGTGCTGTTTTCTGCACATATGCTATAAATAACAGAAGACAGGATATTGCTTGTGGGTTGTTCTGTTTTTGCAGATATTTTCATGAGAGAGAAAAATGTAGTAAAATGACTTGAATCTTGATGATCAGGGATTTGAGATTCAGCAACGAATAGATCTGAACTTGCTTTGAGCTTGCCACTTATTTTATATCACTTTTTTTATCAAAGGAGATCTTTTCATCTCATGGTTTTTTTGAAGTCGAAACAAAAGGTTAAATGTCAGATAATTTACTATTTATCCAGATGACTATATGGAGCAAAATCCCCATGGAGTAGTCTTGAACTATCAGAGAAAGGATAGTCTTCTTCATTCCCCAGCCAACCACTTTGCTGTTTCAAAGTGTAAGGACATTAAAGGACCAAAAGCAGAACTTGCAGAAGCAGTTTGAAATGAACAGTGGCCTTGAGTTGGAAACTTTCTGTAATTTTAGGGGTGGGGCTCAATCAATCAATCAATCTTTATTTAATATAGCGCCCTTTGCAACAGAGCACTTCACATTGGCAAAACAAGAAAATATATATAGAAGTAAGTAGAGGTTGCGTTAACGCAAAATAAACCCGTTGGATGGAATAATATTTTGTCTTGCATTCATGGGATGCACAGAATGAGAAAGGGACGCATATTTGTGGTAATCTATTACACTGCAGCAAAATGACTGTAAAATACTTGCTTGTTTAAAAAACTGTTCTGCAATATAACAGCCTTGATTAAGGTACACTCCAGTCCTGTAGGTGGCAGCAATAAACCTCATATTTGGCTTACGCAGCAATATTAAGAAGCATTTTTACTTTTAGATGTTTCTTGCGCCAGACCAGTGTCTGTGACAATATGGCAAAGCATTTGTCAATCAGAAGTTTTTTGTGCTAAGCAGTCAGTACAGGTACAGTAGTCTCTGCAGAACACCCCCTAAGAGAACACTTCACTTAAGGGAACACCCTTGTGGCGAAACAGATTTATCCCATTGTAAATGCTCCGGCTAAAGGAACAGGAACTTTGCTTAAAAGAACACCTTCTTAACACCTATAGCTATTCGTTCACAACTGATACAGTACTGGTGTTTTGTAACCTGATAACTCATTATCATCAAACTTAAATTCAGATGGTTTCTTCAGTCTTTTCAAAAGAGACTTGTCAAAGCGAAAGTGCTTTGAGGCACACAGATTGGTTTATTAAGTCTTTCCAGAACCACTATCATATCATTAACTTGTTTGGTATTTTGATTTCCACAAGTGCACCTCATTCCTACAAAATGGCATGTAAACAAAATGGCAAATGCTCCCATTTCTCTTGCTAAAGAAAGTTGGGAATTGTTTGAGCTCTTGAAAAACCCTGAATCAGAAATAAGTCGCCAACGAATTTGGTGTTTCCTTGTACTCTTACTCAAGTATCTTTGTTTAGAAAATATTGTACTTTTTACTCCATTACATTTCCTAGAAGCATCTCATTATTTGTTCTTTCAGCACACTGACTCATCCGCTGGCCAGGATTCTGATTGGGTAAAGCAGAGCTGCATGCGTAGTGTCATGACATAATAGGTTGATGCCCAACCAGAGACCGTTTTGATTTTTAAAATAATCAATCAACAAACACAATGTTTAGCTGTGGCAGATGCATTTAGTAGTTTAGAAGAATAATAGGAATCTACAAGCACTTTCAAAACAGGATTTCACATTTTTAAACATTTGATCCTAGAATTGTTTCATGAATTGTGTTTTATTTATGGACAAAGGCTGTGACTAAAAGTTTAATTCTTGATTTGAAATTTAAATTAAGCATTTGAGCCCGAAGGAGCTTAATTGTGTGGTAATGCCTGCTTCGTGCAGTTACATGCCTGAGCTGAAGGTGAGAAGGCTCCTGAGGACTGAGACGCTATTAGAATATGGATACGTTAAACAACATTTTTAAAAATATGTTTTTCTAATAGTTTTATCCTGATTTTATAAAGAACTAGTTTTTGTTGCTAAGCGTTTACCTCAGTATTCCATGAGTAATGCAGTTTTCTCAAAAAACATCCGTGGGCTGTCCAGGTTCAATTCAAGTGGACCCATAGTCAACTTCAAGTTGAGGCGTAGATAGCAACTTCATACAGTACAGTGTTTAATTTAAGTATTCTACTTACATGCAGCTGTTCATACCCTGCTTCGTGAAGTGTTTGTTATCGATAATTTATTTATTTTTAAATAGGGTTTGAGTGTATATTTGTACAGCCAGCTAAATATCAGTAGCGACTGATTAACACTATTTTCAGTTGAGTTTAAAATAAAACAACTTTACTTGCTATTCTAAATTTAAATAGATACAGTAAGGACAGCTAGGAAGTAGACTTTGTCAGACTGCGTTCAGAGTGTCTGTACAATAAGAATGGAGATTTTCTTCCATCAAGCAGGAAAAGGCATATACACACAGAAGTAGACTTTCAAGAATCTTCGCTTAAGACACAGACATGGCGATCGATGTTGGTTGCTGTTATTGGAATGCAGAAAAAGGTGAAAACGCATGTAGATGAAGACAACAAACACTGCTGAGAGTCTGATCTCATTGTCATGGCAACTGTCTACCGTTAGTATATACTAGCATAAAGAAAGATGTGTCTGTATTCATATGTATATCTATATACAGAGAGAGATTGTTTAAACTATGATATAGCATAATAGAGTTTAAACGTTCATAAAAATTTACCAAAATGCAAATCACTGGAGTTTATTAGACTTTATGTTAACAACTGATTGTTTAATATCTGATGGATGGGATGCAAAATTCATATGCATTTCATGAAGGCATCAACAGAAAAGCTAACATGACCACTGAGTTAGCATTACAAGCAGACCAACAAATTAATAAATACAATAAAATACATAAGTACAATAAAATAATAAAAATAAAAGAACATTCAGTAAAAGGACAATAGTAGTAGTCATGTATATGATAGACTATAAACATACATCTTCAGCCTAGTTTTAAAAGCTGCCATAGTTGGTGCCTCCCTTACAACGGTGAGACACCTTAGCATCCTTAGATTAGAGTGGGCAACATGGAACCAATAAGCCACTCAGGTAGAATACTGTGTTCAGTTCTGGTCACCTTGCTACAAAAAGGATATTACTGCTCTAGAAAGAGTGCCAATAAGAGCAACCAGAATTATTTATTTATTTAGAATTAATTATTTATTAAAATAGGAACCACCTTTTTTTACACAGAGAATTGTGGGAATCTGAATCCATCTCCCCAGTAATGTTGTTGAAGCTGACACCCTGGGATCCTTCAAGAAGCTGCTTGATGAGATTCTGGGATCAATAAGCTACTAACAACCAAGATGAGCAGAATGGCCTCCTCTCATTTGTAAACTCTCTTATGCTCTTATTATGTTCCTATGTAAGATGACGTTAACCCAGTATAGGCTTTATAGGTTAAAAGCAGGACTTTAAAATCAGTCCTGTATCATATTGGGAGCCAGTGTAAGGATGCCAATACCGACTTAATATGATCAAAGTTTCTTGTTTTCCTTAGGATCCTGACAGCAAAGTGTTGCACAAGCTGCAATCTGGACAAAACACAGTTTGGAATACCAGAAAATAGGACATTACAGTAGTCTATTCTAGAAGTTACAAAGGCATCATCAGTATCTCAGCAATATTTCTTAAATGGAAAAAAGACACTTTAGTTACGTTCCTAATGTGGGATTCAAATGAAAGATCAGGGTAAAAAATGACACCCAGATTTCCAATTTCTGTTTGCTGTCCACTGTACAGGCACACTGATTACCCTCTCTCGTTGATTTCTTGACCCCAAAATGATGACCTCTGTTTAATAGAATTTAACAGTAAAAAACGTGTTGACATCCATTTCTTAATATCAGTGAGACGGGTAGTTAAGGTATTTGCAGATGTGGAATCACCTGGTTTCAGAGATAGACGCAATTGTGTGTCATTGGCATAGCAGTGAAAGTTTACCTTGTGTCTACGGACAACATCACCCAGTGGAAGCATATACAGGGAAAACAAGACTGGTCCAAGAACAGAGCCCTGTGGGAAGCCACACGCTACTTTAGATAAGGAGGAGTTCTCCTCAATTTGAGCATATTGTAACCTATTTGAAAGATAGGATTTAAACCAAGATAGGACACAGCCTGACAGTCCTACAAGATTGTCAAGGTGGTCAGTTAAATTCAGATGATCGATGGTGTTGAATGCTGCACTTAGATCTAGAAGGATGAGGACAGAGGCAAGGCCTGAGTCAAAAGATAATAGCACATCATTTATCTTTTTGAAAAGAGCCATTTCAGTACTGTGACCAGGACGGAAGTTGGACTGGAATTTCTCATATATATAGTATGCACTGCAAGGAATGAGTTTAATGGATTTGCCACCACTCTCCCTGATACTTTTGATAAAAAGAGGAGATTAGAAATGGGCCTAAATTATTAAGAACTCCTGGATCTAAAGTAGCTTTTTTAAGTAGTGGTTTTACCATGGCCACCTTCAATGAGTCAGGAACAATGCCATATCAAAGGGAGCTATTAATTACACCCCAGGGAATTATGCAATTACACTCCCACCACCTTGCTTGATGGTTGGGATGAGGTTCTTCTGTTCGAATGCAGTGTTTGGTTTTCGCCAAACATAATGTTTCTCAATGAGGCAAAAAAGTTCTACCAGAAGACATTGTTCCAGAAGTCTTGTGGATCATCTATGTGCTCTTTGGCAAACTTCATATGGGCAGAAATGTTCTTTTTAGAGAGCAGTGGTTTCCTCATGGCTGTCCTTCCATGAACACCATTCTTGTTCAGTCTTTTTCTGATCGTTGAGGCACTAACACTCACATTAGCCAAGGCGAGAGTGGCCTGCAGATCCTTGGATGTTACTCTGGGGTTCTTTGTGACTTCCTTGATGATTTTCCGGTTTGTTCTTAGAGAGATTTTGGTTGGCCAACCACTCCTGGGTAGAGTGACTATGGTCTTGAACTTTCTCCATCTGTCTGACAGTGGATTGGTGGAGATTTCTTTTGATCATGGCATGATGTGTTTCCACACACCTGTATGGTGAAGACCAAAATCACAAAGTTTTTGATCTTTATATAGGATGGGACCTCCCAAACTCACCCCTGAAGATCTACCTAATTATTTAAACACCTGATTCTAATTATCCCCTTAATTGAGCTGATTAAACCAGGGGTTCACTTACTTTTTCACATACCCTGAATCTTAATTACTCATCGTTTGTCTAATTCATACATCATTTTGTTTCAAAAGACATGGAATTGGTTAATATAAACCTTATTGGATATTTAACAAAAGACTAGTTTTGATTCAAGGAGGCTATCATGGTAAAACTATAGAATTTCCATAATTAACATTGGGGTTCACAAACTTTTTCTCGGCACTGTATAACTGCGCATCATTGTTGTTACATTGCCCAGTACTTTTGTTTAATTGTTTTTTGTTTTGCACTTGTGAGCATCAAATTTTCTGACAATTCCTTGTTTTCCGTATTTAACGACTTCATTTAGTTTTAAAATTCACACCTGCTGGGTCCCTTTTCTTGTTCAAGGAATGATAAAGCACTTGATTCTGTGATATATGCTGTATGTGCTATATAAATAAAAAATACCTGCATCTATTTCTAAAGAAGGTTAAGACAGTGTTATATTTCATTTAATTTGTAAAAAAAAAAAAAAAAAAAGATTTAATGTTGCAGAATTTTGCTTAATTTTGTTTTTTTCTTTGCTTTTTTTCAGTGCATAATTCCCTAGGGTGTAGTTAATGATATTTAGAATAGTAAAATCAATCCTAGATAATATTTCTTTCAAAACTAGGAATGGTGTCTAATGAAAATGTAATAGGTTTTGTAACTAGATTTGTAAACTTGGTTGCTTTTCTGCAAAGGAAAATCCGCCCCTAACCAATATGTCATCGGCAAGTGCATAAAAGCTCTGTGTCTTATTCTTTCTTGTTGCTTCTTTTTGTTTTGGCTGCTCAGTCTAGCACTGGGAAGCTGAAATGGGAGTTGACTGCTTAGAGTCTGGAGGAAGGGCTGCCTTCAGCCATGGATTTCCTGAGGTTTCCCCCTAAAAAAGAAAAAAAATATGTAAGGGGTTTTTCCTTACCTGAGTGCCGAGCAGTTTGTATTTAGTGAGCGGTCAGGTTGGAGAGGCTGGGCTCTCTCCCCAGGCTCAGTCATGCTCTGGGGAACAGGCCGTGTCTCATCTGCTGATTTTCATGAAATTCAATATCTGGGGGATAGGCGGTAGGGCACCTCCACGGAGCCCGTTACTTATTTATTGTTATTCAGTCATGGTTTGGCAGCCTTGTCTTTTTGGGGGGAGGTGACCACAGCCACTTCCTGTCTGTGGCACTAGGATGCATGTAACTGTTTATGTTTTTCCAGCCGGCCTCATGCAGGTAGCCGTCAGGCACCCACAGATGAGCCCTCTTGACAAATTTACCTAGCCATTGTGGGGGGAGTTCATTATTTATTATTATTCTTCATTCATGGATTGGCGGCCTCATCTTTTTGGAAGGAGGTGGCCTATAGCCACTTCCTCTCTGCAGCACTGGGATGCATGTAATTGTTCATGTTTTTCCATCTGGCCTCGTGCAGGTAGCCGTCGGGCACACACGGACAAGACCTCCGGCCAAATTTATCTTTCACTCTGGCCCTGATTGCCCTCCACAGTCATCAGGCCCTGAGCGCCCTCGCAGTTCATAAATCATCTGCAATTGCAATCATCATCATTCATTCATTGCCATTCATTCATTTCGGATTCAGCATGCTGAATAGTTAAATCTAGTTGGCTCAATAAAGAAAAAGAATCAAAAATTTGTTTTGGTGTAGCACGACTCAAAGAAGGAGCAGTGTCAGTGTTTGAATTTGGGTAATCTGCTTTGCAATGTTTGATATCTGGTTTCTTATATCAGCAGTTTTACTATTGCAGTGATTGATGAAGTCATCAGTGTTTGCTGTTACTAAGGTTTTCGTTGAAGGCTGTTTTTGCTGGTTTGTGAGTTGAGCTCTATTGTGTTAAAGAAATCCAGGATTACTTTGATTTGTTTCTATTAAGTTTGAGTAATAAACTGAGCTGGTAGAGGATAGTGCAGTCTTGTAATTCATGATGCTGTCTTTCCAGGCAAGGTAAAAAAAAAACTGTAATTTTGTGGCTTTATATCTACGTTAAAATTTACAACATGTTTGTTTGAGGATATGAGCTGTGTCATTGAACCAGGGGCAGAATCTTTTGGAAAACATTCTTTTAGTTTTTAGTCGTGCTACAGTGCCCAAGGTATTGCTTTAGATTGTGTTATAATTATCTTGCAATACATCAACAGATCTTGAATGGATAAGTGCTGAGGTGGACAATACATCCAATAATTGATCAGCAGTTGAGGAATTTAGGGACCATGATTTAATAAAATGATTGGAGGATTACAGGGTAGCATTATTAATAATAGGAGAGTGGTCACAGATTGCAGGATTACAGGGTAACAGGATAAATAATAGGAGAGTGGTCTGAGATTGCAGGATTACAGGGTAGCAGGATTAATAATGGGAGAGTGGTCTGAGATTACAGGACTACAGGGCAGCAGGATTAATAATGGGAGAGTGGTCTGAGATTACAGGACTACAGGGCAGCAGGATTAATAATAGTAGAGTGGTCTGAGATTGCAGGATTACAGGGCGATTATACGGTAGCAGGATTAATAATAGGAGAGTGGTCTGAGATTGCAGGATTAATAATAGGAGAAGTCTGAGATTGCAGGATTACAGGGTAACAGGATTAAGTTTTGGACGCCAAGACCACGAGTAATAACTAGATCAAGTGTGTGATTGTGGGTGTGAGTGGAACCAGTACATGCTGAGTAAAGCCCACAGCCTCAAGTAAAATCAGGAAATTATTTCCAAGGGGATCTCCCTCTAGTCTACATCAACATGTACATTAAAGTCACGCAAGACAACAATTCTATCGTGCTTGATAGCAGGGTTTGATAAAAGTTCACTAAACTCTGTCAAAACCAGAGAATAGGGACCAGGAGGCCGATAAATAATTACAAGATGAAATGGAGTTGGATCACTAACCTCAAGAGGTATAATTTTAAACAATGAATATCCGTCTATAGTTTCAAAATGAAGGCAAAACCCTTGTAGCAAGACCGCCATCCCGACCCATGGGGCGTGCCTTCTGATGAAAGCACGTGGAGAAGCCTCTACAAGTGGTACAGTGTCATCTGGTCTGAGCCAAGTCTCAGGTAAAGTCAAAATATCCAGTCTTGAGTCCAAAATAAAATTATTAATTAACAAGGACTTGCTGATTAAAGATCATGCATTTAATAATGCCAAACTGAGAGAGGTTTGTGAAGTGCTATTAAAATTGCACCTTACTAAAGTTTTAATTTTAATTAAATTCCTGGTATATTGTCTAAATTGTCACAGCAGGGGACAGATACTAACTTAATGGGATGCAGGTTGTTGAATTTGACTATATGACTGAGATCTGAGAGACACTACAGCAAATCAGGTTATTCTAATAATTCCCTATACTTTTTGTCAGGCTAAGTGAGTCCCTCCTGTTAAGTGGAGACCGCATTTTTTGAAGAAGCCAGGGCTCATCCCCCTGCCTTAAATCCTAATAACCAATCACATGAAGCCTGAACCCACAGTGTTCTGAAGATATTTTTCTTCTGCCACAGCCTCTGAATCTGCCTCTCTAGAGGGATGATGGTCGCTCACTAGAGACAGTTGAGGGCAGCTCCTGCCAGGCCAGAAGGTGAGAACCTGTGCCAAATTGTTTAATAATTGTATACTTTATTACATCTACTAATCAAAGCTGTGCTTCAATCTTTGGTGTACTCTGTCTACGAGTGGGGAAATAGTGACAGACCTGTTGTGTACTTCCTATCAACTGTAAAACCTTTTGACAATTTGCTAAATCCATTTTATACCATACTAGGTTAAATAAAGTTATCTGATTGTAGGTCTGTTATTATATACTATTTACTTGCACTCCTAGGTCATTTAATTTGGAGCCAGTGATATCAGGGCTGCAAATATATCGCCAGCAACATTACATTCTAGTGGCAGTATGTTAAATTGTTAATATTATTTTGTATTCCTCAGAAACCACAGATGATGATAGGTTCCGGACAAGTCACATGACCCACCTACACTCCTCAACATACAGTACACAAGAGAGAAGATTCGTGTGACACAAAGCACTAAAAACTCATTGCTGGAGGGGGGCTTGATTCAATCATTTAGCAACAGTAGACTTTGTGATGCTAAATGATCAAAACAGTTTAGCACCAATTGTCAAAACGATTTTCACCCAATAGATATACTTTGACTGAAGACATTTGTGAGGTGAAATTTCTTGAAAGTATATTAAGAACTACACAGAGGAGGACACTATTGTACAAAAATAGTGAAAATATACTGGAATTTAAAAAGAAAAGCCTGTGTTAAGTAGTTCTTTAACTACTTTAAGTGATCTGTGACAGAGACTGTCACTTGGCCTAGTATTAGGCACGGTTATTAGACATTTTGTTTAAGGACTGTTTAACATGAACTGTGACAAGGGCTGATTAAATAAATAAAAACGTACCTGGCCAGGTTGAAGATCAGCAGGAACAGACCATGGAAAAACAAAGACAAAGAAAATGAACTGTTTGTTATCTCTTGTTGATAATGATCTTTGTTTAAATCGTTTGTTATATAATTCTAAGATATGTCGTCTTTTTATTGTGAAATCTATGTACCTGTACAGGGTGCGTGTGTGTGTGTGTGTGTGTGTCAGAGGGACCACGCCCTGCTACTGAAGACAATAAAGTTTCAGGTGTGCCTGCCCAGGAGGGCTGATTGACTGACTGACCGACATAAGAATGGTCAATCGGTCAGTCTTCCATCTGGAGCAGGTACTACTGTATAAGAAGAGAGTGAACTCAGTTAGAGAGAGAGCAGAGTTAAACATTCTGGCTAAAAACTCGGTCCAGATCAAGCAAAAGTGCACCACACTTGGAGAACACTTATTTAGCTTATTCTTATTCATCTCTCCCAGCTTTGGTGCTTGATGCTTCCACCGTCGCTCACTTTAAAACAACTCTCAAGACCCACCTGTTCTCTCTTACTTTCCATGCTCTTGATATCTGTTGTTTTCTGCTGTGTTGCTGCTACAATTTCATGTATTATGCTACTATCATGTATTATGCACTTTCCACTGTATTTAATGTATTATGAAAGTATTATGGATTTTCTTGTTGTTATTGCATCTTGTAAAGTGCTTTGTGACAGTGGCCCACTATGAAAGGTGCTATATAAAATAAAGATTGATTGATTGATTGATTGATTGATTGATTGATTGAACTCTGTAGCTAAACAGGAAAAGTGGTTGACAGGTTTGAAATTGAAAGAAGCGAGTCAACGTTTGTTTTATTTTTTTTTTTGTTTTTTTTTTTGGCTATGTCTGTATCTGTGGAGCTCATCAATGTTGCACTGGATTGTACAAAATTAAAAAATAAACAAGTTTGTGTTTTCACCAAGCCTTGCAGTGTTTTGCCATCTTTGACTAAATATGAAAGAACATTATTAGTTTGATTGTGATGAAGGAGCAGCTGGTCACACGGTCACCAACCATTAAATCCCAGTTTGAGGTTTTGTCAGGAAGAGTAAACTAGTATGCTTCTGCCCAGCCATTCTACTGGCTTATAATATATTGTATTGTGAAAAGTACTCATTTTATGTTGGCTTGCTGTAATATCCTTTAAAGACTGTTGCATAAGTAAGAAGTGCCCATGCAGGCACTCAGATGGACAGCAATGTGATTAAAGTATTGGATTGGAACAAAATGTCAAGCAGCTCAAAACAGAACATGCAACATAAAAAATACAGTCTGGATTCATGATTCATTAATATCAAACTGTAAAATGTGTACAAATCCCAAACTAGTTACAGACAACTACTCTAGGTATATTTTCCTTTTGAGTTGCTTGTTACTAGTTCCTGACTGACAGGTCAGAAGGAAAAGTAATAATAATGATTATTTTTCCTTAAAAAAAAAACAGTAACAGCCCCTGTTTAAACTTCTTAGCACTGTATTAATTTTCTGAAGCAAAAAATCTATAGATTTCTAAGGATTTGGAATATGTGCAATAGATTGGTTTGTTGTATAATTAGGGTTACCAACTTGATGAACAAATTTAATGACATATATCATATGCCATTCATATCTACAGCTAAGGCCAAATGTTTTGCATCACCTAAATTTTTAAGATTTAGACATAGTTGAAAAAAAAAACTACATGAACATAATGCAGATCTTTTATTTAACACAATTTAATTTAAACTACAAAGCGGATTGTAATTCATGTTAATGTAACATTTTTCAGAAGGTTTCATTTGACTTCATGAAGCAACATTGGTTCATTCTTAATTATCAAAAATAATTATTCTTGAATCATCTATGGTTTTTTTGTAATATCAAAAAAACTTGTTGACGAGTACAAAGTAGTTGGCAGCTGGCAGTGCTGCTTTGCATTTCATTGAGCCTTTTCAACCCTTGTAGATGCTTACCATGGTATTTTTTGCACTGTACATAGTAGTTACAGTAATTCAACTTAAATAACACATCATATGCAGGGGTCGGTACAGTCATGTTACATGACAGACACCCAGAATTACTGACACGTTAATGGATCGTTATTTTGTTCACTTTCCAAATAACTGAATATGGCTGCACTCAGATTTTCCGTATTATAGCGTCCAGATATTTCTGTTAGTTTCAAAAACTCAACCAACATTTACAAAACGATGAGAAATAATAAGTTGACTCATGTCACTTTGATCAGTCCTTTCATCATATATTCTGTGCACAAAAATAGATCTACCTCTGTTTTCAGGGTTTTGCCAAATTTCTCATTGTGTCATGCAACAGTTTAGAAGGCAGTTTAAACAGTCTTTGGAAGGCAGCGGTTTTGGGGTACATTTGTGAGGCAGTTTCTTTAAAGACGCTACCTGTTGTAAATTGTAACAGCTTTTGCCAAACTGTAGTTGTAGGCAAGATACAGATCATTCTGTTTCCTTTCGTTTCTACAAGCATCTCCTTCTCTTCTGCAAACATGTGTCAATATTTGTCATATTTTTACACCATTTCTCAGCATGATCTCTGCCCACTGTAGACTGTAATTGCATGTTACCTGACCACATCTCGCATGCACCCCCCCCACCCTGGACCGTACAAAAACAAAATATTAATTTTCCTAAAAAGGATTGAAATAACTTATTTCAGTGCAGCTATGTCTGGAGGGTATCTGACACTGGACTGCCATTCTGTTGCTATTATTATTATTATTATTATTATTACTTAAATGTGAGGAGCACAGTACAGATTAAAAAATTTGAAATGGTGTACAGCACAACACACACACCCACACACACACACACATACATATATATAATTACACTTTTGCCCAATTTTAGTTAATTGTTGGTCCCTTTTCAGTCCCAGCTACATGTTGTTTAACAAGAATGCTCAGCGAGGTTGGTTTTTCCCTGGAGTTTATACGCTAGTCTAGCAAAAAAAAATGGATGGAAATACAAACTTTTTTTGTTTGAATCAAAAAAATTTATGCAATAACCACTTTAAGTTCATGACGTTATTACATACAGTTGTTTCTTCACTAGAATCCAGTTTAATGGAAACCTGTTTTTGTACGATAGGATTTGCTTATATTTTTGTGCAAAATTTTGCAAGTTCGCAAGAAATTTGTTCATCTTGTTGATGGAAACAGAGCAAATTACTTCCCTAATGTTTTCTGTTTTAAAGTTTTGAGAACTAGTATTTGTAACTTTTTTCATTTAGCAGATTACTGCTTTAAAACCAATGGGCAGGATTTTCAAAAACAAGTGTTATTGTATGGAACAGTATAGTAATGACAGCTTTAGTAGCGAGTGATTTTCAAACAAAATGAGTTAATAAAATTAATCCGTTAATGCTTTGAAATTTAGTCTGTGGTCGTTAATGAACACATTTCTCATTAAAAAAGGTAGTTGTTGCAGGTTATGTACATCACTTCCTGTCTCAATGACTAGATAAGGGAAATTCGTTAATCAAAATGCATGTTAACAATATAAGAATTAATGGAAGCATAATTTGCTGTTATGGAAACTACCAGTGTACAGGCGCTCTCCCACCAGCAGCCAAATGGAAATAAAAAATAATGTGAATATGTATTTTGTTTATAATTTGTAAACTTAATTTAAAATTGTGCATTTTATCATACAGAATATACATTTATTTAGAACACGTCACATATAAAATGCTGATTTACTATTATCTGGCGAGTGTGGGTAAAGATCGGATGGCACAGATTAAAAAAAAAAAACTTAAACTCCACTAGTCATTTACCATCATTCAGAGGCACTATTTTGCACCTGCTTACTGAATACAACTCTTTTAATGTGCATTTTGGAGTCTTTTCTTTTGGTTACTGTGACAGTGCAGTGGGTTTGGTGGTGAAACAGACGTCACAGAGTCACTGGTACAGGTGCAAATAACCCCAATACCAGCAATGGTAGAGGGTGTGTTTTATTTTATGGGAACGCAGTCCAAAGCAACAAAACAATACAAATCATAGGTCCCAATATAGCGAGTCCCCCTCAGCTCTATTGTGCACTTGCAGGGTGGTGAAAAGTGCAGGTGCTCAGGTGCTGACGTGTCCAGTTCAGTTGTACGGGGTGTGTGGTGTCCAAGGTGAAAGTGCTGGCAGTAGTGCGGCAGCTCCTTGTTGTGACGACTCACTCCGACCCCGGTCCTGACAATAAACAAATCAAAAACATGTAGCAAACAAACAAACACACGGCTCAGCAACCCAAGTTCAGTGTTACCTCAAAAAGCCCTGCACTTGCAAAATGACAGCCCTTGTACAGCAAGAGATTCCACCCCATGATCAGCTCAACTCAGCACACCTGCCAGTTGTCTAATGCAGCACAGCTGATCACAGTAATCTTGTCCCCTAATATGGTCATTTTTCCCTGCACTAAGATGTCCGACTTCCTTTTCCGCCCCTCTATCCATGCCGGCCCGTCTCAGTACAGGCGGCGAGTACCTCTGCTTAGCGCCCTCTTGGGTCGGGAGGGAGATTTACAGCTCAGATCCTCTTGCTCTCTGTCACATATCCCTTTCCTCAGAGTGCAGTCGAAGGCACCCTCGGCCAACACTATCTTCCCCAATAAGCCCCCTTCCCTAGAGATACCACTGAGATATCCAAGCATTGTTATCCTTCATCATGTCTAACTACTTCAACGGAGTGTGATCAGTGACAAGGACGAAATGATGCCCCAGAAGACAATACCGGAGGGAATGCACACCCCATTTAATGGCCAGACACTCCTTCTTGATGACGGAGTAGTTATGCTTCCAAAGGAGCATCTTCTTACTGATGTACAAGACAGGGTGTTCTACTCCATCAATCTCCTGGGACAAGACCGCTCCCAGACCTATGTCAGACGCATCAGTCTGGAGGATTAATTCTTTGCTGAAATCAGGAGATATTAGTGCAGGAGTTTGACTCAGTCACCTCTTTATCACATCAAAAGCCCCCTGACACTCAGCTGACCACTTTACCAAATTTGGAGCCTGTTTCTTAGTGAAATCCATTAACGGGGTAGCGATAGTGGAGAACTCGGGGAGGAATCTATGGTAATAACCTGCTAACCCGAGAAGGGATCTCACCTGGGTTTTGGTCTTTGGAATCGGTCTGTCCATCAAACTTTAGAGGCCATCAGCTTCACGTGACCATTACCCATAATATAACCCAAATATTGTGTTTCTAGTTTGGCAAACGCACATTTCCTCAGGTTGGCTGTTAACCCTGCTTCCCTTAGAGACTGAAGGACAGCTGCAAGTCTAACAAGAGGCTCTTTCCAGGAAGAGCTAAACACTACAACATCGTCAATATACGTGGCCGCATATTTCTGATGTGGAGCTAGCACATGATCCATCAGTCTCTGAAAGGTAACAGGTAACCCTCCAGGGTTTCAACAAATTAATGTGGTAAATTTCAGTTTTATTACGGCAGTTGAGCTGCCGAATCTCATAAGACAACGCGGTCTGTCCGACTTCGCACAGTCACATATAATTTTGTGGTTGGATACACCTTGGTTTTTCCATGAACACAGGAAATAGCCACGTTGGCATGTGGCTGCCAAGATGTACCTTCCACGAGAGCAGACCAAATCATAGTTTGTCCACACTCTGAGCACTAAGGCGTGGGTACTCTTATTGCCAATCTTTACATCAATGACAAAAGGCCCCTCCCAACCCTTTCCCCAGGACTTACCTGCTTCGAGAGCCGGGTAGTTGGAAGCCACATCACACTCCATTGCCGCAGGGCAGAATTGCTGGATGTGACCTGGCTCGTGGCATCTCCAGCAGACTGGGGGCAAGGACGCCAAGGGAGCCAACCTGTCTCACTGCCCTAGTGCTAGCAGGGGAGAAGAACCCCCTGTTATACCCCAGCTAGGGACCAACCCCGGCTTCCACTGTTTGGGAGTTAGGTGGCCCATCGAGGCCGGAATGGGTGTCAAGGATGGTCTCAGTGAAGGCGGAGGTGGGCTGGGGAGCTGGATCCAACTCTTGTAAGGGGTTGACGCTGAGGAGGGCAACATCGCGTCTTCAAAGGCCTCGGCATCGACACAGGGCATCGCAGTGATTGATGACAGGGTGAGGATGTGATATACTAAGCAGGGCATCGCAATGATTGAAGACAGGGTGAGGATGTGATATACTACACAGGGCATTGCAATGATTGAAGACAGGGGGAGGATGTGATATACTAAGCAGGGCATCGCAGTGATTGAAGACAGGGTGAGGATGTGATATACTAAGCAGGGCATCGCAGTGATTTAAGACAGGGTGAGGATGTGATATACTACACAGGGCATCGCAATGATTGAAGACAGGGTGAGGATGTGATATACTAAGCAGGGCATCGCAATGATTGAAGACAGGGTGAGGATGTAATATACTAAGCAGGGCATCGCAGTGATTGAAGACAGGGTGAGGATGTGATATACTAAGCAGGGCATCGCAATGATTGATGACAGGGTGAGGATGTAATATACTAAGCAGGGCATCGCAGTGATTGAAGACAGGGTGAGGATGTGATATACTAAGCAGGGCATCGCAATGATTGAAGACAGGGTGAGGATGTGATATACTAAGCAGGGCATCGCAATGATTGATGACAGGGTGAGGATGTAATATACTACACAGGGCATCGCAGTGATTGAAGACAGGGTGAGGATGTGATATAATAAGCAGGGCATCGCAGTGATTGAAGACAGGGTGAGGATGTGATATACTAAGCAGGGCATCGCAATGATTGAAGACAGGGTGAGGATGTGATATACTAAGCAGGGCATCGCAATGATTGAAGACAGGGTGAGGATGTGATATACTAAGCAGGGCATCGCAGTGATTGAAGACAGGGTGAGGATGTGATATACTACGCAGGGCATCGCAATGATTGAAGACAGGGTGAGGATGTGATATACTAAGCAGGGCATCGCAGTGATTGAAGACAGGGTGAGGATGTGATATACTAAGCAGGGCATCGCAGTGATTGAAGACAGGGTGAGGATGTGATATACTAAGCAGGGCATCGCAGTGATTGAAGACAGGGTGAGGATGTGATATACTAAACAGGGCATCGCAATGATTGAAGACAGGGTGAGGATGTGATATACTAAGCAGGGCATCGCAATGATTGAAGACAGGGTGAGGATGTGATATACTAAGCAGGGCATCGCAGTGATTGAAGACAGGGTGAGGATGTGATATACTAAGCAGGGCATCACAGTGATTGAAGACAGGGTGAGGATGTGATATACTAAGCAGGGCATCGTGGTGACTGAAGTTCTGTGCTGAAGATGACCTCATAATCAAAAGAAATAAAAAAAAAAACATGCATGATATAAATAGTAAAAAAATAACCAAACCATCAACGACAACAATTACCTGCTAGATCCTTTGAAAACAAGTCAAATATGGCTGGAATCCACCAATCTGGGAGCTCTGATCAAGGGGGAGCAGCGAGACCCATTCATTACCTATTAAATGTTACCTCAAGTTCAATGTACAAATAAAACATGAATTTGAATAATTAGTTTTAGAAAAAACAATATTGTACTTGGCATTCCGGTACTTTAAGATGTAGGACTACATCACTGTATGTACGGTTGGTGGTATTTTGCTTTAGCCTTGCTATACAGCCAGGGTTTTTAGATTTTTTTATTAGGAAATGATTCCACACATGTGACTTTGCTTTGCAGAATTTAAGCAGCTCACAATCTCTGTGTGCTTCTGCCATATTTTCTTTTGTGTTAGCACTGCTTGCATTACGAGTTCTCGTGGGAAGCGATTATCTCGCAAGATAACAGCTGACATTTTCCAGTAAACATTTTCCTTAATCAGTTTAACCAAAAATACCAGTATTGTTATTCAAATACTGGTTATTGTATTACCTGATGAATCAACTAGTATATTGGTATTATTGCACATCCATACAGACAGCAACCTGGCCTTTGAATGAAGGAATAAATAACTAATGATTTAAAACCAAGGTATGAGGACAGGGAGAACTAACAAAACATTCTCAATCTTCTATCTTATCTTGACCCACATTTTAAGGATACTTTTGTTTCAAATCAAGAAGAGGTAAAGAAGAGCTTTTGCAGCAGGTTGGAAATCACGAGTGATTCAAATAAACCTATGGAGAGAGACAAACCTGATGAAAATACAGATGAGCGAGACAACAAGAGAAAAAAAAAACTTGACTTGAAAGGGCTGCTATCCACCATCAAGTGGCAGAAAAAAAGTGAGGCAACCGCATTAGCAGGCACACCTACTACACTGTCTTCAGGGGAAAAACTGAAAAGTGAGCTTACTCTGTGGCCAAATGGAAGAAATAGATGCTGAAGAAGATCCTCTAGCTTGGTGGAAGAAAAGTTTACCCTTGGTTTCTGAGGTTTCCAGAAAATACCTGAGCATTGCAGCTTCTAATGTGTACATTATTTACTTCTATATTGTTGAATGTGTGCTGACAATATTTTCAATTTAAAATGATTTGCTAGTTCACCTAACTGCAAAATGTGCAGTTTACTTGCTCACTTGCTAGTTACTGTAAACTTGACCATAATAAGTCATTCATTTTCCAACTTAGAAAACAGATGCACATTGACTTTTTTTCAACTTTTAGCATGCTATGTTATAACTGTTTTGTATTACATGTACTATATATGTTAAATATTTAATGTTTTGTCATAATGGAATATGGTGCAAAAGATTCATATGAGTATAAGTATTACAGATAACAGGAACTCTTTGTTTTTCTTATTACTTTCTGGTGGTATCTTGATAGTATCATGACTCTAGAATTGGTATCGGTATCGCCGTAATCTGGAGAAAAAAACTGATATCACCCCCTACAAATTTTTAGTGCTTCTTATTGCAATACTCAAATAGTGTTAATGCCCGCCATAGACATATGTAATGCAGGCTAGATCAACCAAAGAATCACCACCTAGTGCATTGCCAGCAAAACTAAAGGGAACTTGTTTTCAAAGTACTAGATCAATAGTTGGCACGGGCTCTTCTATAAAGATACTGTGATCGATCTTGCATGTGTTACATATATCTATGGCAGGCAACTAGAAATGAACAGCATTTCCAGAAATGAAAGCGGCTTAATACAGACTTATTAAAAAACTGTATTTGAATAACTGAGATACGAGCCACTCAGAATGACTGCGAGCATAAAGAAGGTAAAGGGACTGCAAAAAAAAGAGCATGACATTTGAAACTTCTTCCTTTTAAAATACATTTGAAATAAAAAAATTAACTTGTTCTTTTTTGGGGAGTTATAATAATGAATGGATATGTTGTAGTATTACACTATTGTTTAATTAAGTTCTTAGCTACTTTTTAGCCTGAGTAACCCTGACCCTGTGTTTGTTTACAGTATATTGTTTTTGTATTATTATTATTTAAATGTCTTGTATTTGCACTGTTGTTTGGGTTGGCAGGAATAGGTTAATTGCCTCCCCTGCCAAAGAAATTCAGATGTAAAAAGTGTCTGAGCCCGATTGAATGATTGACAAGCAATCAAGCTCAGGCACAGCTGCATAAAAGAGGCAGGACCCTCTCAGTCGTGGAAAGGGTTGAGGAGAGAGCATCAGTGTGAGAGAAAGAGAAAGATCTACCAAGAAAGCAAGCTAAAACAATTGCTACGCATGCTGGTTTTAAACCAGCACGATACTTGTTTGGTTCAGTGTTCGTTTGTTGCTGTTTATTATTTGTTTTGGCCATCGTGCCTTTTGCTTTGTAAAAGCACAGAATTTCAACCCGCAGTACTGGCACTCATGTTTCTTCCTGGTCTGATGCCACCGCCAAGCCATTCTGCCACACATCTACATTTTACCAAACCATGGAACTGGGCCAGTATGGTGTTAGAGGTCTATGTTTAGGAACCATCATCAGTAAGATAATGTCTGACCAATAAGCTTCTCTTCCCCATCCAAAGCAAGGGAACAATGACTTGTTGAAAGGACTGCCCTCTGAAACATTCCCATATAACGAGTTGAAAAGAAATCTGAGCAGACATACTGTAGTGCAGGACGAGAACTCCATGGTAGCTCAATTCTCCCACTTAGTACTTGACGCTTCCTGGCAGGTGTTCTTGAGGGCAAGTATCACTTATATAAAATACACATGAACAGCTGTTAGAGTGCTTGAGTGCAGTCTTCAAGTGTGTTTTGGGTTTTGAGTTTGAAAAACTTAAGAAATATTTTTTTTTAAGTCCTTTTGCTCTGTCCACAGATAGGTACATTCTAAACCAAGTTAGTGCACTGAGATGCAATATATCAGGATTTAAATAAAGGTAAAACCCATTTTGAGGGTGGTACAATAGAAATCTGAAGCAGAGATTAACCCATGAAATAACCACACTTTTTCCATTGTTAGACTTAATTATCTTTCTTTAAAATGTTTTCAAAATCTTTCTTTCCTAAAAATGTTTCATGAACAAATTAGAAGAAATATTATCTCATGAATACTGAACTTTTACACATATTTTGGCTAACCTTCATTAGTAACAAAAAACCCCCCACAAAAAACTGATATTGTAGAATTCAGTTTTATACGCTTTCTGTGTGTGATGGATAATGTCACTTTCAACAATTTGCAATTGTTACCATTAATCATGGAGCAAGCTAAAAAAAATGAAATGACTCAGTTCATTAATTAGCTTTATGCCCTTTAAAATCCAACAGAATCTGGAACGTTTGTGTGTGTGTGTGTGTGTGTGTGTGTGTGTGTGTGTGTGTGTGTGTGTGTGTGTGTGTGTGTGTGTGTGTTTGTGTGGGCGTGCATGCTTAGATATATTCTTTACACTAAATTCAAGCATTGCTCCCTACCTCCCAAGACGCAGCAAATTATGTCAGGCAAGGATAAAATGTCAGCCTTCAAATTAACTTCCTGTTCTTTCTATTAATTTAAGACTCTCTTTTTTAATTATCCTGTGTTTCACTTCAAATATATGTATAGACCTGAGTGAGAGGAAATATTAAGCCTGTGTTCCCCTTTACATGTGGGGCCAGTCAATATCCTGTAAAATCTCCATTTAGAGCCAGTGTATAGTGAAGCCAGAGCTCCCCTGAGTGCAGGTGCTGAGATGCACAGTTTGACAGAGACAAATAGCCCAGGTTGTACAGCTGAGCAAGGACAAAGGGACACTATGGCAGCACTATGTAAGAAAGCAGCATCCCATTGATAGAGCTAATGATCTTCAGAGACGTAATTCCTATTTAAAGAGGTGAAATAAAACAGGAACAACTTTGGACTGTACCCTAAAAAAAAAAAAAAAAAAACCTTTAAATACTTTTTTGCTTTTATGTGGGTAGATCTTTGTGTCTCTATTATTTAATATGCAATATTGTATTTGGTAGGAGCTGGAGGACTTGTTATATAAAATGTGTTGCTAGTAGTCTTAGCTCCTGTTTGACCTCTGTTGATCTTCCTTTCTGCACTCTGTCAGATTGTGACTTGTACAAAAATGAAGAATGGAAAGAAGTTTTCAGCATTTACTTTTTTAATGGTGTTGACTTTTAACAGGGAAACATGATGACTTTTAATGAGCATTTCAGTGCATTTTTGTTCATCTAGATGTCATCTTGGTAGGTGAAGCAGAATAAATCCTTAAAAACAAGAAACTTCAGCCAATCTGACAAACTAGATTGAAAAACTGAGGATAACAGGAGTGTATTGCAACATGGCTAGAAGGCAGACACGAAAAAAAAAGTATTCCAACACCTTTCATATGAAATTCAGAAGTTTTCATTTGGTTTCTTATAGTTTATGTGATTACTGTGCAGATCATCACTGAAAATCAGCTTTATTTGTCCAGCTTTTTTTCAAATAAGGCAAATGTTGTTAAGATCAATTGATGAACTTAATCCGATTCACTTTTCTGTTTGTTTTGTTGTTTAAATTGATCAGAACAGACCTGGAAACTATATGAAAACTACAACAGGGGAAAATATCGGTTTATAGTAGTGAGAATCAAAACCACTCATATGTCTGTGTTGTCAGGAATTAATAATACAGACACAGAGGTTCTTCAACACACTAGAAGATAATGCTGTACGATTGTATTGGATATTATTTGTCGTTGTAATTAAGGTGGAATGGTCAGTCACACATCGCTGAGCTCAATACAGCACAGTCACACACGTCACTGAGCTCAGTACAGCACTGTCACACACTTCACAGCTCAATACAGCACAGTCACACACGTCACTGAGCTCAGTACAGCACTGTCACACACGTCACTGAGCTCGGTACAACACTGTCCCACACGTCGCTGAGCTCGGTACAGCACTGTCACACACGTCTCTGAGCTCAGTAAAGCACTGTCACGCACGTCACTGAGCTCAATACAGCACAGTCAAACACGTCACTGAGCTCAGTACAGCACAGTCACACATGTCACTGAGCTCAGTACAGCACAGTCACACATGTCACTGAGCTCAGTACAGCACAGTCACACATGTCACTGAGGTCAGTACAGCACAGTCACACATGTCACTGAGCTCAGTACAGCAGGGTCACACATGTCACTGAGCTCAGTACAGCACTGTCACACACGTCACTGAGCTCGGTACAACACTGCCCCACACGTCGCTAAGCTCAGTACAGCACTGTCCCACACGTCGCTGAGCTCGGTACAACACTGTCCCACACGTCGCTGAGCTCAGTACAGCACTGTCACACACGTCACTGAGCTCAGTAAAGCACTGTCACACACGTCACTGAGCTCAATACAGCACAGTCAAACACGTCACTGAGCTCAGTACAGCACAATCACACATGTCACTGAGCTCAGTACAGCACAGTCACACATGTCACTGAGCTCAGTACAGCAGGGTCACACATGTCACTGAGCTCAGTACAGCAGGGTCACACATGTCACTGAGCTCAGTACAGCAGGGTCACACATGTCACTGAGCTCAGTACAGCACAGTCACACATGTCATTGAGCTCAGTACAGCGTTGTCATTGTTAAAGCCACTGAAAACTGGGCAGGTTTCAAGATGACAGCAATGGCTCAATAGATAGCGAGCTTGTCTTGAATCCCAAACTATTAGCATCGAGTCTGTTAGTTAAGAACCCAATAATGGTTTTAAATTGTGGGGAACACCTCAGGCAATATTATAACACATAGTAAGCCATTGAAGTATATTTTTTTTACTGGCCCAGTTTGTGTCAAAAATTGTATTTTTTGTGTCAAAAATTGTATTTTTTAGTGGTGGCAGCATCATGTTATGGGGATGTTTCTCATTGGCAGGGACTGGGGCACTTGTCACGATAGAAGGGAAAATGAATGGAGAAAAGTACAGAGAAGTCCTTGAGGAAAACCTGCTGCCTTCTGCAAGAAAGGTGAAACTGGGATGGAAGTTTCAGCTTTCAGCATGACAATGACCCAAAGCACACAGCCAAAGCTACACTGGAGTGGCTAAAGAAGAAAAAGGTAAATATCCTTGAGTGGCCCAGTCAGAGCCCCGACCTAAATCCAATCGAAAATTTGTGGCATGACTTGAAGATTGCTGTCCATCAACACTCCATGAGGAACTTGACAGAGCTTGAACAGTTTTGTTAAAGAAGAATGGTCAAATATTGTTAAATATAGGAGTGCAAAGTTGGTAGAGACCTATCTCAAGAGACTCACAGCTGTAATTACTGCCAAAGGTGCTTCCACCAAGTATTAACTCAGAGGGTGGAGAGGGTAAGCCATTGAAGTATAATTTTTTTACTGGCCCAGTTTGTGTCAAAAATTGTATTTTAACTTATTGGCATTCTGTGTGCTGATAAGCACCCTGTTGAATTAAGGACCCAAACTGGTTTTGTGAACAATACCCCAGATAACATTATAATGTTTAGTTTTACCCTTTGTAGCAAGTAATATTTTATTAGCAAATTGTGTGCAAAATTCAGGCTCCTGTACAGCTGTGGTTATTGTGATTTAATAAATGAAAAATCTCAATGCAAAATCAGTTTCAAAAGGAACATACTGTAAATTAGGTACAACATTATACACTATAGAACCGTGTGTGAAGACTTCCAGAACACTAATACACTTGTAGCCCAAGCTAAATTCAAATCCAGGCTTCTAAGGCATGAGTTAATACAACAGAACTCGCGGGGGAAAGATGTTCGTTAAGCTCTTCGGATTTCCTGGTAACCACACACTTAGCATTCCTACCGTACCTGACAACATACAAGCTATTACATTGGCTCGAGTTCAAATTTGGGAATAGTCAAATCTGAGGTATAGTCAGGCTTATAATAAAGACATTAACACCTAGGTGGTTTTCCTTTAACATGGGGATGTTCTCTATATCGTGAATTATTCATCTAATTTTGTTTTCACGTGCCTTATACAGTATTTCTAGATAATATAGCCAACAGTGTCACATCAAAAATGTAAATACGGCATTGGTATGCACATTATCTGTGGTATGAACGTTATCTGACACCTATTTTGTACTGCTTTGTCAAACCTCACCTTGCAAGATGACAGTACAGTAATACCCTTTTTTCTGAAAACATAGCCATGATCTAAATGTTTACAGTAAAACCTTATGTTATATAATGTGTTACATGAATGATGTAGTCTATGAAGGGTCCATCCCATACATTCCTGTACTGAACTTGAAATCACAATATATATGAAAAAAAGACACAAGAATATAATAGAATATGTGGGTCACAGTGATATTTGTCCTTCTGGAGAAACTTTGAAAGGCACATATCCATGTAATAGACCACAATGTAATACCTGTAAATGCATTAATTCTGAAACAGAGATTAGAGGCACTAAATCTTCATTGTACCTCTAAAGGTATAGTCTACTGCATTATCAGTCAATCAATTAATCAATCAATTTTTATTCTATATAACACCTTTCATAGTGGACCACCATCACAAACTGCTTTACAAGATGCAATAACAAGAAAATCCATAATGCTTTAAATACAGAGAAATGCATAATACATGATATACAGAAAAAATTTTTAAAAATAAATCATAATAGTGAAAAATGTATAATACATTAAATAAATGTTTAAAAAATGCATAATACATTAAATACAGTGAAAAATACATAATAATATGATATAATAGCATAATACATGAAACAGTAGCAACAACACAGCAGCTAATAGCAGATATGAGGCTTAAAGAGCATGGAAAGCAAGAGAGAACAAGTGGGTCTTGAGAGCTGATTTAAAGCGAGTGACGGGGGGAGCATCATGCACCAAAGCGCAGAAAGAGTTCCAATATTTGCAAGAAATGCAACAAATTGTATATTGGGGAAACTAAAAGGCATTTAGCAGACTGGTTTGTAGAATACTTGAGAAGCATTTGCATTAACACCATTGCATTTCCAGTAGTGACAGTCTGTGAGATAAATCAGTGCTATGGAACAAATATTGCTTGGAAACAAAAGTAACGAAAGTTTATCTTCAAACTGGGAAATTTGTAACCTCTGGGAATGAACATTCTATTCTAGACACCATCCACAGAAGTTTTGTATAATTACAAATCTTGAAAAATAACAAGTTTACTCCACTGTGTTTACTTTTCTTTTTAAACAGCTGAAGAAGAGCTTTTGCACGAAACATCCTGAAAGTAAAATACTTTTTTAAACTTTTATTTACATTTTTTGAAAACTTTTTCTTTCACATGCCTATATACTCTCTCTCTCTCTCTCTCTCTCTCTCTCTCTCTCTCTCTCTCTCTCTCTCTCTCTCTCTATATATATATATATATATATATATATATATATATATATATATATATATATATATATATATATATATATGTTCACCTTTTGTTGCCTTATAGCCTGTAATTAAAATGCATTAAAAGAGTTTTTTGGGGTTTTAAATTTCTCTACACATCCTACCCCTCAACTTCCAAGTGAAAAAAAGTATTCTAGGAATTTGTAGAAAAATAATTAAAAATAAAAACTGGAATAGCTTGGTTGGATAAAAGTCCACCCCCCTTTTAATAGCAATCCTAAATTAGCTCAGGTGTAACCAATCACCTTCAAAATCACACGCCAAGTTAAGTGGCCTCCACCTGTGTTAAATTGTAGTGATTCACATGATTTCATGATAAATTCAGCAGTTCCTGTAGGTTCCCACTGCTGGGTAGTGCATTTCAAAGCAAAGACTCAACCATGAGCACCAATGCACTTTCAAAAGAATTCTGGAAGAAAGTTGTTGAACGGCACAGATCAAGGGATGGGTATAAAAAAAAATATCAAAGGACTTGAATATCCCTTGGAGCACGGTCAAGACGATTATTAAGAAGTGGAAGGTGTATGGCACCACTAAGACCCTGCCTAGATCAGGCCATCCCGCTGAACTAGATGACCGAGCAAGAAGGAGACTGATCAGAGAGGCTACCAAGAGGCCAATGGCAACTTTGCTAGAGCTACAGGCTTTTATGGCCAAGACTGGTCAAAGTGTGCATGCGACAACAATATCCTAAGCACTCCACAGATCTGGCCTGTATGGTAGGGTAGGAAGAAGGAAGCCATTTAACAAGAAAGCCCAAATGAATCCCATTTGAAATATGCAAAAACAACACTCAAGAGATTCTGTAGTCATGTGGCAAAAAAGTTTTGTGGTCTGACGAAACTAAAGAGGAACTTTTGGGCCTAAATACAAAGTGTTATGTTTGGCGCAAACCCAACAAAGCACATCACCCAAAGAACACCATCCCTACTGTGAAGCATGGTGGTGGCAGCATCATGTTATGGGGATGTTTCTCATTGGCAGGGACTGGGGCACTTGTCACGATAGAAGGGAAAATGAATGGAGAAAAGTACAGAGAAGTCCTTGAGGAAAACCTGCTGCCTTCTGCAAGAAAGGTGAAACTGGGATGGAAGTTTCAGCTTTCAGCATGACAATGACCCAAAGCACACAGCCAAAGCTACACTGGAGTGGCTAAAGAAGAAAAAGGTAAATATCCTTGAGTGGCCCAGTCAGAGCCCCGACCTAAATCCAATCGAAAATTTGTGGCATGACTTGAAGATTGCTGTCCATCAACACTCCATGAGGAACTTGACAGAGCTTGAACAGTTTTGTTAAAGAAGAATGGTCAAATATTGTTAAATATAGGAGTGCAAAGTTGGTAGAGACCTATCTCAAGAGACTCACAGCTGTAATTACTGCCAAAGGTGCTTCCACCAAGTATTAACTCAGAGGGTGGAGACTTATCCAATTATATTTTTAATATATAATTTTTTTCTCAATAAAAAGTTTTTTCCCCTTAGCAGTGTGGAGTATGGTGTGTAGATAAGTGGAAAAAATCTAAATTTAAATGCAAGAAACTCTGAGGCATTGACACAACAAAATGTGAAAAAAGTTCAAGGGGGTGTAGACTTTCTATAGGCATTGTGTTTGCCCTATGCATCATCTTCCTGTTCAATTGCAGACACATTAAGATAAACAACACAGAAGAATTCCACTGTGATCTTTGATCACCATCTATGCGGGAAACTCTTCCTTTTAGAACTGTAATTACATTTTCGAACAATATTAATACCATATTGATAGAAACTGACATCCTTTAAAGCAATTTCTTTTTTTCTTTATTTCTTTACAATAATTTAAAGCACATAGACACACACTGGAAAGGTGCATGTTTCTTTTATGTAACATCATAAAATAAATGGGTTAAAATTAAAAATATAAACTTTAAAGGTGATAGAAACCCTCAGAGATATATTTTATATTTGCCCACTAAGCACAAATTTAGATGACAGCAAACAAGTTTCTCCATTACTATTTGCATTACCAGGCTGTAATCATCTACTTGACAATTTTGTTTCTATTTTTTTCTCTCTGCTGCCTTGGGCATGGGGTGAACTCTTTCATTAAGCTGTCATGCAACAACAAGTCACTTAGGCTGACACCCTGGCTCAATTTAAAACAAAGGAATAACATCAGCATGAAATAACTCAAGCTGATCATGATCAGAGTTGAGAAATCACAGCATTTTACAAAAAAGCAATTGATTAGCTTTTCCACTACAGCCACAAGGATTCCAAAAAGAAAGAAAGAAAGATGGGCTGCAGTTCAAGACCTTTCATTTCAGTCAATCCGAGAGCCAAGTACAAAAGTGGCAAATCCCTCATTAATGAATCGCTTATTCAAGGCATTCCATCTGTCTGCTCATTTGATTTTTTTGTCTGATGCTTGTGTTGGGCTACTCTGCCTTCAGTTTGTAGTGTCATTTTCAAGAAAGCAATTAAAACTGTGCTTTTATGTAGAAACTCAATTATATTATGTTTATATACAGTCAAGTGTACCATTGTATTTATTTGTTAGCAATATCAAACTTCATTTTGTAATCACAGCAATGAAAATATATTTCCATCTTCACAGTTAGTGAATAGAGCCAGTTCTAGTTTATGAGTAACTGCAGAGGCGCCTGTGTTTCCACTGGCGAAAAACAACATTGAAATTGGTAAGTGAATTACAGTGCATTAACTAGTTAAACTGTTGATTGTTAAGGTAAATCAGGGTGCATTCATACATTTTAATTTAGATTTCCTTTGTGTGATGGGCTGTGTTGAATTGGGAGGCTGATTAGAAACGTGCGTAAAGTATACAGCTCCAGTCCTACAGAAGAGTATAAACTGGCAAACAATGTCTTAGAACGGCAGCCATTCTAAGCGTCAGCCAGTCTAAGGGCCAGAAGACCAAGGGCAGTCTGAGCTGTGGAACTCCGAGCGAGGACAGGTGGAGCGAGGACCTTCCAAATTCCTCCAGATGGCAACTAGAGGCCTCATTCCTACCTTGACACCTAACATCTGGATGCCCTGGGCAGAGCGGGCTCACTCGTTCTCCATTCCCAGAATGAACACTGGTAAGCACCTGCTGCACATACCCATACTAACTGCTTCTCCCCCTACGCTGCCTGCTACAAACTTGAAAATCTCCTTTTTCAACTGTCATTCCCTGACTTACACATCTCTGCTTCTCAGTGAGCTTATAACTGATGCCAATCTTGATCTACTCTGTCTAGTTGAAACCTGGCACTCTGTAAACGACATGCACTCGTTGCATCTAGCCACCCCAAAGGGCTGTTCCCTCTTTGACAAACCTCACCTCACTGGCTGAGACGGGGGCACTGCTGTTATTGCAAATCCTGTGCTCACTTCCTCAGTAATTTCTTTGCCAGCCTTTTCTTCATTTGAACACCTCGCCATCAAGCTCCCCTCTCCCACGTCCCTCAACCTTGCTGTTATCTACCATCCACCAAAGAGCAACTCTGCTTTTATTACAGAGTTTTCATAATTCCTCTCCCTCGTCTGTACTTCTATTGTCAAAATACTCTTAGGTGACTTCAACATTCATGTTGACTTGCCTTCCTCCAAGTAGTGACTGACTTCAACATGGTTCTGGACTGTCGGACTCTCTCAATCAGTCAATGTCCTCACTCACACCTGAGGACACACCCTGGATCGCAGAGAGATCTGAATCGACCATCTCGCGAGCTACAGGTGTGCGCTTGCCGCGGCCAGGGTGAAATAATTCTCTGAAATCATAACTACGGGACACGGTAAACCCAATGTTCTTTTTAAGACCATTGACCAAATCCTACATCCAGCCACTGACAGATCCAACTCCCGTCCATCCTTCTCTCTTACCTGTCATGATTTCTCCTCTTTCTTTCGGAACAAAATCAACAACATCTATTCTACACTCACCCACCACAATCCAGTTTACCATGACCACCTTGACGCTCCTCCAGTTGCTCCTTCTGCCCTCTCCTCCTTCTCCCCTCTCTCCATTTCTGATGTTTCTGTCTTACTGTTGAAATCAACTACTGCCACGTGTCCTCTGATCCCCTGGACGACTAATCTTGTCTGTCTCTGTGCTTCTAATCTTGCTCCCTCCATTATGCACACTCTCAAACTGTTCCTGGACTCTGGGGCTCTGTTCCTGCTGCCCTCAAGCTTGCCAGAGTTACTCAGAAAACCCTCCCTTCACCCAGCTGACTTATCTAATTTCCATCCCATCTCCAATCTCCCTTTTCTCTCAAAAACTCTCGAAAGAGCTGTAGCCAGTTAGCTGATGAAACATCTCACGGACAATAATCTACTTGAATCTCTACAGTCTGGTTTCCAGCCGCATCACAGTACTAAAACAGCTCTGCTCCGGATTGTGAATGATCTCCTGCTCAATGCTGATGCTGGTGCTCCCTTTGTGCTTGTGCTCCTTGACCTAACAGCTGCTTTTGAGACCATAGTTCATGGCATTCTTCTTGACCGCCTTCAGAAGTATGCTGGAATCTCTGGAACCTGTCTCTCCTGGAAGTCCTCTTACCTATCCAGACGCATGCAGTCTGTTTTTTTATGCTGGACGCAGTGGTGTTGCCAACCCAGTTACTTGTGGTGTCCCCCAAGGATCTGTTCTTGGGCCCCTTCTCTTCAATATCTACATGCTTCCCTTGGGTCACAGCATCTGCCAAAACAACCTCATGTTTCACTCCTCTGCTGAATACACCCAGCTCTACTTAAAGCCCCTCTGCCATGGTCCGGCTCTCTACCTGCGTTCAAGACATTGAGGCCTGGATGTCTGCCAATTTTCTTTAACTGAACAGTAACAAATCTGAACTCCTTCTAGTAGGATCTAAAACTCAACTTAAGAATCTGAATCTATAGAATCTCTATAGCTGTCCTGAACCTCAGAAACTGTTGTACTTCTTGACAGCAACCTTTCCTTTGATGCTCACATCTCCTCCATGGTGAAATCTTCCTTATAACATCTGCAAAACATCTCCAAAGTCTGTCCCTACCTTTCCCTCCCAGATGCGGAGATGCATTTGTCTCCTCTCGACTCGACTACTGCAACTCTCTATATAGTGTTCTCCCGACACGCACCATAAACTGACTGCAGCTAGTTCAGAATGCTGCTGCTAGGATCTTACCAGATGTAAAAAACAAGATCACATCACCCCCCATCTTGCCCGACTACACTGGCTACCTGTAAAGTTAAGGATTATGTTCAAAACTCTCCTGCTCACCTACAATGCCCTTCATCACACAGGTCCCGAGTACCTCATCAACCTGCTGACCCGCTATGTCCCTACCTGCAAGCAGAGGTCCTCTGACTCTGGCCTGAATGTTATCCCCAAGCAAAAGCGCACCACACTTGGACAACGCTCATTTAGCTTCATGGCTCCGACTCTCTGGAATTCTCTCCCAGCTTTGATACGTGATGCTTCCACCGTTTCTCGCTTTAAATCAACTCTCAAGACCCACCCTGTTCTCTTTTGCTTTCCATGTTCCTTAAGCCTGATATCTGCTATAGCTGCTGCTACTATTTCACGTATTATGTTACTTCATGTATTATGCACTTTCCACTGTATTTAATGTACTATTTCATGTATTATGCACTTTCCACTGTATTTAATGTACTAGTTCATGTATTATGCACTTTCCACTGTATTTAATGTATTATGCATTTTTTTTGTTTTTATTTTGTTATATACTGTATCATGTGTTATACATGTCTCTGTATTTGAAGTATTATTGATTCTCTTGTATTTATTGCATCTTGTAAAGTGCTTTGTGATGGTGTTCCACTATGAAAGGCGCGATATAAAGTAAAGATTGATTGATTGATTGATTGATTGTTGAACTGTAGTGTGTGCTATGTAATCTATGAAGTGTGAATCTGACTTTTCATGTACAAAACACAAATCGTGTTATTGTTGGTCTGTTAACATACAGCTCACAGTAGCAGAATCAGCATGTAAGCAGGAATCAGTGGAAACAGAAATGCTTTTTAAATGCACAAGACTATTTAAACAACAATAACTGAAGCCACTGGTCTATATAGAACTGGCTCCCTCCTCTTTATTAGGTACGCTTCTTCTGTCTTTTATAGTTCAGGTTTGTGCAGCCAAACTTTTAACCTAACTCCACGGAGAGGCGCACTAAAAGTCAGTTTGTAACAAATGCAGCTCGTTAGCATTATTTAGGATATTTTACGTTTATCAAGCAAGAGCAATAAGATGTGATGTTTTTCAGTCTCTCTTGAAGAAACAATCATAAAAATTTCCTTGATGGCGTTTAATGTGCTGAGGGGATGAGTGGTAATAAAACTTCTAAATGAAACAAACCAAGTCTCAGCTAAAGCCTAAATTACTTACGGACAAACAAAATATCTCATTGTCAAGCAACATGATCCTTGCACACTTAAATAACAAGAACTAACTTTCAGTTAGTTTTAAAACATCCTGGTGTTTAAGTATTAAATATTAGTCTAGTTGTTCCATTTTTCCTAACATTTTATTTTGTCAGAAAATTAGCATAATGACTTTCAGTATTAAAATTATGTTAATAGACTGGTCAAATTTACAGTGGATTTCTGCCTTATTTAATCTGAATGTCAAGGTATTGAAGAATTGTATAAAGAACAAATAATAGTTAATTTACTGATTCTTTTAATTAGTTAAAAAAAAAAAAAAAAAAAAAAAACCCTTTTGGAGTAAAGGCTCCCCCAATGCACATACCTTACAGAAACAAGAAATCACTGAAATACCTTCACTGAAACAGTTCTGGCCTCATGTGTTGCTTGATCAAACTTCTTTAGACTGACAATCACCAAGCTTGTTATACAGAAGTATATGCAGGGTCACTAAGGTATTACATTCATGTGTTTTTTTTTTTAATTCCGAGTGTACTAACTGCATTGCACAAAATTGTCAATTCTGCTTAAGTATGGTTAGATAGTTTTCAATTAAATACCAGCTTAATCAAAGCAGGTGTGTACACAATGTTCCTAGACCCAGGGAACAGCAGAGACAGGTTAATCCAAAGATTTCTAATAAGAAGAAATCTGGAATTATATATATACATATTTGGAATAATTGGGTACTAGATTGCACCAGCATTCCTGATTGGAAACTATTCTGCTTTTTGTTTGTTTGATACATGTGAGAAAATAAAAATGCTTTGCAGAAGATGTAGTGATTTGTTCTTTTAATCTTTACAAAGTCCACTTGCATAGTGCAGTGTGAACACAATTAACTCTGTCAGTACCCAAAACTGATTTGTGAGATATCCTATAGGATAAGTGTGATGGATTTATATAAGTATTCACAATCATGGCATTTGTGTACCGGATAAACACACCTATTCCATGGAGTAACCCTCAGGCCAGTCCGGTCGGGAAATTTAACACAACGATGATACTATGATGCATTAATACAACTCTGTACCTTTGTACCAACTTTTTCACCACAGATATTATTTGAGTGATCTGGTTTTATGATACCTCATTGCATAGCGAGGATTGTAAGAATGACCCTTCATTTTTTACCTATATGGTATTAATTTCATTTTGCTTGCTTTAATATTGCTTAAAGACAAATTAGTGATTGTGGTTCAGTTACTCTTATGTTTTATTTTGCTTGTGCATGTAACGCTTAAAACATGCTTAAACAGCTTTGAGTTCATTGATGAACTAACCCCTTTGAGTTAATTACAGGGGATGAAGTGCACTGAAATGATCTCCTGTCTTCCTTGTTCTTAACATCCCGGGTTTAAAATAGCACAGCTTTTAAGCCTAGGATTATTGAGTAAAGGATTTAAATTCTCATTCATGTAATTATACTATAATTCTGGTAACTATTTTATGTGGAGTCCACTGCGATTTATTAATTGAAACCAGATATTCATGAATTAGGGAAGCTATCAAAGTAAGTTGTCTTGTTGTAGTTAGACTATATGCCAGATTGCTTTTACATGTGATTTTAATTAAAAAGTTTGCAAAGAAATTACCTTATAGGCTTACTGCAGGTTGTCCATCTTTGTCTATGCTGCGCCATAGTGAGAAAGAAATTAGATGATGCAGTGCACTGTCATCTTGAAATCTCTGCAGAGAAATTTTTTCTTCTCAGTAATGATTTGTTGCAGAGAATTTTCCCCATGGTAGTGTTGACTGGCAGCTTTGTAATGTGTGTAGAACTGTGTGAATACCACATACTTAACAGATTCATCAGCTAGGCATAACATTTCCTAGGAACCTTATTGAAATGAGCCACATATATGCTGCCATCAAGTCATCTACAAAAATGAGATCAAACACTGGTTTACAATTCACATACAAGGTCACATAAAAAAACAGCAGCATTTACTAATACAGCAATTGGTTCAAAATGGGTTTAAATGCTTTTGCACTCTTCAAAAGAAAAGGAGTAGATGTACTAAAGTGCTGCGGCTGTCACAATAGTCGCAAGCCAGTTGTAAACGAGTCCGAAGTCTAGGGTGAAATGTACTGAACAAGCGCAATGCTGTTAGCGACTGTTTAGGGAATGCTTTGCGGCAGCAGCTTTTCTTTGCAGTTCCAGCTCAGATGAATATGTAATTATGGGTGTTCCTGCATAAATTCACAAAAAGGGGGCAGGATGGTGCAAATGAGGGTTCTCAAATATTATACTGAGATGTGCATCAATTTGATAAGAATTTTTGAAAGCATGTTTTAAACAGTAACAATTGTTGCTGGCATTTCCCAGTTCATTTTTTCTTGTGTGTTGCCAGTTGTGCTCAATGCATGTTTGAGGGGAACACCCAAGTACTTAATTTTCACAAAAGTCATGGTGTACATACAAGCCTTGAAAACAAATTTGTATGCAATTCTGGTTGGAAGCAATAGACTGCACACATGTGCCATTAACCCCTCCAGCTCATTCTGAGCATCTGTATAGGATCATGATCTATTTTCTGTCAATTGTCTAGGCAACAAAGTAGGCCAAGTTAAAAATAATAATAATTCAACAAATAAAAAAAAAACACTAAAATCATTTAGTTTCAATCATTTAGTACGCCGGTAATCAAAAAACCATCCCTTGACCCGACTGACTAACTTTCGTCCCATTTCCAATCTCCCTTTTCTCTCAAAAAATCTCGAAAGAGCTGTAGCCAGTTAGCTGATGAAACATTTCACGGACAACAATCTGCTTGAATCACTAGTCTTTTTTCCCGGCCGCATCACAGTACTGAAACTGCTCTGCTCCGGATTGTGAATGATCTCTTGCTCAGTGCTGATGCTGGTTCTCCCTCTATGGTTGTTCTTCTTGACCTAACAGCTGCTTTTGCTTCTTGACTGCCTTCAGAAGTATGCAGGAATCTCTTGAACCTGTCTCTCCTGGATGTCCTCTTAACTATCAGGATGCATGGAGTCTGTTTTTTATGTTTAACACAGTGGTGTTGCAAACCCACTCACTTGTGGTGTCCTTCAAGGATCTGTTCTTGGGCCCCTTCTCTTCAATATCTACATGCTTCCCTTGGGTCACCTCATCCGCCAATACAGCCTCGTGTTTCACGCCTATGCTGACGACTCCCAGCTCTACTTAAAACTCGACCCTGGTAGCCCCTCTGCCATGGTCTGGCTCTCTGCCTGCATTCAAGACATCAAGACCTGGATGTCTGCCAATTTTCTTCAGCTGAACACTAGCAAATCTGAACTCCTTCTAGTAGGATCTAAAACTCAACTTAAGAGTCTCAATATAGCTGCCCTGAACCTCAGAAACTGTCTGCTGCTGCCTTCCCCCACAGTACAAAGCCTTGGTGTACTTCTTGACAGCAGCCTCTCCTTTGATGCCCACATCTCCACCGTGGTCAAATCTTCCTTCTACCATCTTCAAAACATCTCCAAAGTCCATCCCTACCTTTCCCTCCCAGATGCAGAGATACTTTGTCATGCATTTGTCTCCTCCCGACTCGACTACTGCAACTCTCTATATGGTGGTCTCCAAGCACACACCATAAACTGAATGCAGCTAGTTCGGAATGCTGCTGCCAGGATCCTTACCAGATGTAAAAAACGTGATCACCTCACCCCCTCATCTTGCCCAGCTGTACTGGCTACCTGTGAAGTTCAGGATTATGTTCAAAACTCTCCTGCTCACCTACAATGACCTTCATCACACAGGTCCCGGGTACTGCTTGTTATCCCCAAGCAAAAGTGCACCACACTTGGACAATGCTCGTTTAGGTTCATGGCTCTCACTCTTTGGAACTCTCTCCCAACTTTGGTGCATGATGCGTGATGCTCCGACCGTAGCTCGCTTTAAATCAGCTCTCAAAACCCACCCTGTTCTCTTTGGCTTTCCATGCTCCTTAAGCCTGATATCTGTTATTAGCTGCTGCTACTATTTCACGTATTGTTACTATCATGTATTCTTCACTTTCCACTGTATTTATTGTACTATATCATGTATGGTGCACTTTCTACTGTATTTAGTGTACTATTTCATGTATTATGCTACTGTCATGTATTAGGTACTTTCCACTGTATATCATATTATGCATTTATTTGTATATGAAGTGTTATGGATTTTCTTGTATTTATTACATCTTCTAAAGCGCTTTGTGATTGTGTTCCACTATGAAAGGCAATATATAAAATAAAGATTGATTGATTGATTGAATGTGTAAAACAAAAGTTTGCTAGAGACTCATTTAATTTTACTACTGTACTGTATCTGTACCTATTGTACAGATTCATATTTTTATGTAATTTAGTGTGTAGCCTACCCAAAACACATTAATGTTATTTTAGCACAATGATTTACATTTAAAATGCATTGAGCACTATAAATGTATGTGTGTGATTTTATTATACTGTTTTTAAACCCGACACCACCTTATGTTAGACAAACGTGTCCGGTTTAGCGAGGGGCTAAGATTATGAAAAGCTTTTTGAGGGTGTGACCAGGATGACTGTAGTGGTGACGTAAAATCCGTAAAAACACAGAAACCAAAACACGTAATGGCGGATGAAAACTGAGCTGTGGGAGGGGCAGTATATTTATTAAATAATAAAACAAACATAAGATACAAAACAAAAAAATGGCCAGATAAATAAAGAATAACTAAACAAGTATCGTGCTGGTTTTAACCAACACGTACAGCAATTGTTTATCTCTCGACTTGAGTTTTACCTCCCAACATTTACTCCTTCTCCACTGTGAACCCCTTCTCATAATGAGCATGGAGTGGGTCTTTTATATCCTTGCTGGAGCCTTAATTAACCATTAAACCATTACCTTATTAAGACTCTAGCCACATTCCCACGAGCTTTACAGGGATGGGGATTCAACCCCATCTGCTCTTTGAGAGCGGCTTTCCGGTTAAAAACAGCAAACGATGACGGGCGGCTTTCGTCCCAAATCACAATATATTATTATTATTATTATTATTATTATTATTATTATTATTATTATTATTATTATTATTATTATTATTATGTATATAATGACGTTTACATTTAACCAACACAGTGTTGTTTTGATTCTTGCACCCTTGCATGTATAGACGTTGTCCTTCGGGCTCCTGCTGCAGCAAACCGCAACTCAGGTGCCGCTATTTATTTGAACAATGTCGCACCAGTCTCGCAATATATAATGCTTGAGATCTCACTAAGAAGACACAACATATATTTAAATTAGTATATCGAGGCTCTCTTCATAAACATATTTTATCTTAGTACATATGACAAAATGTTTACTTTGGTACGTGTCGCAATGGAAATGCAAACTGTGGTACATTTGCGCTGCGACTGGCCCATCTTAGTACACCTACCGACCCTAGCTTGGGTTATCATGTACACACCTTGACTGTTTGCAATATTACAAATAATTACATTGTTAAACTACATGGAGATCAATTTCTCAACTGAGTAAGTTAATGTAAACAGTAAATTAAACGTATTACTTGTTTTTAAATGAGAGTGTATAAAACTTTACATATGGAACATAATATGTAACAAGCAGCAAAACAATTGCATTTTAAATGCATTTCGGCCTTAATTATCTTGCATATTATGTGAGTACCTGCAGCCATGCCAAAAAGTTTAACGAGTAAGTTGCTTTAAATTAAATAAGCGGCGTTCAAATTAAGTTTTGTTTTGAATTTTTTATTCCATTTGCTAGTATTAGGAGTATTGCAATGGCACAAATACTGTATTTTTAAATGGTTTTATTTGAGTCTGTGTTTTCCCTTTACATTCATCTCCTTCCTCTAAAACCTGATGAAGGGGGGGGGGGTCATTCTTTTACACCTGTCTTTCACTACTTGCTGAAAACTGTTTTCTGAAGCAGCAGTTTAAAAACAATTGAGCAGTTATACTTGTCACCTGGAACTCCTTAGAGACTGCAGTTATCAACTGAAGCTATTACAGTGTGACAATAATGCTACTGAAACGAGATCAGTGATAACTGCTTTGGGCATATTAGGTGCTCCTATTATCCACATGACCAGTGAATAAAGAACACATAGGTGTACATGGTATTTATGAGCCTTATATGCTGTAGAACTATACAGAACCATATACAGAACAGCAAATGGTTCTATTTAATGGGTTAAATAAGAAACAAGGGGTTCTAAATGGAATTTATAAAATGGCAAGAATAGAGATAGCAATCTCATTGGCTAACAAGTGTTCCAATCTGTGTAGATGTGTCACCATGCTGTACAAGCACAGCTTTGGATTTTTAGAACCACTCTGCCGGATTCACTTGACAACGAATGTATTTTGGGAATGGTAGGGAAGGGTGGAGGATGCCATTGCATAAGTGCAATAACACACTCCAGGATGTTCAAATATGGGTCCGTTCATAAAATCTTGGAGCATTTTCCAGGGGCGTTTGCAAAACTCCTTCTAGCACGATCTTATGGTCTTCAGAGCACATACTGACATAATAGAGTGTGTGTGTGTGTATGTGTGTGTGTGTGTATGTGTGTATATATATATATATATATATTGTAAAAGATTCTCTCACTCTCACGGTTCGTTGCCCCTTTAAGACCAGACCCAGGACACGGAAATTGATTTTGAAACGCTTATTCGCTATTTTTAATAAACACAAATGAATACAAACAAAACAGAAACAAACATCTAACTCCCTTTGGAGCACTAACTAAACAGATACTGGTCCCTCACTGACCACAGGACGGCTAAGCCGTTTACCTGTCACACACAAACTTACACACGTTCCACACAATACCTTTTCCTGGTACGACTGCTCTCACTCACACACAGTCGGGCTCTTTCCTCAGCAGCCCCAATCAGTCTGGCTGCCTCTCAAATACCCTGCACCTGTCTCTCATTTATAATTATGACCAGGTGCAGGGGATTAACTAAATCATTAAAACAATTACACAATTAAACCCCATAACACCCAAATGTGCATTCTCACAATGTTGTTTTCAGCAGGGAAGGATTTTAACCCCCTCCCTGGTACCTTACAATATATATATATATATATATATATATTATATATATATATATATATATATATATATATATAGGCGCCTATAGTAAGTATTCACCCCCTTGGTGGGGTGAACCTGACAAAAGTGGACTTTAGGGGTTTTTTCGTTTGATCTACACAAACAAAATGAGGTTTTTTTCCTTTGATTTACACAACCTACTCACCACTTTCAATGTGTGAAAAAATGGGGGTGTGAAAATCAATCCATTAAAAATAAAAACCTGAAAAGTCTTCATTAGATAAGTATTCACCCCCTTTGCTATGAGACTCCTAAATAAGCTCGGGTGTAACCAATTGCCTTCAGAATTCACACAATAAGTTAAATGGAGTCCATCTGTGTGCAATAAAAGTGGTTCACATGATTTCAGATTAAATACACCTGTCTCTGTAAGATCCTACAATTGGGTAGTGCATTCAAAACAAAGATAATACCATGAAGACCAAGGAGCTTTCAAAACAACTCCAGGATAAAGTTGTGGAAAGGCACAGATCAGGGGAGGGGTATAAAAGGATTTCAAAGGCATTAAATATCCCTTGGAGCACAGTCAAGTTGATCATTAAGAAGTGGAAGGCATACGGCACCACCCAGAGTCTGATTAGAGGAGGCCGTCCTCCCAAACTGAGCAGATGGTAAGAAGGGAATTGGTCAGAGAAGCCACCAAGAGGAAAAGACTCTGAAAGACCTACAGCGTTCCATGGCTGAGATGGGAGAAACTGTCCATGTGTCAACAATAGCTGAGGTACTCCACAAATCTGGCTTGTATGGAAGAGTGGCAAGAATTAAGACATTTCTGAAAAAATCCTATGCAAAATCCTGATTGGAATTTGCAAAAAGGCATGTGGAGACACTGAAAAGATGTGACAAAAGACTTTGTGGTCCGATTAAACAAAAATTGAACTAAATGCAAAACGGTATGTCTGGCTCAAACCCAACATAGCACATTACCCAGGTAACACCATCCCTACTGTGAAGCATGGTGGAGGCAGCATCATGCTATGGGGATGCTTTCCATCGGCAGGGACTGGGAAGCTTGTCAGGATAGAGGGCAAAATGGATGGAGCTAAATACAAACAAATCCTTGAGGAAAATCTGCTTCAGTCTGCAAAAGACCTAAGACTGGGATGGAGATTCACCTTTCAGCAGGACAATGACCCCAAGCACACAGCCAAAGTGATACTGGAGTGGCTAAAAAACAAGAAAGTGAATGTCCTAGAGTGACCCAGTCAAAGCCTGGACTTGAATCCGATTGAGAATCTGTCGCAAGATTTAAAGATTGCTGTCCACCAATGATCCAACGTGAGAGAGCTTGAACAATTTTGTGAAGAAGAATGGGCGAATTTGCTTGATCCAGATATGCAAACCTGGTAGAGACTTACCACAAAAGACTCACAGCTGTAATTGCTGCCAAAGGTGGTTCTACCAAGTATTGACTCAGGGGGGATGAATACTTATCTAACCAAGACATTTCTTTTTTTTTTTTAATTTTTCATTAACTGTTGATTCACAATAAAAATGATCTTGCCTCTTCAAAGTGTTTAGTAGGTTGTGTAAATCAAAGGAAAAAATCCCATTTAAATGCATCACAATTTCAGATTGTAACACAAAAAACTTTGAAAACATCCAAGGGGGTTGAATTCTTACTATAGGCATTGTATATAGTAAATATGGACTGGAGAGGAGGGCTATAGTGGAGAATTATTGCACTGATGGACATTTCATTTTCCGCTATGAACTGTGTCTGCACTACATATTTAATACATGAATCAGTCAAGAAATTAAGTGAGGCAAAGTTGGTTGGCAAAGCATAATCCAGTTTATATCCTGGCCATCATATTTGTCGAGTTGCATTTGTTTGAATTTCAGAGAAAAAGTCAGAAAACAATGGAGCATCTTTCTTTTGTAGTATGTGCTTAATTAATTTTCTGTTAAGTCACTGAATCTCTATTCAGCAGTTTTTGTCACATCACCCATTTGAAAAGGGGCGGGACTGTCAGTGATGTGAGCCAATCACATGACAGAGAGAGACTATAAGGATGGTGTAAGGATGTCAGGGCAACAGTTTTTTTTTAATCTAAATAATTTAGTTTTTGCTCCTATGATGAGGTTTTAGCCAATCACAGGCCAGAATTTCCAACCACTGATTATATATATATATATATATATATATATATATATATATATATATACAGGCTAACGTCACTATAACGAACTTCCATTTTTTACTATCCCAACAGCAAGAACCGATTTTTTCAATGCAAATTAGCCCTATTAGAGCGATCACATACATGATCGACCCAGGTACAACAATCTCAATACTGACTTGTCACTGAACTTTCTCCAGTGTCAAGTGTGTTATTCTCTCAGTGAAAACAAAGATCATGGTTGATTAATTCAAAGACAATGCTAATTCAAAGATGACCTATTGTAGTACGACTCATGCATGAAGAATGCAATCATTGCTTGTCTGTCATCTTCACACAAACTGCAACCAGGCAACGGGCGTGAGGAGCTGGATAGTTTTTTCAAGAGAAAGAGCATGTAATTACTGTATTCAGCATGGAAGTGTACATTCTTTCCTTTTTCATTTCTTTACTGTTTTCTTTTAAACATACCTGTAGCAGGGTGCCCTGCACAGGGGAAATAGTGTTTGTGTAATTATTTATATGTGGAAACAGGTTTGTTTTGTATGCTTTTTGGAGTTGTTATATTTGATCAAATGATTGTTTACAGACACGATCGATTGAGACTTGCTGCCTGACTGTCTTCTGTATTGTGCCCATTGTGCGTTACCATCGTTGGTAGCATCATATGAACCGTTTGTATACTTTCTGTTTTGTGTTTAATAAATCCTGCACGCCCTTGCTGGCATTTCAACTCCAACTTCCATGTGTCTTGCAATGCTGTTACTCACACATGTGACACGAGTACCTTGTCACAATACCGTTTAAATGTTGATCAGTGTGAAGAAATCTTCATAGAGGTACTATATATTGATGTTCACTTCAAAATTTGTTGTTTTGTCATTGTTCTGATACAGAAAAATGGCAAACCGTATTATAATGAACACCCTAATATAATGCATATTTCTCCAGGTCACATGGGGGTTCGTTATAGTGAAGTTAGCCTGTGTATATATATACAGTGGTGAAATACAATTTATTCGTGCACAGTGGTGAAGCGTTGTCTGGGTTTGGTGCTGGCCTTAAGCAACAGCTCCAGATCGTGTTAGCCATCTAACAAGAACAAACAAGTATAATTAGACACACAAACAAACAAAACAATCACGGTATGTTTTTGGTTCTCATTTTGGTTCGCTCACAACTATAACAAAGGAACAGATCACTTAGCCATGTCCCCTTTTGTACTGTCAATCACGCCCCCTTGGTTAGCGAGTGCAATCTTTTCTCCTCCAGTCCGCGGTTGCCACATCACTTTCTTTCTGGGGAGATGACTGGGAGTACCGTAGCTCCGCCCCTTTCTAGATGGCCGGCTTCCACCTTTCCCTGGAATGAATTGTCAAACCATCCTGTTCCAGTAAGAACAGAACAATAAAATGTGCAGACAAGTAATTTTTAAGATAAATAGGCTAAACTATAAAAATGTGTCTTTAGTCTTGTTTTAAAAACAGCAGTGGTTGTTGTTTCCCTTATGGAATGAAGCAGTTTATTCCAAAGCTTAGGAGCGGTTGTCTGGGAACATATGGGAGCAACAAGTCATTCAAATAAGATGGGACTGAAGTATTTACGGTTAGGTAAATAGTAAGTAGGTTATTAGCAGGATCTTAAAATCAATCCTGAACCAAACTGGAAGCCAGTGTAAGGATGCTAAGATAGGCATGATATGGACATATTTATTTAAGACCCTAGAATACCCTAGCAGCTGCATTGTGCACAAGCTGCAATTGGGATAAGACATCACTTGAAACACCAGTAAACAGGGCATTGCAGTGATCAATTCTGGATGATACAAAAGCATGAATCAGTCTCTCAGCATCATGTTGCGAAAGCGAGTGTCTTAGTTTAGCAATTTTCCTTAGATGGAAAAATGACACTTTGGTTACATTCCCAGTGTGCGGTTTGAATGAAAGATCTGGGTCAAGAATTAGACCCTGATTTCTCATTGCAGTCTTCGGCTCAAAAGGGGAGCTGTCCACTTTAATAACAGATGGATCTACATTGTTTATGACTTTTTGATCCCAAGAATATTACCTGTTTTATCTGGGTTTAACATTAACGAATCTTCAAACATCCACTGCTGAATGTCAGAAAGACAGACAGTCAGAACATTTCCAGTTGAGATATCACCTGGCTTCAAAGATAAACAGAGTTGAGTATCATCAACATAGCAATGAAGGTTTACCTCATGTCTACGGATAACAGCACCCAAAGGCAACATATATAAGGCAAACAGAATGGGTCCAATAACAGAACCCTGTGGTACACCACATGTAGCTTCAGATAAAGCAGAGCAGTCATCTTAGATTTTGACATTTTGTAACCTGTTAGAAAGATAAGATTTAAACCAGGACAAGATACTGCCTGATAACACTGTGTAACAATTTTTTTTTTTTTTTTTTTTTTTTTTGTTCCTGGGTAGTAAGTGTTATTTCCTAATTGCTTATGCCTCAAAAGTATAGAAAATGGCTATTATTCCCCACAAACTTTGCTTTTGTGACCAGGACAGTGATATTTCAAAATATCACTATTTCCAATGGGAAAATGGGAAAATGTGTGTCTTTTCGTTCACATAAAGTCAGAAAAAAACAACATATGAATCCAAATTAACATGTATTTATAATAAAGTAATACAAAAATGACATAAAAAAGATTTAGAAGTGAGTAGTTTTTCGAGATTTACGATTATACTGTATTTACTCGTTGTGCCCCTACTCTTATTAGCAACAATATTCAAGCCTGCCTTGTTTGATGCCACCGTGTTTAATCATCATTCATAAACTCCAACAGCAATCAATTCTCTGGTGCCCAGAGAGCCTCAGGTGGAGTTTAGAAACTGGAGCTGTATGTGTGTTATGATTAAACCTGAGACAACTTTTTTTAAATAAATTCAAAAATAAACAGCTAGCTGCAGTTCCCCAGCAGGTCAGAACAACTAAAGACATTCTTTGTAATATTCTCAAGCAGTCAATTGTTGTCAGTTTGGATGGTACTTAATTACTTAATGTTAAATTATTGATTGTGTAAGGGTTACTCTCCTTATGATAGCACAGACTGCAAAGCATAAAACTCAGGGACAAGAAATTGTTTTTCTTTTTCAATAAGGTCTAGGTAAGCACCAAGAGTTCCTCCTCTATCTACATTGAGATCAATTATTCCTTTGAGAATATCAAATGTTCTTTTCTTCTAGTATAGGAGCTGCTCCAGATGAAATTTCAACCACCCCACACCTGTCGAAGCTAGAGTTAAATGGATTTCTAGTCAAGAGATCTAAAATATATATAACAAAATTACCCCCAGGGCATTAGCAACGACAACACATCAATGGAGTTCTGTAAATGAATGATTCTCCTTTTAACCTCATAACAGTACTTTTCACAGATAGAATAATAAAATCAACAGACTAAGTGGATACCACCCCATTTATTCTGACTGCAGAAGTCGGAAGTTTTAGAAAGTAGGTTAGAAATACTGCATATTTATTTATTTATTTATTTATTTATTTTGTTGCTCTTTTTATTTTTGAACACAGTTTACATGCAAAGGAAATCTTCTATATGGTAGGGATAGTCTCCTCTCTTTCAGTTCACAGACAGTTAAAAGTAATTGGGTTCCATCATGGTTCATCTAGTAAAGGCATAACTGCGTGGTGTGCAGGGTGAGTCATACAGCCATGAGAGGGCAGGCTTGCCAACATAAGAAAGTTTACAAACGAGTGGAGACCATTCCACCCATCTTACTTGTTTGGTTGTTGGTAGCTTATTGATCCCAGAATCTCATCAAGCAGCTTCTTGAAGGATCACAGGGTGCCAGCTTCAACAACGTTACAGGGGAGTTGGTTCTAGATCCTCACAATTCTCTGTGTAAAAAAGTGCTTCCTATTTTCTGTTCTGAATGCCCCTTTATCTAATCTCCATTTGTGACCCCTGTTCCCTGTTTCTGTTTTCAGGTCGAAAAAGTCCCTTGGGTCGACATTGTCAATACCTTTTAGAATTCTGAATGCTTGAATCAGATCAGATAAAGACTGAGTAGATTCAATTCTTAAACATGCTGCAGTCCATTTATTCAGCACCTGTCGGTGGCCTCAGGTCCAATTTATTTTCACACACGCTGTTTATTTTACACAGGCTGTTTAAAAGTAATTTTATTCACAGTAAAACGGGTTTAAAAGGCCCTGCATATCAACAAGCCATTCAGTACTGCATCTCCAGCCCTGCCCCACCCCTTGTTCACTGCATTTATCACATACCTATTCATAGTAGTGCATACTGATAAATCATCTTCTGATCACTCATTTTATCACCAAATTCCTCAATAATGTTATCCAAGTCATTATTTTATTACTATAACAACTCAAAAAGCTTGGCAAATGTCCTAAGATTTTCTTTGAGCTCTGGATGCGGAAGCAGCTTTCTTGTTTGTTTATGTCTGTGTTATGTATGTGGTGAAGGGTCTATGGGCCTGATTTTCATTCTTCGCGCAATCCCCTCGCTAAATTTGTGCCTCGCACAAAAATACCTCTTGGCACAAAAAGAGAGATATTCCAGTATGGCACAAAGCAGTCGCACGGCGTTGGAATAGTAGCAGTTTGTTGTGCCTTGCAAATCTGTTTGTGCCTTGCAAATCTGTTTGTGCCTCGCAAAACATTGCGCATTCACTACCAATATAACAATTGCACACAGCAGTCAAGCAAGAGTGCAGAACAATGGACCGTTACCATTACCCAGACAAGCTGCTATCATAGTGTACAGTACGTAATATTCCCCTATCCCCACACAAATGTAACCTGGGCATGAAATGCAGAATCAAACCTCAACACATATAGGTAGCATTGGCAGCCCCAAACTGCAGAATTAGAATACAATTTTTATTCAAATATAACATAAATATATTTTAGCAACTTGCTAACATACTTGCTGCATACAAACACTCCCTGTCTCTTTTCACTAACCTGTTGTCGTGGCCGTCAACACTATACAGTACACATATTTATAGAAGTATAGACTGTAAAACAGATCCACAATGCCGAAAACACTCATCCATTTGGAAGCCCCGATCTGCACGTGTATCCCTTAATCATTCTGCTGTTAAAAGTCTCCCCCTTCCACCTGCCCTGCCTCACCATGCCCTGGCCATATCATGGCACAGTACAGGCAATGGCGTGGAATGTAGATCAAGCATGTATATTGGTAGGCCTACTTCTGATATTAATGAGAAATAATTAACACTATTAAAAAATAAAATCAACAATCAGCTGTGTCCTTACATCTTGTAGAATTTCCGAGTGAGGGGCTTGAAAAGTAAAGGGAGCCTTTGGTTGAGTCATGTGAGCACTACGATGTAAACTAGCCCCACACAGCTCTTCTCCAAAACTAATGTTGTTGAGGATAGGCAGTTAGCAATATGCACAATTTATGGAATCATTCTGCGCACTGCAAAACCATAACGATCCTCACAAACTTTGCCATATCGTTCAAATTTAGCCTTTCAAGCAATTCAAATAATTTAGCACAAATGCATATGACATTTGTCCACATGCATATATTTGTATCTAATATATATCATTATCATAGGCTTTAGCATGGTGAATGTGTCCAATATTTAAGGGGCAATTACAGCATTACCTGAGGCGGTTTCCTAAGAAGAGAGGTGAATTAACGATGCCTCTGATTTTGTCTTCTTAATTTTGACAAGTGTCTCACAAAGTAGGCTACATTTCACCTATTCAATTAATCAGTGCAGTGTTTTTTACTTTTCAGTTTTCTGTTACGATCTGTTTTTTTTTTCTCCTGTCAAATGGACCAGTGGCCATCTGCATGTTTTGTCTATTCATAATTAAATACTCCACTGCAGTTATTACTTGCTCGTATCCAACCTTGCTCTTAAATATAACTGTATTTAATGTGTTGCAACTGCTCTTATTTAAACTGCCTTTACACTGATTTATGCATTCCATTTTACACTTGTTATTCGTCCGATTTGATCTCAATTCTGCTTCCAAGCTGAAAGCTGGGAAGCCTGTTGTTTGTGTTAGGATTAATATTATAGCCTAAGTGAAATATATATATATATACACAGCAGGGAGGGGTTAATATCCTCCCTGCATAAAATGTGCATTTAATTATTTTGTTAATTGTTTGATTATTAATTATCCCCTGCACCTGGTGATTATTATAAATTAGAGCCAGGCGCAAGGTATTTAAGAAAAGCAGCCAGTGTGCTCAGGGCTGCTGCTCTGTGGAGGGTCCGGTTGATGGTGCTTTCAACCGTTATGAAAAAAGGGTACTGTGTGAAAGCCTTTTTTGTGATTTTTGTTTTGTTAGTTTGTGTAACAGGTAAACAGCTTAGCTGTCCTGTTTTATTGTTTAGGTTCCTGTTTATGTGTAGTTAGTGCTCATAAGAGCTAGGTGTTTGTTTTTGTTTGTTTTGTTTATTTTGTGTTATTAAAAGTGTGCACAAGCACTGAAACTTCAACTCTTGTGTCCTGGGTCTTGCATTGAAAGGGGCAACGAACGTGAGTGAGTGGTCACTTGGTTATTACATATATATATATATATATATATATATATATATATATATATAAAATGCAATTCATTTGAATCAAATAAAATGGGTTGAACGAGCAATGGAAAGAATGTAGCCCCTCTCAAACAATAACTTTGCATTCAAAACGGTGACAACTCCCCAATCAGAAATCAATGTAGCCTGCTGTATGCCTGATATTAAAATCTATATAAATATCAAAGTAAGGAAATGCAAACTGTAGATTGATCGATGTGTAGGGAGGGGTTTTATACTACTGTGTAAGGGTCTATTTTTATTGCTGTTTAATTATACAGATAGTTGTTTTGTACCTGCCATCTTGGTCTGTTACATACTGTACTATACCCCCACTACTGTAGGCCTACTCCTCATTCTGCACCAAGAATGTACCTGCTGAGGAAAGGGTATAGCTCGGCTATTTAAGCCTGATTTACCATAGGCTAGTTAAAGCCCTCTGCCCAGTATACTTTTTGCAACTAATTAAACAGCTGTTATTTCTAACTGGAAATGAAGCAACTTGAGACTTTAACACTAGAACCGCCATGCAGGTCAATCTGACACCATTCTGGATTTAAAATGTTAATTCCTCTTCCAGTGTAAATCGTACGTGTCTGTCTGTTTTTGACTTTTCCTAAATATATGAATTAAATATCCTGATGGCGTTTGATAGCCAGAATCGCAAAAATGATAGTTATAAACATTTTTGCCTAGAACCGCCATGTGGGTCAACTGAAGCCATTCATTACAATACGTAATACAATGTTTTTTTTTTTATATAACTTTTTTTTTGTAAGTCAAACCAAAACACTCCTCCTCCTTGTAGCACATGCGTTTTTATTATTTTATTTCAAGCCTTTCTTTGTTTGTAGACTGACTTCGGGACAGAGATTGCTATGACTATGGATTTGTCAATTGCATCAAGATGCAAACTCAAGCCTAGTGGGACTGGAAATATATCAGAAGGAAATATTTCATCTTTAAAGTAGTCATTTTGATTGGAATACGGCAAGCTGCACTCGGATGCATACAGCAAGCTGAAATGACAACTCATGTGCCTAATATGAAACGTATTTTCATATAAATTACTTTTAGAAAAAAGTTTTACAGGTTTGTATATATTAGTTTACACAATAATGTTCAATGGAACTGTGTCTGTGTTTACAACACAACTCCTGGATGCAGGCACAGTCAGCTGGCAGACGCATACGCGCCGACATAGAGTACAATGGAGCCATCATACCGGAAGTAGTGTTATATTTACTTTTTATCTAGTATTAGAAACAATGATTTAGGTTTTACAGTTTTGTATGTACATATACCCATTTACACCTGTAAATGGGTGTATGTACATACCCGTTTCTTTTGAAAGGTATTATATTTTTTCACTGTTTGTGGTCGTGCAGTATGTGCACTCCTTTTGAAAATAAAGCCTATTATGTTAAATTTTCCATTTAAATACTGTGTTTCTGCAACGCGAATGTTAGATATGATGTTCATGAATAAAACATTTGAGTTGTATCCGATAGCATGTTTTTCATTTTCATTACAAAGCAGTTTAAAAATGTATGTGTCAAAGTGACCCACTTGGTGGTTCTAGGTCTGAGTTGGTTAAGGTAACATCCTGAAAACACTGCAATAATGATTTTGAGTTAAAGAATCTAGCCCAAAGTGTATACATACAGTACCTTATTGATTATCAATAAGACCCTGTGAAATTCACGGAAATGCTTTAAAATTCACGGCAGTGTCATGGGTAAAGTATTGTATTTCGTGGAATGTGCACGGAAATATGTTATAAATTACATGTACAGATTATTTTTTTAAACAGCTAATATACATATAAATGCACTGACCTCAAAATTTATATCAAAGTTAATTACCAGCTTGTAGGTAAAGTGTATCTGCAAGGCCAGCTTTCAGTTCTAGTACATCAGGTGTACATCTTGTGCATCAGTCGACGCATCAGTGACCACTAATAAGCACCCAGACTGTTTTACCAATTCCATAATCTCCTGCTTGTGATACTCTGCAACTTTAGTTAAGTATTCACCTCTCAGCTGGGCTGATGAAGGAATCACTCCACAATTTGCTACACTCTGTCTGAAGAATTTTTGAATGTCCATGTAGCAGAGGGAGATCTGTGCTGACTCTGCTGGCGTATTCACAGTGCTGCAGGAAGAAGGCAGCAGTCGTCCAACAACTGCCTGTGAGTCATGGCAGTGACACGGGGAGGTGGGAAAGTGGGTGTGTGGACTTTCCCTCTCTCTGAATGGCTGGGAGGCAGGTCTTGGGGAGATTGTTAGCCCTATAAGATAATGCTCTACTGTTTCCTCAGGTCTGCCTTTTTAGACGCGCTGTGTGTGCGAAAGCGTTGGTCGAGGACCGAGAAACCAGCTGGGAGAAAGACAGCAACGAACAAGCCAGAGAGTGACAGTGGGGAGCCCTTGGGCAGACCCCCGAAGTATTGTTTAGAGCAGGCAGGGAGCCACTAGAGTAGGTCGGTGATCCGGGTCGTGCGGGTAGCGGCGACCGGGATAACGCTGCCGAGTGCAGCACCTTTTCTTTGTAGTTTTATTACTGTTTTATTTTTCCTTGTTCTTTTCGCCTTCTGTTTTCATTAATATTTTGAGCACCTGCGAGTGCGCCCGCAGTTAATTCTATTACCAGCTTTGGTATTTCCGTGGTGCTGTCTATCATCGTTGATAGGCAGCACACGGACAACAGTGCCCTTTGCTGGTAAAAAGTGAAAGTCCCGAAAATAAAACTGGGCACTTGTGTGGTGTTCCAAGTACAACTGGTCTGGCTCCCGTGACAGTGAATCACCCACCGCCCTTCCACAGTCCAATTTTTCAAAAGGGATATTTGCACAAACAATGGAATATGGAAGTCACCATTTCTTGTTTCTTTGCAAATAAAGCAGTCACAGTACTTTTCTGGATTTCCGCCTTTCTCTTTCGGTGAATACTTTCTGTTAATAGATGAGTTTCAGTAGCGATCTAACATTGCAGGATATACAGAAGAGCTTATATTACTCCTGCTGGATCTGCTGCAGACACATTTTCAGCCTTTTTAGAGACGTCCATTTTCTAGTATTTAGTATTTTAATTTGCTGCCGAGATTGCATATAGTCACATGACATAATCAGCACTGTGCATGGCGAATAGTACATGCAAGCACATATCACAGCTGTACAGTTTCATTATGTGATTATAATTAATAACAAATAATATAATAATTATATTAAATAATTATAAAAGTATATTTATTCCTTAAGAATATTGTAAAAATTGCGGTATTGGGATAATTTCATGCAGCCCATAAAATCACAATTTTCACAGGGCCCTAACTGAATCAGGATCTGCAAGAGCTCCTCCCCACCCACACATACAATCCTAACCACTCTCAATGTGCTTTGAGAACAATAGTATACAATCCTAACCACTCTCAATGTGCTTTGAGAACAATAGTATACAATCCTAACCACTCTCAATGTGCTTTGAGAACAATAGTATACAATCCTAACCACTCTCAATGTGCTTTGAGAACAATAGTATACAATCCTAACCACTCTCAGTGTGCTTTGAGAACAATAGTATACAATCCTAACCACTCTCAATGTGCTTTGAGAACAATAGTATACAATCCTAACCACAATGTGCTTTAAGAACAATAGTGTAATTTTTTGCCTGAGGCATCCCCCTAGAGTTTGAGGATCTTTGATTAATGTATCTTTCATGAAACATTGCAGAATGCTTTTGACAGTAGTAGATGCTTATTAGTACAGTAGTCAAAATACATATTTTAAATGTATTTAATAACATAAAAATAAATACATCATAACATACAAGGCATGCAGAAATGATCAAAGGGAATGTAAAAGCATCCTGCTTTATATGCTGGTATTGCACACAATGATGGGAAATCCTTTCATCATTACAGAGACAACTCCATCACTGACTGTCAAATTCACACACACATTTTTCCTTTTTTTTAAGAATGCGGTTTTAACTTCCTTTGCATTCAGCAATTGTCTGAGGATTAATTACACATTTTACACAGCACCTTTTAATGAGACCCAGCATGCTCATTGATCCCATAAACATGCATTTTCTTTCTGTATTGTTGTAACCCTTTGACTGATGTCTGGGAGAATGCCCAGATAGTAATTGTCATGCTAAAGATTGACATACAGACCTTGCACCTATTTTGTGCCCATGTTTAGCTTACTGTAGTTGTCGTCACTTTTGTTGACTTGACATAGTGGGAGAGTAAAAAAAAAATGTTGGTACTTGTACATTTTTGTGCTCATTAAAGGCATAATTTATATCACCTACATTTTCCTGACAAGTAATGTGAGGTCTATATTATTGCCATGCTTGATAAATGCTTCTGAAAAGTCATCAAGGCTGATGATGGGGAAGCAGCATATTAGAGTTGCTCTGTTCAGTGAAGCCCATAGCTGAAGCTCTGTGCCACACTGATATGATTTTCCATCTCACTTCCCCACAATCAGAAGCATTTCTGCTGTAACAGTTAGTAGATGTGGCAAATAAGGAGCAAAGAAACAGCAACAGAGGATCACACAGGATACACATACTAGGAGGATAAAATGTTGCAGAGGTCATGAGATCTTCCCTTCACAGCAATCCTGAGAAGATCACCAAAACATTTTGAAGATTTTTTTTTTTTTAATGAAAATTAAGAAATAAAGTGGGTCAGAGAATGTATTGATCACAGCCAATAAAGGTTCCAAATATAGCCTATTTTGGAGAACATTACCTTACACCACACTGTAAACACATTTAGGCATTTATTTTCACAGTTTTAGACACACAAAACCACAAATGTAACCAATAGTGAAGTAAATATATTATACAATGTATTCAATAAAAGAGGAGCCAAACCCAAAGCTGACAAAGGCTACATACACACACAGGGTAAATGCAGTTGTGAGTTCAGCTTTTGCTCTTAATACGGTTTGTATACACACAGTTTGGTTACAAAGGGCAGCGACAACCGCACTAGTTAATCCTGTTTGGAACAAGTATCGAGGGTGATTATTAATTCAGTTTGGTTAGTTAATGTGCACTAACTGTGTCTGTGTATTACAACTGCACTAGCACAACCACAATTGGTGCTCAGTGGATTTCTGCACAACTAATGATGTCACTGTTTATCAGACATTTCCATGTGATAAACATGGAAAAAAAATAAAGTTTTATATATATATATATATATATATATATATATATATATATATATATATATATATATATAAAAATACTTGTTCTACTTCTACTTGTTAAGACAATTAACTTGCTATTTTTTTCTCTTCTCTTTCCAATTAAGGGGCCTGTCAGGTAAACGCATTATTTTTACTGTAACTGTTCAAATGCCTGAACACCTTCAATGAAATACATTAGTATTTAATTTACAACAGATATAGCAATATGTGTTAATAGCCTTAAGTGGAAGTGGTAGCCCATTATCAAACACTATACATGTACTGTATATCTGTCATTTTTAATATGTAATTGCTTTTTTTAAGTGACAATGTACAGTATGTTAGGAAAAAGCTAGTAGAATGGTTACATTCGCACTGCTGTCAGCCTTTTCCCTGCCAGCATTGCCACTGGAGGAGGGCCTCAAACCACTGTCAGCCTTTCCCCTGCCAGCATTGCCACTGGAGGAGGGCCTCACACCACTGTCAGCCTTTCCCCTGCCAGCATTGCCACTGGAGGAGGGCCTCACACCACTGTCAGCCTTTCCACTGCCAGCATTGACACTGGAGGAGGGCCTCGCACCATTATCAGCCTTTCCACTGCCAGTGCTTTCACTGGAGGAGGGCCTCGCACCGCTGTCAGCATTTTCCCTGCCAGCATTGCCACTGGAGGAGGGCCTCACACCACTGTCAGCTTTTCCACTGCCAGCATTGCCACTGGAGGAGGACCTCGCACCATTATCAGCCTTTCCACTGCCAGTGCTTTCACTGGAGGAGGGCCTCGCACCGCTGTCAGCCTTTTCCCTGCCAGCATTGCCACTGGAGGAGGGCCTCGTACCACTGTCAGCCTTTCCCCTGCCAGCATTGCCACTGGAGGAGGGCCTCGTACCACTGTCAGCCTTTCCCCTGCCAGCATTGCCACTGGAGGAGGGCCTCACACCACTGTCAGCCTTTCCACTGCCAGCATTGCCACTGGAGGAGGGCCTCGCACCACTGTCAGCCTTTCCACTGCCAGCACTTTCACTGGAGGAGGGCCTCGCACCGCTGTCAGCCTTTTCACTGCCAGCATTGCTACTGGAGGAGGGCCTCGCACCACTGTCAGCCTTTCACCTGCCAGCATTGCCAGTGGAGGAGGGCCTCGCACTGCTGTCAGCCTTTCCATTGCCAGTGGAGGAGGGCCTTGCACTAATGTCAGCCTTTTCACTGCCAGCATTGCCAGTGGAGGAGGGCCTCGCACCAATGTCAGCCTTTCCACTGCCACCGTGGCCACCAGAACTGCCATTATAGCTCCTGTTGCAGCCTTCACAGCCATGAGACAGGTTATCACCACCCAGGGGTCCTTTGCTACTGGCCCCCGGAGTTTTGTTGTTGCTGCCACCTGTGGGCAAATATAGCTGATCTCTAGTAGTAAGGAGGCAGACAAAATGTGACACTAGAAATAATAATTTAACGGTTCTATCCACTGCTTATTATGCACACGGCGCAGTAAGCTAATAAGCAGCATACGTCTCCAGACGCCAGTGCACTTCGTCCAGTAATATGCAAGCTTTAATAAAAGCACCAATCAGACGCATAGCACCATTTAGAAATGATGACACTTCAAGTTAATATATACTGTATAAGTTAAGATGGGCACAGTCATTTTAATTAATCATAAAAGACCTTGCAACAAAAATAAAATAGCTTTTTGTCTGTGTGCTGCAAACCTTTAGAAGTGTGTGCAATCGTGCACAGACAACAGTGAGTAACATAAGGGGCACTTGAGATCTGATTTATTCTATGAACATAATAGATACACAAGGTTCTTGTTTGTCCAGCTGCTGGACAAATATTATATTCTTTATTTTTTTATACAAAAATGTCTTGGAATGTGTATAATCATGTTTGAATAGGTTATTAAAATATATAAATGTCTCCATTAAAAGCATGCTAGTTTAGCTGCTGAGAAATCACTCCCAGGGTTCACACAGTGGGAGTTATACATAATTGACTGTGGTAAATATGGCATCACGGCCCAAGCTGTTACCAGCAGGAAGAGACCCAAAGACAGAAGCGGCAAGTTTAAAGTACTAATGCAGACGTTTAATTACAAAACACAACAAACAAACCAAAGCAGCAAAAAAACAGGAACAAGGGCCAAAACAAACAGTTTGAACAAAACAGTATTACACTTTTAAATACTGTGGTTTCAGGCTGAGCCACCACTTCATCAACACGGCTTCATCAACTCCTCTAAACACCAACGATAATTTTCACCACATCACAGCACTGCACTGCACAGCACAGCACACACACTAACTTTGTTGTTACTGCATCTTGTAAAGCGCTTTGTGATGGTGGTCCACTATGAAAGGCGCTACATAAAATAGACTGATTGATTGATTGATTAATTATAACATTAACACCCGTCATCACCCTTTTTATACACTTGTTAATTAGTTATTAATTAATCTTTCAATTCACGGCTCCAGCCACATTCCCACGTGTTCTGACACGGAGGAATTTAAACCCCTCCCTGCCAACCCAATATTCCACACACGCCCACACATTACACTGGCAGGACTTCCACCCTGCCTCATTGCTGCAGGAAAATCCAGAAGTGAAACTTGATGGCTTATTTCCTCTCAATTGAACATTCCTTGCAGGAGAAAGGTCCAATGGGATTTTTGTTTAATTGTTCATGAAGATCTGCCTGTTTCTTCTTTTGATTGTAAAACACCAGTAGGTCGTACAATCAAACTCACAAAGCACAGTACAGTATATGGAAACAATGTTGAATAGTTGTTATTGTTTTATGCGCAGTAGGTCAGGTTTTCAGTAAATATGAAAAGGCTCGCAGCTAGTCTAGAGGCGAGACGTCACCCTCTTCTTCCCTTTCAAAGCTGAGGCTTACATCATGGGTTCCACCAGCCAAGCTGTGGTGGACCTCACTACATTGCAGTACGCATATTATAACGCATAAGCATGCTCTCACCTCACTTACTGAATATACACAATGGACCTTGTTTTAAACGGCTCAATGCTCAACAGCAGGTATATTGTTTTTTTTACCAATAAGGGGCAATTATGGAACATTATCAAAAAAGCAAGGGGACAACAATCACAGCAGAGAAGAGAAAGAGATTTTTAAATCAAGTAATAAAAATTGTTCTGTTTTATCAACAAGGGGACACTAATTAGTCTCATTACTTGCGTACAAAAAAAACAACAACTGTGTAGAAGTATGAATGTGCCTTCATGTGTGACTTCTAGATGTTCTAATATTGGGGAACATGGCCTGGACAATCAGGTCAGGCTGCCGATAATGACTGCGCTTAAAGTAAAGTTAAAGTTCTTTTGTAAAGAAACATTTCACATGCTTATTATGTTGACTATATTGCAGATTGTTTTTTTTGTTTGTTTTTTATGGTAAAATAAGTGGAACAGAATTTTAAAAATACATGTGAGACACTTTAGAGCAACATAATGGTGAAATGAAAACAAGGTTATGTTTACGACAAATTTTGGGACTCAGAATGATTGTATTGTATTATTTTACTGTGATTTCTAGATTTGTGAAATGCATTTTGGCTCAATTGAACATTGTACCATATTAAAATGCACTTAATTACCAGGGAGAAATTTTAAAAAATACACACTTTCTGATCGTCTGTAATCATGCAGCAAATCTTCTTTTAAGAAATGCTCATTACTCAATCTAAAAACAAATAACACAAACTGGGACACAGAGATGCATCGCCATTATTGTTAGAAGTAGGTTATACAGTACATGCCTGTTCTGAAGCTGTTTTTCAAGAATGATGGGATGCAAATAAGGTCCGTTTTAGTTCACATGTGTGACTCGCTGTACTAGAAAGGGTTACAAGCCCTGCAGTAAGCCTCAGAGCTATATATAAAAACAGTGAACAAATGCTGTATGCCAGTGGCCAGCAAATGGCAGCCTGTGGGCCAAATCCAAAAGTAGAATAGATTTTTATTTTAAATGCTTCATTGCGTTATGACAAAGTTAATGAGAAAAATGGCACTGATAGACGTGACGGTGATACATAGGCAGTCAGCCAAAGATTCTCGTGTCAGCCTTTTTTGTGCATCTCTTTTTAATATTGCATTCATTGTGGCATAAGCCGTCCACATTGTGTATGTACAAACAGAGCCAGTGGTTGTTGTCTGGACATATATAGGTGGACCAGAATTATTCCAGATTTGCTTTGTTATTGATTTCAGTTTTCAACAACGACGATGCCTGTAAATATACTACTAGTTCTAGTTGCTGCTTCATTGACTGTGGGAAGAATTTGCTTTGCATGGACAAGAAATCACCATCGGGGTTGATTGAAAACAGATCACGGACATAAACGATACGTACCTGTCACCCCATAAATGTCACCCCAGATGTTGATTACACACAGCAGGAGGTATCACTGTCATTTGTGGAGAGATACTTAATTCCCTTTCAGGTAGAAAGTAAAAATTAAAAATGACTGCCAAGTCACACTTGCATTCACATTCATTGCAATGCAATTGTCAAGGCAGGTTTCAGCTATAGGCAAGCCTGTAGCTGCTAGCTAATATTGTTCAGGGCACAATAATAATAAAAATCTATCTAATACATGTTAATACAGCTATACAACTGATCTTTTAAGGATAGGTGTAAGAAAAGAACATGACTAGAGTCCCTCCCCCAACACACACACACACACACACACACACCTGTTTCTAAAGAGATGAAACCTGGCTGGCTCTAACAATGCTTTCTAGTTGAAGTTAAAGGAAATGTAAATTGCTTGAAATTCAATGCTGATGTTACCCTGTTCTGCTTCATTACACACAAAGCGCGTCTTTAGACTTCAATAGCTCTGGTTTCATTCCGTTAATAACTGTATCTTTGATAAGGATCTGAATCCTTGCCTTTTGTGTCACTGTTAACTTCTTGTACAAAGCTACTTTATTTAAAGGAAGAAAAGACATTGACCGCTTGTTAATAGGAGGTTTATGGTCCGTTAAATCTTGAATCTGAATGCGTTTCAGGTAGACCCATAACACTGTGAAGTAATGGGCATCTTGGAATATTTCCCCTGAAAAGCTGGTCCTCAGCCACGTTTGATGCAGTGTTTAAAATGCTTTGTTGATTTGTGTGACATTTATAGTTCTAACAGGTAAGAAATGACAAATGAAACCATTAATTAATGGTTTTATGGACATTTTGAGAAGCTTCTGCCTGTAGAGGCATATCTGTGTCAGCAGCTTTTAAATGCAATCTTTAAAAAACGAAGACGCAAAGCGCATCTATCACGCAGAGTGTTAAATGTTGTTGAGCAGAGGAATTTCTTCTAGATAGATTGCCAGACAATGGCAAGTTAGAGTTTGGTCTTCCACAGCATTTTAATAGGCAGAGGTTAACTTTGCAGTTACCAAATGAGCATCTGAAACACTAAATAAAGATAGCTCCAAGCTGTTTTTTTTAACCTCATAACCTGTTCCCTTTTCTCACATGCAGGGTTCAGCACTATCTGTAATTACAATGACTTATGCAGGCCAGTTACACTCTTTCCCCTCCAAGACCTTGTGCAGCTTCAGATACATATGGGTTTATTTTAAAAGCAGAGACTGTTATGTGTAATAAGAAAACTATTAAACTACGGTACAAAATTATATTTCCCTCTGATATAACATTACCTAAAATCATGGGGGTTGGGAGTATCTGTAACGTTATAAGGTCCAGCAGAAATTCCCTAAAAGCTCTCTGGTGCATTGAGTTCAAACTTAAAGCAGCCCACAGTAGATTCTGACTTGCTTAGTGTTGTCACATGATTTGATGCAATACTGTTGACACACTGTGCATTATTATTTCATTTATCAGATGGTATAGAAATCCATTTGGACAGGCTAAAGCATACCTATTCACAAATAGCAGCCAACTAAAACAATGACACATTGTATACCAAAGCTTGTCAGTATGAACGGTATTTAGATCTCACGTTATATCCCGCCAATATATCAATTAAGCTCCTTATTTAAACCCTAGCTTGCACCCTTATTCTTTGTCTTGCGTTTTCTCTTCCCTTGCTGCGCCACTAGGCTGCTTTACCTCTGCAACGGTCTCCCTCTGTGAGCAAGTGACGCTCACTTCCCAATCTTAGAGGCCCATCCACTCTGGCCTTGTCCTCCACCAGGAAGATTCTCTGTGAGCCAGAGGAGACACCTGCCCAAATCTATAGTAACTTTCTTCCATTTTCCCGTTCTCTCTCACTCTAGGTTCTAGGAAGTGTCATAAAAACATAAGAACATAAGAAAGTTTACAAACGAGAGGAGGCCATTCGGCCCATCTTGCTTGTTTGGTTGTTAGTGGCTTATTGATCCCAGAATCTCATCAAGCAGCTTCAAAGGATCCCAGGGTGTCAGCTTCAACAACATTATTGGGGAGTTGGTTCCAGACTCCCACAATTCTCTGTGTAAAAATGTGACTCCTATTTTATGTTCTGAATGCCCCTTTGTCTAATCTCCTTTTGTGACCCCTGGTCCTTGTTTCTTTTTTCAGATTGAAAAAGTCCCTTCGGTCAACATTGTCAATACCTTTTAGAATTCTGAATGCTTGAATTATATCGTTGTTTAGTCTTCTTTGTTTAAGACTTAATAGATTCAATTCTTTGAGCCTGTGTACATATGACATGCCCGGAATAATTCAGGTCACTCTTCTTTGCACTCTTTCTAAAGCAGCAATATCCTTTTTGTAGAGAGGTGACCAGAACTGAACACAATATTCTAGATGAGGTCTTACTAATGCATTTTAAAGTTTTAACATTACTTTCCTTGATTTAAATTCAACACTTTTCACTATATATCCAAACATTTTGTTGGCCTTTTTTTATCTTACCCACACTGTCTAATGAAGACATTTCTGAGTCAACATAAACTCCTAGATCTTTTTCATAGATTCCTTCTTCAATTTCTCCCATATGGTATTTATAATTCACATTTTTATTGCCTGTGTGCAATACCTTACACTTTTCTATATTAAATGTCACCTGCCATGTGTCTGCCCAGTTCTGAATGCTGTCTAGATCATTTTGAATGGCCTTTGCTGCTGAGGCGATGTTTGCCACTCCTCCTATTTTTGTGTCGGTTGCTTAGCAGCCTTGGAGGCCAGTCTGTTCAGTTTCACCTCCACAAGCCAAGGGGAAATCCTGTCCTCCTTCTAAAGTCACAAGCACATCATTCCTATTTCAGTTCCCAAGGTTTTGCTCCACGCAGCCCTTGCTTCTGTACTGTGAATGAGATTGTGGGGATGGATGCCTCTAATGGCGTTCTTGTTTTGTAAGGACTGTGTATATTCTAAAATTCAATGTCTCAGGTTGTTTTTTTTTTGTTTGTTTTTTTTAAAGTGATGCCTATGACTGCTTTACAAGAATGTTGCATTTTGAAGATCCATTGGTGTTACCAAATAAGACCATTTGTGCTTATTGGGTACTGCTCTATAGGGAGAAAATGTTGTATTTGAAAGCTGTGATGATTGTGGGAGACCAGGGTAGGATTGACAATTGTAGTTTCACAAAAGGTTTACAGAGGGGTCTATTCATTTAAATTAAAAATAAATCTTTAAATATATATCTATATCTATATCTGTATCTATATCTCAACAAACAAAAAATGATGTATTGAAAATTATATTGCACTATCCCACATATTTCATTTAGGAATCATGAACTCTCTCTGTCTGCATTGTTCATGCAGTTCCCTGAGGAGCTTTGATGCAAGGGTTATTTACAGTCTATGCCTGCTCTGTGCTACCTAAGCTCCTGCGTAACACATTACTGTTTAGTCACTTGGAAGCGCAGCTGTGTTCATATTCCTAAAATGGAAATGTTACAAGTCATTTACAGACAGATAGCTAACATGAATGCAATTCAAGGTTGGTTATTGTCAGTGGCTGGAGAAAAAATAAAAGTGTTTATTGAAAATAGAAATTCCCAAGGAAGATTTAAGAAATGGGTTTAAACTAGTAAATCAGTAAATGAAAAGGTAAATGAAATTAATAAAACTCAACCAGCAGATGGGTAAGTTAAGTTCAGATCCAGTTAGACTGGCATTTACAAGAAAAGCCCAATGCAGTTTTTTTACTCAGTTACAAAATCTTGCTCATTACATTGGAAAGCGTTTTTCAAGTTTAAAGTTTGTCTTTCACAGCACTTACTACTTGTATATAGCTATGGGGTGTTTTATTGGGAATTAAGGCCAAGGTATTCAAGGCCAGGATGTGACAAAAAAGTCACTCATTTGTCATTATGTATTGTTAAGTTGGATTTGGACTTGATTTCCAATCAGAGAAGAAAACATAAATGTTTATTAACCTGTTTAATATAAAAAGAAAAATAGGTTTATGCCTCCCTAACTCGTGGGTGTGCCAGAGCCAATGCCATCCTCCCTCTGGAATCCGGCGACTTCGCACAGCTGTTAACCCTTACAAAAAAGTACTATAGTATAGTGTGCATTATAATTCTGGAAAGTTATTACTGACAAATGCTTCAGTTCACCAGAGTATTTTCTCTAAATGAGTGTGATAATATTTGCATCAGATTTTCTCTGTGAGAATGGCAATATACAACCAATTATGTCGGAATGCTATTTGCAGCAGTGAGACTGAAAAAAAAAAAAGATTGTAGATGTCATATTACATTGTTAATATATGCATGACTCAATATCACTCCTTTCATTCCTGCTGTGTTGCCCTCTGGATATTCTTGTAAACAAGATGTTACATCTCAGTGGATCTCATCCTGGTGAACAAAAAACATAAAAAAAACAATAAAATAATCAAATATCTAGCTGTGAGGCACGCTGTTAAAAACAGTGGCGTATACACGGGAGTTTCTCCGCTGTATTCTCCCCGTGTGCATTATACATGTTTACAGATAAATAAAACAAGCACAGTGACTTAAAATGGGGATATTGCAGCTGTTTTTGTACGAGGCAGCTTTGACTTTTTCCTTTACCCTGAGATCCTAATGGTTATGACACATGAATGAGTAGATTTTGAGCTTTTTACATATTTAAGTCAGGCTTTATTGAGAGACATCATACAATTTCTAAAATTATTTAAACATTTGTAGAATTAAAAAGTACATTTAAAAAATAAAAAAGCCTAAGCTTTAACAACAGCAGCTATATATATATATATATATATATATATATATATATATATATATATATATATATATATATATATATATATAATATATATAGAAAGGCTACTAGACTTGACTACAACAGTATGTACAGTAACAATAAAACAAACAATAAACCAAACAGGATTCGGCCATTATTTAATTTTGTTATAGTCATCATTTAACTGGGTTCTCAAATACAGTATACAGCATACAAATCCACATACAAGACATGATCTCATTTATAATATCTATCCCAGTCTCAAGACTGGACTTACTTGCATCCGAGACGATGTAAAGTATTCCACACCACTCTCGTTAGGTTCTTGTGTCACGTGTGTGACGATGTAGTGCACGTTAGTATGATTTGTCTGTGTGTTATCTTTTTGTTTCACATATGATTCATATGTATTTTACCCTTTAGATTTAGTGGGGGTTTTTTAATTTATTTTGAAAGCGCTGCACGTTTGCTGTTTGTATATTTTTATTGATTTATATATTTTTTTTATTTAAACTTTGGAGACTTATGACCTTTTTTGTACTTTTTTATTATATTATTTTGCTACTTTGTGTGAATTTTAGAAATCTTTTAAATTGTACTGTGTGTTTTTGTGCTGCTTTATTAAAGCTTTTAACTGCCATCCCCTGTGTTGCCTTCATTTGGTTGGAAACTACTGCTGCTCCCCAAATTTAAAGATCCTATCATTTAAAACATTTTCAAAAATTATTTTTGAAATGTTGCTTTATTAATTGTGACCTGGCTTTCTTTATTTTGTGCAGTTGGTACATTGGGACGCTTTAGCCAGGTGACACTTGTACGGAGACAGCGAACAGGAAATGAGGGTAAGTGTAATCCCTAATTTGGCCCACTAAGTAATTCTGGGTAGAGACTGTCCAGGTTTTAAAGACCTGGTTCAATTTAACAGAGAATGTGAATCAAAAAGTGTTGTTAGTCTGTTTACTGACCCAGATTTGTTTTTACAACAGAACATACAGCAGGGATTAAGTCCTGTTGTCGGCGATAGCTAGAAAAAAATAGGGCCACCACAGAGTAGTAGTATTAGGTGATGCTAGTAAAAGAGCTAAGAAGGTTGTAAGTACCCAGTGTAGTATGGAATACATTTTAAACGAAACTGGGGAGGTACTGAAAAATGTAGACCAAGAAACAGACTCCTGGTGGCAACGCTGGCACTGGAGACGGAGGGGCTTTTCCCCGTGGCGGTGCATGCTCAGTCTCCCCCTCTCGTGGGTGCTGGAGCTTGTACTGGCTTCTTTGCCTTCTTTCGAGGACGGCCGCGCCTCCCCTTCTTCCTCTTCGGGCCCGATCCATTTTAACGGCTGAGAAAACATACCCCTCAAAATCGAGTTTAAACAAGACTCTGCCAGCCACTCTTACCTCTCACGCCATTATAATATATCCAGTAATCCGTCGCATGTCCGACTGCGGTGGGACCAGAGTAAGGGTGGATATGTAAAAAGCCAGATAAATGAATTTTGTTTTAAATCCCATTATACACAGCTGTAACTATGTGTTACTATATTCACACAATTATTATTTTGAGACTAAGCTTTTATTATGGAACTCCCATAAATCCCTTGTGTAGATATAGAGTATTAATGCCTGTGACATAGCCATCTGCCATGTGGGTGTGTGCAGTAATCTGTACCAAGTGTTAAAGCTACAGTTGAAGATATCTGGAAATCATGTTCAGATATCTCTAAAATTATTTTAGATATCTTCAAATATTTTTTGATATCTGGAAATGATTGAGAGATATTGTAACATATTTAGAGATATCTACAAGTGAATTTCAGAATAAATAACAATTTGGCTTGCCATAACACCCTTCAGTGTCTATACCTGTTCTCTCACACAGCATATTCAGTTCTCTGTGTAGGCGCTTACCCACAGAATAGTGCCTTATATTGTATAGAGCGATTCATAAATAACACACCATATGATAAAAAGCATGTTTACAAAACATGTTTTTGTTTATATAAGACCTGTATGTTGGCTTGATTCTTACTCATTCTGCCCTAATTGTGTCCTGTAATTAATTCCTTGGTTTTTATTTGCACTCCACTGATTTGAGGAGGCCCCATAGAAGTAATCCAAGAAGGTTGAGATTGTTACTGGGTGTAAAAGGAGGCACCTGCTCTGTGTCAGACTTATTGTACATATTTTGTGCAAATGGCGACTGTTGGTAACGGTGCTTTACTTGTGCCTGTCACTGATAGCTCTAAATTGTATTCTGCAGTATGGTGTATGTCACTGATATACTCGTTATTGACAGCAAAGCTGGGCACTTAGTAACCAGAGTCCCTAAAAAATCCTATAATTTTTTATTATAGTAATCGGCGAGGTGGGTCTTTTAATGTACACACTGGAGCCTGAAGAATAGCACGTAAGAATGCAATGGATGTACTGGTCTGCTAGAGATGGATGTCTTTTAAACCTCAAAAACAGAGCCTAAATCAATGTTGTTTACAATGCTGGAGTGCCATCCATACCTGATCTCGGAAAGATGTCATATATATATATGACTGCTGAAAAGAAAGAGTTAACACCATCTTAAGAATTTTCAACGTTAAACGTACGTAAAAGATCCTACTAAAAATATAAAATCCCCTAATTAATAAAAAAAGTTTCATATTTCTTTAACATTAATTGTGGATAGTTCTATTTTCAAATTACTGAAGCTAATTAAAGACTGGAGAAATTGCTTCAAATGTTTAAAGAAATCCAGATAAAAATTTTAAAAAAGTGAATATGTGACTTGTTTTTCCTCTTCAAACAGACAAATACATGAATATACATCTACAAATGTAAAGGATGAGAAAACACAGATGGTATTTTAAGAGATGCTTCTGTACTTCACTGGATTGTGGCAATGCATAAACCTTTGCATTTAAAAAAACTCTTTCATGCAATTGAGTGGAATAATGTAAGGCACATGGCAGAAAGACACATCTGTTTGGCTAGCAAATGCTCATGTTGTATCCTGTACTATTGAGCATATGCTGTCGTTGGTAAGAACACTATTATTGTGCTGCTAAGCACACAAATAATGGGTAACATTTTTGTGATTAGGTTACTGTGTTTCTTGCTTTTGCAGCAGTAGGGAAATGTAAGAATGACTGTTTGGCTGAGTACACAGCCACTATTAGTTTTATTAAATCTGTTCCAGTCCTCAGAGAGGGTCCACATTAGATTGTATGTGCTAAAACACCATTTGATACAGCAAGCCATTAAGGGGAACAGTGTTGGAGGTCAAAATGACGAGTCTGTCTCGTGTTGCATAACACGATGCACACAGTCACTGTTAGTAACAGTGTTCAGCTTGATCTGAGCTGTGACCTCGCAAATGTCTTGTCTCATGTGTGCACTTTGATGTGATTTGACATACAATTTATTTGCTGATTCCTAAGCTAAGTGCAGTTTTTACAGACATAAATGATAATGTGACAGGAAGAGAAGCAACTTGATAAGACAAGGGAATGATAGCAGCACTGTGACAATCCACCAGCAGCAATGCAAGTCACTGGAATGGGACACACCCCCTATGTTCAGTTCATTGCATCTCTTTTATATATATGAAGCACCTATCCCTCAGACAGGGAGGCTACCAGAAAGGACAGCAATTTAGATGGTTGGCAGAACCAAATGTAATGTAGTTTTAATATTCTGTCTACGCCACATACAGTTGTAGTCAAAAGTTTTCTTACCCAATGGAAATGTATAACTTCTCGAAGTTTCTCGAAAACAATGAATTTTAGGAAAAATCTTTTGTAGCAAAAGTTTTGCTTTTGTGGATGTTACAAGAGTTACAAGAAATAGTTGTCTGCAATTATTTATTTTAGCTTTTTTTTTTTTTTTTTTTTTTTTTTGCAAAACTCCAAAAATGCTAATTCTAAAGTATTCATACCCTTTGATCTTATGATAATATTGTCTACAAGGTGCTAGAAATTTCAATATGATAATGCAGAACCTAATTCTAGAAAAGTCTAGAAAATGCTGGATTGTAGGTGAACATTCTTAGAGAGTATAAAAGGGTTAGGCAGAGGATGATTGCTGTCATTACCAATAAGTCAGTATGGGAAAAAGTGAAGCGCTATCTGAAGACCTCAGGCAGAAAAGTATGTATTGTCATAAAGGGAAGGATACCAGAAGATTTCCAAGCAGTTGAGTATCCCAATTTCCACTATTGTTTCTATTCTCAAGAAGTACAAGACTCATGGTGCTGTCACGACGCTCCCTCGGTCTGGAAGATGGAAGGCTCTTTCACCAAGAACAAGCAGAAGAATTGTGAAGAAGATTAATAACAATCCGAGATTCACTGCCAAAGATATTCAGAGTGAACTGGCTGCAAGTGGGACTGGGGTTTCTATTTCATCCACAGGTCGAGTATTGCATGGTGAAGGTCTCAATGGTCGCAGGCCAAGGAAAAAGCCACTCTTAGAAAACATCACCAGGGCAGTCACTTAAAGTTTTCAAAACAGCATTTGAATAATGGATATGAGTTCTTGTCAAAGGTTTTGTGGAATGATGAAGCAAAAACCAAGCTATTTGGTCACGCTGATAGTCATTACTTTTGGAGAGTCTGGTGAGGCATTCAAAGAAAAGAACACCATACCTACTGTCAAGCATGGAAGTGGTACTATCCTTCTAAGGGGCTGTTTTTCCTCTAATGTCACAGGAAATTTAGTTCCACTGCACAGTAAAATGGATTCCATAGCATACCAAAAGATGTCTGAACCCGTCCACTACAAAACTTGGTTCCAACACGACAACAATCCAAAGCACACATCAAAATCTACTTCAGAATGGTTAAAGAAGAACAAAATCAAGGTTCTGGAATGGCCTAATCAAAGTCCCGATCTAAATCCGATTGATAATCTTTGATATGAGTCGAAGAAGGCTGCGCACATTACCTTTTCAATTGCGTGACCCTGCAGATAGTGCTTCTGTGAGAAACAGCAGTACCTCCGTTGTTGTGGGCAAATCCTTGTGCCCTCGTTGCCAGAGCAAATGCCTTTAATTTCTCTCAAAACAAAATGCAAACATCTCAAGATTTGGTGAAAACAATTCCGTGGCATGGTCTATATATAGAAAATGAATCCCAGGTTTGTTTACATCCAGAGATCTCAGTCAGACCACACCACCCCCACATTCCATTGAAATACATACTTCAGTGTGGGCTGAGAAGGAACTGGGGGTGGAACTTGTATACTTGAATAATACTATTGTAGGCTATACAAAAAAAAAACAACATCTACTGCTGTTCTAGGTAAAAGTACTTATAAATTTTGTTATTTTTGCAAATCTGCTGCTCAAACGACGCAAAGCTAGCTAATACACATATTTAGGAAAACTAACACCTGACGTGTACTCTAACAACTGTTTCAATTTCAGGAGTTACTTTTTGTTTTCTGTTTCACTAAATTTACCATCTTGCCCATCACAAAGGGGGGGCTCAACTTTTACTCGAGCGAATACGGCAATCTAAATGACTCAATTGAACCTATTGGGCCTCCTTCTGAACCTTAGTCAGCTAAAATTATTGTAGCTAACAAAATAGTTCTATACGATGTCTCCTCCATCCACATCTCTTCATTGATAGGTCTTAAATGTGGAGTATTGAAAGAAACGCATATATGTATATGTTATAACAAACATGTCTTCATTTCAAAGCATGTTATCTGGTGTTACATTACTGCAGGTTAAACCAAACTCTGCTTGGATGCCATGTCTACTGACTGACATACTTCCAGTCAGTAAAATGGTTTGACCAAGAATACACTGCAGTGCAATAGATACAAATTAAAACATGTGCTTTAACAAATGATTTACTTAAAACTGCACATTTGAGACATATGTAGCTATTGAAAGTGCAAAATGGCTCAAATGTATGGAATTATTTCATTAACTACAACTACTTTAATGATTTAATGATACTGTTATACTCCTGACTATAAGGATCAGATTTGTTTATGCTATTTCTTTCTCAATATATCCCTGTTCCTGGGTCAAATATCCTAGATTGGCCAAAGCAAAGCCTCTAATCTTATGGGAACAAAAGGTGTTTGTGTTTCTGAAAATACTTGCTACTGTACACGTGCATTAAATTCCTCTGTGAACAAGGTATGGGAATTATATATTTAGCCTTTCTGGTTTACATCTTTGCCTTTAGTGCTTTATACTGACATCGGTATTGAATCATATATGATTTCCCTCAAAACCACAAACTCAGTAGCAATCATTGGTTATAGAATGGTAATATAATGTGGAGCCACATTAAAATAAACCACTAATGCTACCTTTAACACAATCATTTTCTTCTCAATATAATGAGAACATCTGTGATTATTATGTTCCATAATACCATTTATTGGAGCAAAGCACACTATAGATTGCCTCAAAACATCAATTTTTTTTCCATTTATCCATTTATGTTCTGTAAAAACTCTGCTGTAAAAAAGAAGCTCTCTGTACACAGATTATATACAGTATTATGGACATTTTTGATGTTAAAACGCTGGTGTTTGAATCTCATTGCATCAGGTGTCATAATCTAATGGGGTTCTTTTACACATACTGGTAAATTAAGTTGCTTAAAAAAATGTACATTATGTAGCAGGTCGTCAGGTTTAAAGTGTAGCCAGCATCCCGCTTCTTACTAATTATCTATATTCCAAGGCAATCATACTACTGGAATCATTCACCTCACGCCTAGATTTATAAGCCTTGTTCCCATTTTGTGATGAATATTTATAAGACAAAGCAGTCGACTTTCTTTTCCCTTTAGGCTTGACAATTTTGAGTTCATCAATATGTATTACCAAGGACTTCTATAAAAGGCACTTCAAAGGAAATCCATCAGGTATTCCTTTTGTCTTGATTTCTGTTCGCGTGATACGTCCTCTTTTTTTTTTTGACAAGTATCAATAAATTATTGTCTGATGGCAGAAAACTTGATGTCTTCTTCAGTGGCTTCCCTTTACTGTAGAGCATGAACTGAAAATCAAATACACCCTTATCCTAGCCAGAAATGCCACGGACAAGTGGGCAATTATGAAATGCTGAGAAAAACCTAAATTGACTGTACTTTAATTAAGGCTGTTCAGTTGTGTGCACTACCCAAAAGTTCAGTCCAAGTTCAATTAAGAATTTGATAAACTAACACTAGAAATAGCTTGAACTTAAATATGTCAACCGGTAACTGTTAAGTGTTTGCAGTATTATATGATCATTTCCTTCATTTATATGCTAATTCATAATCAATTTACATATTTAATTAGTAATTGATGCTAAGACTACTTTATACATTTATTTCTATGCTAACAATGTAGATGTCTTGTTTATATCTGCCATGTTCTGGATTAGTTTTCAAATAGACATTGACAGGGGAAGGACTCTTGGATAAGTGACTGAGTTGAGAAGTAACCACTGTATTTAAATGTCTTTTCCTCTCCAATGGCTCCTTAAACACAGTTGACAACACATTAAACTAGGAGAATGGGTTCCCTGAATGGTCTACCTATCAAACAGCCAGACAAGTGAGGTTTGTGTCCTAGCTGTAAGAAGCCAGCTTTTCCTGTGGATTGCAGTGGCCCTGGTGCAACCCTCGGTTATGCAAAATCTGGAAAGTTTCTCTTCACCATGCCACAGTGGACACCCGGTGAGATTTAAGTGGACACCTGCGACGATGACCTTTGTCTTGCAGGCTGATCTCCTCGCAGGAGCATCTGGGTGTAAAGAAGCAATTGGCTTGGCCTTGGGATCGATGGACACCCGTTGACCTTCAGTTCTCCTGAGCTGTGTGGGGATTGCTGTGGTGTAGGAAGATAATTGGACATTCTATATATTTTTTTTTCTTTTCTTTTTTAAATTTCAGCCCTCAGCAACTTTTATTTTTATTTTGCATAGTTTAACATATTTAAAGTGATTGCAACATAAGTTGGCAAAGAGTGTAACACAGCAGTTTTGTTTCTGAAGGTGTTTATGGAGCTATAGTCTTCCTACTTCACCAGTGCCAGGGCTTGCTGTTATAATACTGGCAATATCCATTATTCCGCAGTTCTGTGGCACACAGGTGGACACATCTTAGACATGCCACAGCGTAAACAAAGCTTTGTAGTGCGGACACATTAAGATCCGCCTCAGTTTACACAATGAAATAGACCCCAAAATTTCAATGTCAGTATACCAAAAAACTGGTTGCAGACAACCTGGGAAAAACACTGGAACAAGCAAAATCAGTATAGATTGCTATCATCAGTTTAAGATTGTGTGATAAATGAAGGTAATTGTGTTGCATTAGAACCTCACAGATTAATAATGCTTCAGTATGCGTAACATCTGGTAACATTTGAACAGGTTCTATCCTTTCTCGCTGGGACACACAGCAGCTATGGAAGCATCACAGCAACATCTGCAACATTGCCCACATCTGTACAAGTGCTGCATTATACGTCATCATTTTTACTTTGAGTGGGAATGGGAGTTTCCTAGATGCCTTCCAAGGGCTATGAAAGGACTTGCTGTATACATTAACCTTTTTATAACAAGGCGTCTCAGTGCATCCCAGGCTAAGAGTCACTACCAACGTTAGCGCTCAAACTCACTTCATGTTATACTTATTTACAGGCTGTGAGTTTAAACAGACACTGAGGTATTGCTTTAATATGTTTGAACAAATCACTTTAAATAAATTGAACTGACAGGTACTACAGGTGAATGAGATGCGGGAGGCAATTCATTCAGCTTTTTTAATGAGGGAGTGTGGCCTACAGTAGACAAAACAGATCAACAGTGTTAATACCTTGCACTACCTCCACCCCTTGGGAGAAGCCCTAAACTAACCAGTCCCCCCCCCACTGAGCATGAAACTGACCACCCAAATAAATCCCATCCCAGCAAAACTCCAACGGTCCAAACATGGTTCTCCTGTAGACTGCCCGTGGGATCAGTATACTATCACAGAGCTGAAATATTTCAAATAATGTACTGTTGTCAGTGGGTCTCTACATGCTGCATGTTTTTTATCTCGTACCACATATGAAATACCTGATTTGAAATGGTAATGTCCCATTTATATTAGTTCAACAAGAGCATGTGTAATGAACCTATACTAAGAGTATTACGGTATTTGTAAGCCTAGCGTTAACCACTCCACAAAATGGCGTGCCTTGAATTTAGTCTCTAGGACATACAGAGCACGGCAAGAGTTCAGTTCTAGTTCTAGTCAGAGTTGATTGCATGTAACTACTGGGTCCAGATGTCTGTGTGAGCAGTGGGGAGTGTGAGATAACCTTGAAAGTGCCCAGGGTTCAGTATAGCGTAAATGCCTGAAACCTACTTGCCTTTTGTTATGTGTGACTGCGGCTCCAGTCTTGACAATGTGAGCATTGGGTTTAGTATGAATCCCAAATGCAGCAATTATTTGTAAAATGTATTTTATGGAAGACACAGACCGTGCCCAAAGAACTATAGCAAAGCTGCAGAATGAAACTGAAATATTGAACAGAAAGCTGGTGATCTTCAATTTTCATCTCTCATAAGACTTTTTAGATTTTTTAGCCCCCTTGCTGGAACACAGAGGTAATAACTTGGCAGCATTTTAGCTCCTGTTGAGAGGATAACAGAGTACTAAACGTCATACTGAGGACACCAGCAATCACTTCCAATTGTGCATTCACTTCTGCAGTTCTGCTTTAGCTGTAAAACCCACAACAAATCAAACTCTCTTACTGGCCTAACTACGATGATAAAGCATCCCTTTGGACTTATGCTTCTGAAAGCATGAGCTTTATTTTAAAGGCAGCAGTGGAGCTCTACCATGAGTATAACAAATCACAACCTAGTATGATCCTGCTTCACTATATCAGAGAGCATACAAAGAGAATTGAAAAGTCTTACTGGGGTATTTTTTGGAGAGGTGATATCAGTTAAAATAATTTGGTTAAATTCTTTATTGTACATTGCTTCTTGTTTTCCTTTCTTCATTTAAGACAAAGCCCAAACTCTGTAGTGTGTCCATCATCCATTATAACCTGAAAAAAAGGAATATATTAAAATACTATGAGACTCATAAACTATTACACTGGTCTTGTCTAATCGCTAAACATAATCTTATTTACCACCAGGTAATATCTGCAGGTGTAGTAAAGTATAGAACAACTGCAACAAACATTTGTCTTTAGATATGTCTTTGTAAAGGAAACTCACGTTATACAGTTACCTTTTTGCTATTGTAGCTTCAGCTGTTCAGCATGGGTTTCATATGAATCCCCACCTGGATTATCTAGGTCTGTACTCTGTAATGCACCTGATCTGACAGGCAGTCAGTACCGGTAACCAGACAGTAGCATACAGTATAACAAAACATATAGCATTATTATATAGTATTCTATATATATATATATATATATATATATATATATATATATATATATATATATATATATATATATATATATATATATATAGCTAACGTTATGTAGGAAAACATCTTGTATATATCAAGACCATAAGGTTGTTCCAAATAATTAAATATCTTCGCTGTCACAAATACAACATGGCAATAATTACACATTAGGTGCAGTACATTTAAAATGCACGGGTTTTGCATTATTATACAGCATGCACATGCTTGTAAATACAAAATTTGCCTGTGGAGCCTACTAACATTGACCAAATATTTACTTTTCACAGATTGTATTGTTAATATAATCCATATATGGTAATTAAGCACAATACTATGTAATTATCCAATATGCCAGTATTACACCTTTGCTTTCATTAATTAATTCCTTGTTTAATACAAATTACTGCTACTTAAAATGAAGTGTGTCCAAACTAAGAACTATTCCTATCTTGAGTATTATTTTGAACTGTTGTTTACTTCTCAAAACTGTTTAACTAGAGAATATCTCAAGTTCCCATCTAGGACTAGCAAAACTGGATGAACTTTTAGTGCATGCAAATTGCATGATAAAAAAAAATTAAAAATATGTATTATGCCCACAATCATGAATCGGTGTATTTGAAGAGTGCTGCATATTGTGCTCCTTATATCCGTGAGCACACAAAGATGGATCACAGAACACGGGTCTCCATTTCTGGTCCTGGAGGACCCGTGTCCCTCATGGTTTTTGTTCCAACTGTATGTTAAGGATATTTTGGACTGACTACAATGTTGAATGTTCTCAAGCTGGTCTATTACAGGTTTATAAGCTTTGCCTTGGTCACCTGACACTTCAAGCACAGCTTCAGTTCTCTACTTAACTACTACTAGTTTTGGGAAGCCAGCTCATTAGCATGCAGCTTGCTTTTTTAAAATAGTGCTTGTTGTGCCTGTCAGTGTGATTGGGATTGTTATCAGGCTAGAACTGAAACTGGATCAGTGGTAACCACTTGTTGTTTAATGCCTATATAATTCCATTATTATTTAATTGAACATACAAAGTTAAACTAAACATGTCTCTATGGACTGTTAAATTAAACTGCAAAGGGTGAACAAGAGTAATGAACTTGAGGAGCCAAAAGAGAGTGCCACTGCTTTTCACCAATTACAGTGGAAGTCTTACAAAAGGCAATGTATGTTTGACTAGAACATAGGGCCCAATTCAATTAACTTAGCTGAAAAAAAGCATTGTCGAAAAACATAAATTCTTGAAATAAAGAAAGTAACTGAGGAGCAATGTTTATGTTTATTTGATTAACCCATCTCGGATAACAAACAATATAAAACAGTAAGGCCTGTCTAGTTGAATAACAGCATACTTTATTGTCAGCACTAATTGTCATCTTTAACCTCAGGAAACTATCACTCAGCTCTCCTCAACCAAGCAGCAGTCAGAACCTTCAACTGAATAAATCTCACCAGTGGATGACACTGCAGAGATGAAATCTGCTATTCACAGTTCACTGTGTGCTGTCTTTCTCATTGAACAGCACATTGATTAACACATCACAGATTACAAACAGAAAAGTACACAAATGTATCCTGACAATGTCATGGATTTCTAGTTTGTTAAAACTCCTTTCCAAGCTAAAATTTGATTAAATTGGTTGTGTAAATTGTCACGTTGGCAATAAATACTGCTGTTCGTCCATTTTAGACATTCATAGAAATCAATGAAATCTGTTTAATAATATAGTATATAACTCTGAATCTGCATTTACTTTGAAATATTGAACATTTTCTCCACCCTATGAGGTCCACAGTCTTTCTCGCCGTCTTTCCCTGCTAGTTGGTGTTTATATTAACGATCTTCCCATCAATAGCATATTGATTCTTTTCTCGGTACACTCAATATGGCTTTTATTCTTCTCAGTGTTCCGACTGCGCATTAAATCTTAGACAGAAAAACAAAAAAACAGTGAGCAAGTTTAACACAAGCTGTGAAAGTACCCATCAGTGCTTGTGCATATAGGGTCACTGCTTTGCATCATTTCAGAAAATTGTATTCCAGCTTGATAATGCAGTCATGTGTATGTGTGTGTGTGTACCTGTTCAGTATAGTGATTTGACAGTAAGAAACATCTCTGCTGTCTGACTGACATAACAGATCACTGTCATAGCTCCTGTTTTCTATCAGAGGAACAAAATAACATAGACCCCTGTAAAATGAACATGGCAAGTTTTCTTAAATATTATATGAAGGAGATAAAAAAATACTGCTAGATGGGAAAAAAGCAACAAAAAAATAAATAAATAAAGAGTGAAAAGCTAGGGTGGTGATGAATGAATCTTTAACCTGCATGTGTTTTTGAGGGGTGTCATTTTGAATTAAACTGTTCTACAGTGGGTGTGTACCAGGTTGCCATCCTTCCCTGTGCAGGACAAGTCTACTGTGAGGGGCGAGTGATATTAATACTGACCAGGGCATGTTTAATATGTCCCTTAATGTTTGGCTAGTTGAGAGCTTATATCTAGAAGCTGAACATATTTTTTCAGCTGCTTTGTACTTCTTACAACACGGTCAGTCGACACAGTGTTGTGATTGCTTTCTGTTATGACACAATACAAGAGATGACTTTATATACTTTATCTACTTTATCTGGCTGACTATACAGAGACCACACTCTTCACCTTCTGGGTTCTCAAAGACTCGGTGACCCCCCCACCCCCACCCCTCTACCCCCTTGAGACTGAGCCACATATGAAAAGTTCATTGACCTGCACTGGTATTAAAGTGCAGGAAGTGACCTAAAGGTTGGGGGTGGATGTGGGCTGTGAAGCCTGTAGCAAAGTCCTACGTGGGACCGATTTTTACTACCTGATTCCAATCTGGTCCTGCTACTGCAGGACCCGACTTGAACCCGCAACCCACTGCAGCACTGGCTTCTTACCCATGACCTGACCCAACCTGCTTTAATAAGACCTGGAACCCAACCCGAACCCGCAAGTGTGTCCTTTACCTACTGCCTGTGTTGATATTACCATCCCAGAGTTCAGGAATTAGGGTTCATGGCTTAACTCCAGTGCTAACTGAGTGCCCAGCATTAGGGCAATTGCATGAGATGAATTGTAATGGAGAACCAGTCGTCTTTGTAATAACGTTAATGATGCCCAACATACAGTAGGTGGAATTACTAGAGATAACAGAAGGTTTCTTGGCAGTAGTGAGCCAAGCTTTTATAATTTTCGGTAATCTGTGATGTGTAGGATATTCATGTGATTAAATGTCAGTGAAGATAAAGCATTTCTATTTTAACTTCACTTTGGGTGTTGTATTCTGCTGAGGACAGTAGTTTTAATTTCTTGGTTATTATCTCCTTGTGGTGTTTAGGGAGTGCCACTGCTTCCAATTTATAGAACTCAACTGTTAAAAATAAACAAAACAAATAGCCCATTTAAGGGACTAATCCCCTGTGGAATATAATCTTCACTGAGCATTGGGTTAAACAATGTTAGGGATCCTGATGCCCAATATTAGTAATAACAACAGTCTATATCACCAGCCCAAATTGTCACCCTAAGGGAACAATGACTTAGTTGTCCCAACCAAAAGGCAATCATACCATCAAAGGAATAACTACTGTGGGGTGACACTGGAGAGATTCAATCTACAATACACAGTGGATTATGTGTTATCTTTCTTATTGAACAATACAAAACCCCTGTTCAGACACCAGGAGAACAAGTGAAGTATAATTCACACACACACACACACACACACACACACACACACACACACACACACACACACACACACACACACACACCTTTGTGCCTCAGTTCTGCCCACTATACAACTGCACTGAAATGCTAACCGAACTGTGTACACAAATCGCATCTATCGATCTCCAAAAAAAACACAGTAATCCCTGCATCAGACAAAACCAACACTCCCAAAGCCATCCATGCAACTGAAAATTGTGATTGCATAACCTCCCTCAATACTTCATCATGATACAACCCATAGATAAGAACAGCAAATGAAGAGCATAAGCATGGTAAAATAAGTGTATTAGTTTATAAAGTACTGTATATACCCATCTGTCTAATTATCAGAATTATGTGGAAGTGTATTGGATTAAATGTGACATTAACCTCACATTTGTAATTTCAGATGCCTAATTTATTACACTGTGAGCATTTTCAATAAACGTCATTACTTGGAAAAAAATGAGTATGGGAAATTGGAAACAGTTTTTTCGTGTCTTTATTGAAAAAACCTGAACAAAATCATAGGCTGATAAGGTGACTGACATCGCTCTTTTTTAATTCTCCATACATCATGATCAGCCTTTTAATCTGCTGTTATTACAGCATAAATCAATGAAGCTAATTAACATTGCCCTTATATTGAACAAAGGTCGTCTGAACAGAAATGGGTCAATACATGTTTTTATCCACTTCATCTGTTGCCTAAAACAGTGAAAAAAACCCAATTATATAAAAAAAGCTTAAAAAAAAATTGCACATATATATATATATATATATATATATATATATATATATATATATATACAATGCAAATGTGGCATAATAAAGTAATCAAATTGTCTTTCATCAGTTCTATTATAAAGATTGTTTAACAAGAATTATCCCAGTCATGCTACAGAGACCTTAAATAACCGAGTCAACTCCAATCCTCACAGACTGACATGGTTGTATAGGTCACAGACGTCCGGTTTTATTTACACTACTAACTTAATGATATCAGAGTGTGAGGTATATTTGGTAAACAACTGGGCAGTGGCAATTTCCCGATATTACACGGTAATGATTCTGCAGTGGTAGGATGCAGCCCCTTAAAGAGTGCTGACACATTTTAAGATCTGCTCTTTTGAATAACTGTAAGCAGTCTAGCGGTGAGCAAGAGCAGAAGGAAAGAGTGCTTCTACCCTAACAGTGCTGACGTAGAGGGGGGTGGGGGGCTTGTTATTCTTTGTGGCATTTTGCATAGTTACATGTACAGTAACTAATAACCCTCACTCGTACACATCCACATTGGCTTTTGCCCATGGTTCATGCAATCAAGACACTGGAGTTATATTTAATTCCAGGTTCTACCATACCTTTACAGTTCTGATCCTGGGTGCCTTCTTCTCTGTCTGAGACAATTATTTCACAACGCAGCAATATGGTCACACCCTAACCCTAACCCTTTACACACATCTTTCTCCTTTTCAGCTGGAAGCAGAGGGAATTTCTTGCCAACAAGAGTACAAATGTAGTCTGAGTTAAAATATCAGTTTCCAGTAACGCCTGTTGCTCAGCATCTTCTGCCACAAGGAATTCACAAGCGAGCTGCATGTTGTCCCTGTTGATGACAGCTTTCCAGGTCCCTAGCACATTCAGATTTTCACTATTTGCAACTTTGATTGTCCCACTGAATGGCATCAGGGAGCATTCATTATTTTTTTGTATGTTCTTCCACCGATGGGATTGGACAACGGACACTTGAGCACCAGAATTGACTAAAAACTTACAGGGTATGTCTTCAATTTGACCACTCAGATAATATCCTAGCCCCACACTTGCAGCAAGTATAACTTCTTTAGTCTGGGCCTTACGATTGCTGTGGTGTTGCTGTTTACATTGAGGACACTCCCTTTTAAGGTGTTCATAGCTACCACATAGCCAGCAAGCCTAGAGATCAGTTTCTTGTCTAGAAGACTGACTCTGAACAGGTCCTGTTTGGTTTGATCTGCTTCCATGCCATCTGTTGGCTTTGAACTTAGACCTCTGCTCTGCTGATGTTCCAGGCCTAGAAAAAGATTCACTGGGCCTCTCTTGCATAGTTTCTCTAAGATGAGAGATCTCGCTCCTTAGGTCACCAATTGCCCCTATCATGTTCCTTAACACTGGTTCTAGCCGATGAGACATAACATCTTTGGACTTCCCCAGCCTCGTGAATGCATACCTTTGGGCCTGTTGCCTTGGTAATTGCCCCCTCTACATCTTGCGGTTTAGCAGCCCGGAGTTGGATCCTCAACTCTCCTCTTCCGATATTGATGATGAGCTGGTCCCTTGCCAGAGTGTCCTGCGTCTGAGCGTCTGATTTGGGAAAAGCTTTTAAAACAAGGCGTCAAAGAGCATGACCAGAATCTCTAGCACTTTCACCTGTGTTTTTGTTAAGTCTGTTCCAGTCAGCACATGCAGGTGGCTCCTGTACTTGTTTTATGGTATCCTTGAGTGATTCAAAATATTCTTTAACATCAGCTGGTAGTCCCCTATACATTTCACGGCCCTGCCCTTTCAGTAGCAATGACATGAATTTTAATAGTGTAGGCTTGTCCCACCCATTAATCTCAGCAGTCATTTGAAAATGTTCTACCCAGTCTCCCCATTCCTGATCAATGCTAGTGCCCACATCAGGCACGATGACGGGCTGTGAGAGGCCTCACAGGAGAGTGCCAAGAACCTGTACAATGCTTACACTTGTTCAAGGCAAGATTACTATGCACTTTTTTTTTTAAACTGTACCTCCAAAATTTACAAAGTGAATTTTTATAACCATCCCACTGCTGCCACCATAATTTGTGAGTGACCATGCATTGCAGAAATATGATTGAACCTGTTGCACTACCTGCCACAACCTGAGTGTGAGTGGTGTCACAAGAACATAACGGTAGCCCTATGCTTTTGGCAGTAAACTGAACTATAAGGTGGTGCTGAGGGCGCTCCAGCTTGATTATTACCTTTTCATAAAACTGCTTACCAAGAGAATGTGGTCTTATAAACATTTAAATAACTCACTCAACACCATAACTGCCAGGAATAATACTTATCTGATTGGTTTAAAGAACTGGCAAATGACAGCTTTCTGTTACAGTAAATCACATAAGCCATTGTACATAAAATCACAATTCACTTTTATCCTTTGGCTTGAAAAGTACATAAACTAAGAATCTTCATAACATAAATCACAAGCCTTTAGTTTTCAGCGCAACCGTTTAAACCTTGTTTTACTTATCAAGGGCTATTCACATTATAGCGTTTATTCACTGTGTTTTCTAGGTTAAAAAAAATCGAACCTATGGAATTGAATACTACCTTTCACACTTGAGCGTAATCCTCACAATCACCACCCTGTCCTGCTAAATTTGGATATAATCTGAAGGCATTATGGGTCAGGTGCAAGCTGCCATATGGTTATTGCTCAGAATAAGAGACAGAAAGATCCACACAAACATGTAAGTATGTGTATGACATATTCTACAAAAGCTGTTGTATTAATTTACTTAGATATGAAATTCAAGAGATCATATCATATATGCAGCATGTGGTTGGGTGTGTGTGGCACAAATGGGCACCCTGAGCCCGGGGTGCCAATAAAAAGGAGCATGTGAGAGAGACTGAGAGACTGTGCGAGTGTCAGATCGGCAGCTGTATTGGTAACAAATAATCTCAAATAACAATCTCAACAAAAACATTGTTTAAACAAAATTAGAATGACAGATAGGACTACCTTGTTACCGATAACTCCTTCACAACCATAGCATACAGCTATAGGAAGGGTATCTCATGGCATGCACTTTGTAGAAGTGTAGTGTAAACCTGTAGTGTGTTTATTTTACAGTTTTTCTCAATTGCTTGAGCACATTTCTCGAAACATTATCCACTTTTTCAAAACATTTAACACAACCCCTCAAACTGTAACATGTTTTGCAAAATGATACATTTAATTTGCAAAAGACTCTCAAAACAGCAAATACATGTCACAAAATCAAACAAGTCCATCAAAACAGTATAATCTGTCATCTAATGAAAAGTTATTTCTATAAGCCATTTCACAGTGGCACAATAAATACTAACTATGAGCATCAATATGACATGGTCAACCCTGAGTACATGCTCTCTTTGTCTATGGTCTGCTTGTTGGTAAAATAAGCGTAAATGGTAAGTAAACTTTTCACCACAGCATGAGCTGTATTCATGTTCTCTGAGTTGACTTATATCAAGAACTCCAAAGTAGAAAGAACAGAAAAATATGCTTGGACAAAAGATTTTACTTTATTCATTTACAATCGTTTTCCTGATACATCGAATGATGCTGGAAATACTGATTGAGATGGCTGCACACATGGTAATATTCCCACCTCTTTGGCCTGGCACATTGACTGTGGCTCTGTGACTGATGATGTTCCTCCCACGTCTCCTCACTTTGGACAAACTGAATCCCGCTTCATCCACGTATATGAAGACATCTGGCAACACATTTGCCTCAAGCTCCATTATTCTCTGAGAGAAACACGAAATGAACATGGGTAGCCATTCCAACTGTCTGCAATGAAATATTGTAAGGAAATACATTACTGTGATGAACCCTTACCTGTACATACTGGAACCTAATCTCCTTCACTCTTTCACTATTCCTTTCAAAAGGTACTCTGTACAGCTGTTTCATCCTTAGTTGGTTTCACTTCAACACCCTGTCATTAGTTGCCAGACTGACACTATGTACATTCTGAAAAATGTTATGGTCTTGTATAATTGTAGTCTGGATCTCCTTCAAACGTATTGAGCTGTTTGCAACCACCATGTCTACAATGGCAGTCTCCTGTTCAGCATTGAAGACTCTTCCTCAGCCACCAGAGTGGGGTTTGTCTTTCAGTTCTATAAATGGATATAATAAAATTTTGATGGTCAAGAAGGATGATGGAAAAACGAAAAAAATAACCTTTTTGGACAAAAGTATACATATATTGAAACACAAACCTCAATATACCCTTTTTTTTTTAATTCTCAGTATTTTAATACCTAAAATCTAACCCGCTGCCGATATTTAGAAGTAAAACCTACTTTCAGCCCTTTCCCAGCAAAGTCCCAGCCTCACCAAGATTATGCTGGCTTCCCCAACTATCCTGTCAGTTAATTTCATCACTGCCTCCCTGACCAGTCCTCTCTCTTCCTAGTTTCTCTACTGTTCTGTCTTCCTTCCCCTTCAACTAGGTCCACCAATCGGAACAACAGGTAGGTGGGACTTTCCACTCTCCTATAAGCTGTCAATCATCACAGCTTTCCCATTTAAGGTGGTATACACACTCTCTTTCTTCCACATTACAGACATTAAACATGATAATACAACTATTTACAAAGACTGGATCAAACCCCTATGTTTGATCCATTGCAATATAATATATTTTATTCTTCTTGTTATTGATGAACCAGTATATCGGTAGTCCACAAGTTCACCACATTCTCAGTGCTGTCCACCAGGACTTCTGGAACTTCGCTTTGCAGTATACTAGTCTTGCAGCAAACTGCTTTTAAGAACTGGCATCTCCTGACGATGGCGATGGTGGCTCTGCAGCCCTAGGCAGTGCCGGCTTGGCAGCCCTAAGTGGTACAGGAATGGCAGCCCTAAGTGGTACAGGAATGGGAGCCCTAGGCAGTGCAGGCTTGGCAGCCCTAGGCAGTGCAGGCTTGGCAGCCCTAGGCAGTGCCGGCTTGGCAGCCCTAAGCGATACAGGAATGTCAACCCTAGGCAGTGCAGGCGTGGCAGCCCTAGGCAGTGCCGGCTTGGCAGCCCTAAGTGGTACAGGAATGGCAGCCCTAAGTGGTACAGGAATGGCAGCCCTAAGTGGTACAGGAATGGGAGCCCTAGGCAGTGCAGGCTTGGCAGCCCTAGGCAGTGCAGGCTTGGCAGCCCTAAGCGATACAGGAATGTCAGCCCTAGGCAGTGCAGGCGTGGCAGCCCTAGGCAGTGCCGGCTTGGCAGCCCTAGGCGGTGCAGGAATGTCAGCCCTAGGTGGTGCAGGCATGGCAGCCCTAGGCAGTGCCGGCTTGGCAGCCCTAGGCGGTGCAGGAATGGCAGCCCTAGGCAGTGCAGGCTTGGCAGCCCTAGGCGGTGCAGGAATGTCAGCCCTAGGCGGTGCAGGCTTGGCAGCCCTAGGCAGTGCAGGCTTGGCAGCCCTAGGCGGTGCAGGAATGGCAGCCCTAGGCGGTGCAGGAATGGCAGCCCTAGGCAGTGCAGGCGTGGCAGCCCTAGGCGGTGCAGGAATGGCAGCCCTAGGCGGTGCAGGCTTGGCAGCCCTAGGCAGTGCAGGCTTGGCAGCCCTAGGCAGTGCAGGCTTGGCAGCCCTAGGCGGTGCAGGAATGGCAGCCCTAGGCAGTGCAGGCGTGGCAGCCCTAGGCAGTGCAGGCTTGGCAGCCCTAGGCAGTGCAGGCGTGGCAGCCCTAGGTGGTGCAGGAATGGCAGCCCTAGGCAGTGCCGGCTTGGCAGCCCTAGGCGGGGCAGGAATGTCAGCCCTAGGCGGTGCAGGTTTGTCAGCCCTAGGCAGTGCAGGTTTGGCAGCCCTAGGCGGTGCAGGCGTGGCAGCCCTAGGCAGTGCAGGCATGGCAGCCCTAGGCGGTGCAGGTTTGTCAGCCCTAGGCAGTGCAGGTTTGGCAGCCCTAGGCAGTGCAGGCTTGGCAGCCCTAGGCAGTGCAGGTTGGCAGCCCTAGGCAGTGCAGGCTTGGCAGCCCTAGATGGTGCAGAAATGGCAGCCCTAGGGGTTGCGAAATGTTGAATAAATATTGTCATGTAATTTTTTTGGTTTTTTTAAAACACTGAATGAAAAGATACTTAAATACCTTGTACTGTATATCCCCCCCTCCCCCAATTTGGTCAAAGAAGCTTGCCAATAAAGGATTGTTTGGCATAGCCTTCAGTTACATTAGAAAGTTACGCAAGCTTACCATCACAAACACGATTTGCTGGTAAAGTCTCATAAACATAATGTACGACTGTGGCAAAGTGGCTAGTGGAGGGGAACAGGTATAACGGTGATGCGATGCAGGAGTGACAGGCAGACAACAGTTTCCAGTGACAAAGGTGCTTTTATTTATAATCCAGGTCTGGTGACCGTTAAATAATAAATCCCCGGCTATACACAACAATGTGTAAAGCACGGGGATAGCAATAACAGGGCACAGTCCCGAACAAAAACGAACACACGGTCACCAGTCCTGGGTGAGTGCAGACGTGCTTGTGGTGGGTGAAGACACTGTATTTCGTGACGGTTCCGTGCAGTGGTGATCCGGATTGTGCTGACCCTGGTCGACAGCTCCGGACCGGTGAGTTAACTGTCTGGTGGTGCAAAACGCAGACAATTACAAAACAAACACAACAAAACACAACACGTAATTCTCTTTACAACGAGAGCTCCTCTCTCGATCCTTCTCTCTCCAAGCGTTAACCCAAACGAAGGAAAAGATCAGCGTTACCCTGGCCCCTATATGTAATCCCGCATGATATCTAGGTAAACGGTTGCAGCTGCCTTATTACTTGCAGCTGCCTCTCGTTTACCTTTCAAATCAATACGGTCTTACAACAGAGTCGCGCTTCCATCCAGGCTGACCCACTTCCCTGACCCGGAAACGAACTGTCAGGCCAGCCCTTCCAGATGCTTCTCCTCCCGTTCTTTAGCGCCCTCACAGGTTGGGAGGAAGATTTATCACCAGAACTCATCTTTCCGTCACATATCCCACCGCTCAGAGTGGAGCCGAAGGAACACTCGGCTAAATCTACCTTCCCCATTACTCCCCCCTCCCGGGAAAAATAATCCGCATTTTGGTGGTCTTTCCCCGCACGGTGTACCATGTGGTACATGAAGGGCTGCAATGCCAGATACCACCGAGTTATCCGGGCATTGCTGTCCTTCATTGTGCTTAACCACTTGAGTGGGGCGTGGTCTGTGACCAGATCAAATGAGTGTCCCAGCAGGTAGTATCGTAAAGAGTGAGTAGCCCATTTAATGGCCAAACACTCTTTTTCGACTACGGAGTAGTTGCGTTCCCGAGGTAACATTTTTTTACTGAGGTATAATATCGGGTGCTCTACTCCAGCTACTTTTTGGGACAAGACTGCACCCAAACCTACATTCGATGCGTCGGTGTGGAGGATGAATCTCTTGGTGAAATCTGGTGTAATAAGAGTGGGGGCCTGGCAAAGTGTACGCTTAATAGTATCAAACGCTCCCTGACACTCAGCTGACCATTTAATTAAATTTGGAGCACTCTTTTTGGTGAGGTCGACTAACGGGTTAACCACTGTGGCGTACTCGGGGATGAAGCGGCGGTAATAACCGGCTAAGCCCAGTAGTGACCTCACCTGAGTCTTGGTTTTGGGGATCGCTGCATCAACCAAAGCCTGGATTTTGGTGACTACAGGTCTCACCCTTCCATTCCCCATTAAAAATCCCAAATATTGAGTCTCTGTTTTGGCAAACGCACATTTCCTCAAGTTAGCTGTCAGCCGGGCTGCCCTTAGAGACTGAAGAACGGCTGCAACCCTAGCCAAATGCTCTCGCCAGGTGGAGCTGTATATCACCACGTCATCAATATACGCTGCTGCATATTCATGATGTGGGCGTAAAACCTGATCCATCAGTCTCTGAAAGGCAGCGGGCGCACCATGTAGCCCAAACGGCATGGTTTTAAAGTGGAACAGCCCTTCTGGTGTTGAAAATGCGGTTTTCTCTCTGGAGCTGCGGGTTAAAGGGATTTGCCAGTATCCCTTCGTCAGGTCCAGAGTGGAAATAAACCTCGCTTTTCCCAGTCTGTCTAAAAGTTCGTCGACCCGAGGCATGGGATATGCATCGAACTTAGCAATAGCGTTCACCTTTCTGAAATCCACACAGAAGCGGTTGGTGCCGTCTTTCTTAGCCACTATGACGATCGGACTGCACCACTCGCTCCTGGAAGGCTCAATCACCCCAAGCTCGAGCATATCCCATACCTCTTTGCGAACGCCACTTCGTCGACTTTCCGGGATCCGGTACGGTCTCTCTCGCACTGTGACACCTGGTGGAGAGATAATGTCATATTCAACTAAGTTTGTCCTGCCGGGCACGTCAGAAAAAACATCGCTGAACTCCTCAATAAGCTTACGCAGCTCTCTTTGCTGATCCGGAACCAATTGTTCCCCCATAGAAATCGCTCTTGTGCTCGGGGTCTCTGAACAGGGACCTAAATCATCCTCCATATTGCCTGGGGCTATAAATAAGACCTCCCTTGCCTGCCAGGGCTTTAATAAATTGACATGATAAATTTCACGTTCATTTCGGCGATCGGGCTGTCTAATTTCATAATTTACTTTCCCTATAGCCCGAATCACCTCATACGGCCCCTGCCATTTAGCACACAGTTTCGATTCAGATGAGGGAAGTAGCAGCATTACCTTGTCCCCTGGTCGAAAGGTTCGAATCCGTGCATTTTTGTTGTAATGCTGCTGTTGTCGGTGCTGAGCCGATCTGAGGTTGTCTTGGGCCAAACGACCGACCAAATCCAGCCGATCTCGTAGTAGGAGCACATACTTCACTACATTTTTAGACGAGCCTTTGTGCTCCTCCCACCCCTCCCTCAGCAGGTCGAGAATGCCGCGAGGCTGCCGGCCGTACAGGAGCTCAAAGGGGGAGAACCCCGTTGAACTCTGCGGCACTTCTCTCACCGCAAAAAGGAGGTAGGGAAGAAGCGATGCCCAATGTTTCTGCTCCTGTGTTACAAATCGCCTCAGCATCGACTTTAAGGTCTGATTAAAACGTTCAACCAAACCGTCCGATTGTGGATGATAAACGGACGTCCTGATGGGACGTATTTTTAATATTTTGTACACCTGCTGTAACGTATTGGACAAAAAATTGGTTCCGTGATCCGTCAAAATCTCCTTGGGGATCCCTACTCTAGCCATAATCTGCGCTAACTCGGTGGCTATTGCAGCTGCACTAGTGGACCTCAATGGAACTGCCTCTGGGTATCGCGTTGCATAATCCACCACTACTAATATATGCGTATACCCAGAGTCAGAAGGTAGCAACGGGCCCATTATGTCCATTGCAATGCGCTCGAACGGAGTGGAAATAATCGGCAGTGGGACCAAAGGAGCGGGGCGCACTCGACCTGGCGCTACTCGCTGGCAGTCTGGGCATGTGGCTACATATTTCGACACATCAGTATGAAGACCGAGCCAATAGAATCGAGCCAATATTCGCTCCCTCGTCTTCTCGGCTCCGAGGTGCCCCGCAAAAGGGATATCATGCGCCAGCCTCATGACCTCGGTCCGACAAGACGGGGGAACCAATAATTGTGTTACAGGCTGTCCTGTGCCCGCGGCTAGGTTTACCCTATATAGTAATTGCCCCTTTATACTGAAATGTGGATATACTAGCGGCCCAGCGCCATCAACATCCTTACCTTCAATGGACCGGACCTGCCCCCAAGCGTGCACCAGTGACGGGTCGTTCTTTTGGCCCCACACTAGGTCCGCGCTTGAGTACCACGGGTCCGGTATATTGAGAGGGGCTGGAATAACCTCTGCCCTAGTCGGCCCAGTAACCTCGCTCTCTCGGTCGCACTGCGTTCCCACTCCCTTCGACTGGCGTTTGTTCCCATTACAGCACTCTCCCACCAGACCCCAGCCTTGTCTCAAAGACGCTCCCTCCCATTTCGCGGTCCGTCTCTCCTTATTTGTTTTTCTAGGACGGAACAGAGGGGAAAACATTTCAGGATGAAAAGGAAACACATCACCAATCCGTTCCTTTTTCCCTTTTTCTGCCACGTTTACGTGTGTGGCTGAGACTGCCATTATTTGCACCAATTCTTTGAATTTTGGCCAGTCTCGGCCCAGAATAACTGGGTGCGGCAACCTTTCCGCCACCCCGACTACAAGGTGACGTTTTATCGGTCCTACCGATAAATATACTTTTAGGGTGGGGTATGCCGCCGTGTCTCCATGGATACAGGAGATAGCCACCTGACCTTGTGGCTGTCACAACACACCGCCCAAGAGAGCTGTCCTGATCAAGGTCTGCTCACACCCTGTGTCCACTAACGCGTGGGTTTTCACATTCCCTAAAACCACGTCAATCAGACAGGGCCCCTCCCAACCGTTTTCCCCCTGCTTACCCGTTCCAGGTGTCCAGTTGCATGCAGCCACGTCACACTCCATAGCAGCGGGGCATGACCTGGCCCTATGTCCTGGCTGGTTACACCTAAAACAGAGTGGAGGGACAGAGGGGGCATAGGTTAAATATCTGTCCCGCTGCTGGTAGGGCAACGGGGCAGGGGCAACACCTCTACCCCAGCTGGGGGCCATCCTCGGTCTCCATGGGGGGGAGGCAAGGGGGCCCAACGGGGTCGGCGGTCTGGGAGGTCTGGGTGCCGGGACCGAGGGTGATGGTGGTGGTGTTGGAGGAGAGGGAGGGAGAGGTTGGTTCCTGAGCAGGGCAGGGGCTGACAGGATCCCGACCCGGGCTGACGTCAGAGAGTCCTCAAAATCTTCGGCCAATTTGACCGCCTCCTCCAGGGTGTCAGGGTTGTGGCGCCGTACCCACGCCTGAGTTTCGGCGCCGACCACATGGCAGAATTGTTCCACCACAATGGCTTCCCCCATTTGTTGAGCGGTCTTCTTCTCTGGGGTCAGCCAATGGACCATGTGGTCGCACAACCGCTGTGCCACCACCCTGGGGCGTGTCTCCGGGGCTCTCCGGTACTCGCGGAACCGCGTCCGGTGGGTCTCCGCGGTGATGTTGAGACGACGGAGGATAGCCTGCTTGACTAGGTCATAGTCAGTGGCGTACTGGTCGCTCAGGGCTTGGTAAGCTGCCTGCGCTTCCCCGATCAGGCAAGGTCCTAGCTGGCTTGCCCAGAACTCCCGAGGCCATCCCGCCGCGGTTGCCAGCCGCTCGAACGCCACCAAAAATGCCTCCGGATCATCCTCCGCCGTCATTTTCATGGCCCGTGCCTTCGGGGCCGACATCAATGATGTTCCGGTAGGGGTCGCTCCTGCAGCAACGATCAGCCCTACCCGTTCAATGAGCGCCGTATAGCGCTCCTCCCTCCGTCTCTCCTCTGCATCCCGTCTGGTCTCCAGTGCCTGCAGCAACTCCGCCAGCGCGTTGCGGTCCATAATCCCACTTCTGACACCACGTGTGGCAAAGTGGCTAGTGGAGGGGAACAGGTATAACGGTGATGCGATGCAGGAGTGACAGGCAGACAACAGTTTCCAGTGAAAAGGTGCTTTTATTTATAATCCAGGTCTGGTGACCGTTAAATAATAAATCCCCGGCTATACACAACAATGTGTAAAGCACGGGGATAGCAATAATACAGACACAGTCCCGAACAAAACGAACACACGGTCACCAGTCCTGGGTGAGTGCAGACGTGCTTGTGGTGGGTGAAGACACTGTATTTCGTGACGGTTCCGTGCAGTGGTGATCCGGATTGTGCTGACCCTGGTCGACAGCTCCGGACCGGTGAGTTAACTGTCTGGTGGTGCAAAACGCAGACAATTACAAAACAAACACAACAAAACACAACACGCAGTTCTCTTTACAACGAGAGCTCCTCTCTCGCTCCTTCTCTCTCCAAGCGTTAACCCAAACGAAGGAAAAGACCAGCGTTACCCTGGCCCCTATATGTAATCCCGCATGATATCGAGATAAACGGTTGCAGCTGCCTTATTACTTGCAGCTGCCTCTCGTTTACCTCTCAAATCAATACGGTCTTACAACAGAGTCGCGCTTCCATCCAGGCTGACCCACTTCCCTGACCCGGAAACGAACTGTCAGGCCAGCCCTTCCAGATGCTTCTCCTCCCGTTCTTTAGCGCCCTCACAGGTCGGGAGGAAGATTTATCACCAGAACTCATCTTTCCGTCACAACGACTTCCATACATGTTTACATGAAAAAAATAACCTGAGTTTTTGCTCAATTGTACAGCTTTTTAGTGTGAGAAGATGATTTCCCACCCCTTCAAGTCATACAATGTTTTAGAAGCGCACTTCCAATAGGGCTACTCCCATAAATAATGACTGTGGAGAGAGCGACGACCTTCTTAGCTGCATGGAAACCCAGCCAATTACAGTATTAGAATTCCACTATCAGGGAACACAGTCAGGATAAGCCTGAAACATATAACTATAAACCAGATCCCCTAAATCTTCAAGAACTACGCCACGTTTAGGAAGTACAGCAATCTATGTTAGGGGGCTTGGTGGCACAGCAGGTTTGTCCGACAGCTTCTTATGCCTTTCCCTGGTTCAAGCCTGGTCTCAATTTAGAACTCAGTAAACGTCAGACAGCATCATAAAACTAGCACACAATTTGGCACAATTGGAAGTCTCTGCTTGAGAAAGGATTAAAGGCAGGAATAACTGAGGTCAGGATTAAGGTACACTCTTAGAGCTCTTAGGGAAAGCCAGTATTTGTTGCCAATACAGTAAATCCTTGTCCTCACATTTTGAGTGCTAAGTTTACAAGCACTACCTGCTGTATGTGGGATAGCTATAGATTCTCTGTGTAGAAAGTTTTAAGTTATTGTCAAGTTCACTTGCTTCACATAGTTTGAGTTTTTTATTTCAAAATTAGAGTGACATTGTGTTGGATAACAGATAGGCCTTATGATTTTCGGTTTTAACTTTAAACACCCCCAATACAAAAAATGAAATCGGTGTATAGCCAATAAACAATGGAAAACACAGAAAAACACTGGAAATGGTTATTCAATTCACCCCTTTCCCATTAAAGAAAACCTTTTCCAGTGCAGCTGGGCAACGTCCCTCCTTCCTGACTTGTATCTATCACACCAAGCTTGTCGCGTCAAAGCACCAGTGTCCAGTGTAACATCGTATTTTTAGAATAATGGGTGCATTCACTTTTGTGGTCCTGCGCATTCAATTTCGCGCAGACACGGGCTGTAGCGTCTGCACAGATCATGCAGCTTCTGAAAGCTGCTGTGCTGGAGCAGCCGCAGGTTCCAAACAACAGAGAAGCGCTGACTGGCATAGAAGAACATTGGCAACAACCACTCAACCTGCACTGCCACCTAGTCAGGAGGTGTGAATAACACAAAACGTGAATAACACAAATGCTTGGACTGCAAAACCCGCTCCCTCAGGACGGCGGGGACCACAACCTGCCAGCGGTCCACAGATGTTGCCGGTGGCACCACAGGCGGAAGAGCATCCTGTCATGGAGCCCTCGATCAGTCTCGCCATAATGGGTCCACTTCTGGATCAGTAATTGACGACATTGACTCTTGCCAGGGTCGCCTTGGTAGCCTCTTTTTCTTTGAGATGGGTGCAGTGCCGACGACTGCTAGGGCAGCGGGATAGGGTGTTCGTGATCGTGTTCCCATGCCCCTCCAGATCCTTGAAATTCAGTAATCACTGCAGCGAGGCATGGTCCGTCTGGATGGTTGTAGGCCTCACCACCCAGGGCTGCAACAAGCTGGACCCCCTTCTCAGGCCCTGTCTACCCATTCGCTTCTCCAATTGCTTCAAACATGCAGTAGAACGCCTCCCAGCTGCCTGTGCCATCAAACTTCCTCACTTTTACCCAAGGCAACCCATGGAAGCATCCAGGCTGTGGTTGTGAGGCAGTAGCGCCCCAGATCAGGACCTGCGACTCTGTGTGGATCTCCCGGGTGGGTAACGTCGCTCTTTCTCTATAGCCGGGGGCATCTCTGAGCCCTCGTTGGGGGCTGGGCTAGTGTTGATGCCCTGTAGGTTGGTATCGCTAGGCTGGTGCGGTTGCGGCTTGTCCTGGGCCTCTGGTTGACATCACTTGGGTCGGCCTCGCTCACCATGTGAGTCCCCGGCTCCGCTAACATCTCCCCCCTAATCACATACTCACTATCTAGGCCATCTTCTCCCTTCCCAGCTTCTCTTACCGCCATGGCCCATCTTACCCTGTCCCTGACTTGCATCCCCGGCCTCTCATCCATTCCTCCCATGGCCACAGTCAACTCAGCTTATTTTACTGCCAAAGCGGTCATAATCACGGCTAATTCTGATTGGTCTTCCGTCCATTGTGATCGGATGTCTTCCCTTACCTCCCTCCGTTGTGCTCTGTTGAGGCCCGAGTCAGTGTGGCTGCACTCACTGTCAAGGGAACTGTAGTCAGCCATTTTGTGAGCTCCATGTGGTCCTCGTGGCGTGTCGGCCATTTTTTGTGCTCCCGGCTGAACACGGCTCCCCTCTGTTACCTCCCTCTTCAATGACTCGAGCCAGGCTGGCTCACATTTCACTATGACCCTCCTCCATGCATCTTGTCTCCTCCTTCTCTACCGTATCTCCATCTGATTCCATGAGGCTATTTCTGACGCCAATGTATTTACTCGGGTTTGGGGTCCTGGTGAAATCAAACTGAGACGTGATCATTTGCAAAAGGGAGTAACAGCCCATATTTATTAAGAATAGATAAATAGAGGGAAAGAACGCAGGGTAAACAGGGGGATCACAAACATACACACACAGGGACTGAATGCCATTCCTGTCTACTCGGACTCCCTGCTCACAACTGGTTGCCCCCTCTGTTCCTTCTGGCTGTTTGTCTTTTCTCTCTCTCTCTCTCTCTCTCTCTCTCTCTTGCTTCCCTCAGCAGAGGCTCCAGGGGGTCAAGTAGCCGTAGCCGTGGCCGTGGGCCTGTTCAGCAGCCTGGCTGTGGTGATCTTTCTGTGTTCTCTCTATTGCCTTGTCAGTTCTCCTGTTGTCTCCTTCTCCCCTTCCTAGCGCCTTGCAATCCCTTTTATCTGGTCCCTGCCTCCTCTCCCTTCCAAGAATGGTGGAAGCCATCTGTCCATCACAGGGTCCTCCAGCTCTCCTTAGACCGTTAATATATTTAAGAAGCAGGTACTATAGAGACCTAGTTTTCATTATTTAAATGATTGGCCAGTATTCAGACCCTTGCATATTTTGTGAATCCACACATTTAATTTTTATGATGAACTATATATATATATATATATATATATATATATGATATATGACTAACTTTTTTTGTGAAAATTTTATTGATGTTTATATATAAACCAAGAAAAATGATCCTAACATTGTAATAAGTGTGAATCAGTTAAATGCAGCTACTGGAACATCTATAAAACTATACTATAAATATATATATATATATTTGAGACTCCAGAGAGGCTGGAGTGACTGAGTAGCCGTGTACTCGGTGTATAATATCTGTGTTAAATACAGGCTTGTGGATTTGTTTTTGCTAATTATTATTGTTTTGTACTGCCAATTTTTACCCAAGGCTTACTTTTGGCATTTTAATCCCAACTCCTGACTGTTTCCTGCCACCTGCAATAGCCACTTGACCCCAATACTTTACAGTCCCCCAGAGAGGGGGGATGATTGCGTGCTTCTGCTATATAGTTACATTTCATTGAATAGTGATGAGCTTTGAGATATCAATGTATGCTTAATAGACCACTATGCAGAGAATAATGCTTTGAAACATTTCATTGTTTTGTGTAGTCTGGAAATTACCATCATTGTCTCAAAGAGAGAAAATCAATTGGTTGTTTGAACCTTGTATTTGTCTGCTTAATGTATGCAGGTCATGGGTTTTGCAGTATTTAGGATATGCACGTTGCACTGTGCATCACAAAACATATTAATTTAAACTCTTCAGCATTTTTCAATAAAACCAGTTCAGAGTTTTACCTACTCAAACATTTAAAAATTTAGCAGCTTGTTTACACCAACAGCATTTTTTTTTGCTTCCTGTTTAAAAACCTACACATACTTGTATGTCCATTTTAGTTCTTCAGAATCACTTCTTTTGAGCCAAATTCGATCATGTTAACAGTAGACTTCCAGACTCCCTCACCAAGCTGTTTACCTTCCATCCTTGTCACTTGATGAAGCAGGTCTTCAGGTATTTTGGCAGTAAACATTCTTCACTTTGGAGATGATATGTTCAATGGCAGAACCATCAAACAGGGAGTAGACACCCTGTTTTAAACACAATAGTTTTCACTAAAAAAAAAATTGACTTTTTGAAAAAGACTTCTAGTCAAAATGTTCATACAACTCACAGAAGAGTTGTATGCATGTAGACCTCACTGAAAATCACTTTTAAAGAAAATTCTTTGCCAAGAAATTTGAACAGGATTCTGAAGCATTCTCCAAAATATTCACTAGTCAAATGAGACTAAAATATAACTTTTCCCCAAAAATAGACCATAGTATATTTGAAGAAAAATAAGGGAAAGCCTTCAATAAAAAAAAAAAAAAAAAAAACTTGGACCTAGAGTTAAACATGGCGGTGGTTCGATCATAATAGGTGGGTGTGTCACGAGGTGAGTTACAAAAATGTCTGTACTTTTAATAAATAGATTCACCCCCTATACCAGCAATGATATGGAGGTTATACAGTGGGTTTTCAGTCCCAAACAAAAAGGTTTAACAAATAAATCACAATCCTGTATTGCACGGGTTGAAGGGGTGTGCAAGGAAAGGTGTCCAGGGGTAGTGTCAGGATTGTAGTCCTGTGGCAGTGCAGGTGCTCTGGGTGTATGTGCTGGCCTGGTCTCCAAAAACAAAACAAACCCACAGCGCTCAGGCTGGATCAACGTTTCAGCGTAAACGGCCGTACTCATGTTGCTATGTCCCCTTTGTACTGCTAACCTCCTCCCAGTGATCAGTACAGCACCATGCTCTATCCAATCACCTCCCGAAACACGGATGATCACAATAGAGCTGTTCAGCAGTCTCACAGCTACGGCCTGTTCCGAAGATGGCCGACTTTCAGACCATCCCTGTGAAGGCATACCACAAACCTTACTTAGCACCCTTCCTGGTCAGGAGGTAGATTTGCAGCTCAGATTCCTTCTCTCCCAATCACAGGGTGCTTTAACAGTTCAAGGACCGGAAACATTCATGTGTTTGAAGATCAAACGAATGCATCCATGTACCAAAACCTTCTACAAAGTACAATGATACCATCTGCTCGTATGCTAATTAGAACAGACAGTTTATCTTCCAACATGAGAACGACCCAAAACATATGGCTGTCAACTCTGGAATTCTTGAAGAAAACGAAGATAAAAGTTGTGGAATGGCTTTCGTAATCACCAGACCTCAATCCAATAGAACTGCTTTGGACTGATCAGAAGAAAACTATAGCCAAGCATTGTATATCCAATTTGTCTGAGCTAAAGGAAATATTCAAGACAGAATAGGCCTAGATTTACAAGCAAGGTGTAACATACTGGCTAATTATCATAAATGTCTGAAATCCATAATAAAACAAATACTAAAGCATGGCTGCAAACACGTTTGTCATCAACAAATACTTTAAATGAAATAAGTTTGTTTGTTTTTTGATAAAGATTATTTGCTTTTTGTTTTATTAAAAGGTGGTTCAAGTTTACTAAAGGCTTGTCCTTAATCTTTTACCTTGAATTATTGGATAGGGTGCCAATACTTTTGTCTGCAACTGTATATTAGTCAAAAGAGCCAGCTTACTGTAGTGTTAACATTCCTTAATCTTCAAATTATGATTCCATCTGCAGTTGCTGAATTGCAGCCTGCATATCAAGGCTAAGTCAACAGCAAGCAGTCTGCTGGTAATGCCTTTCCATAAAAGACATGTTTCAAGGAAACGGGAAAATGAATTCAAATAAAACCCCTTCCAGCTCATTCATCTAGAACAAGGTATCCGTGTGGGAGTCACTGTTGCATATTTTTCTGAAATGTGGTATTTTTTTAATGTGATGTTGTTGGTCTCTTTTATCTTGCTGCTTAATGATACGGACTGACAAGGGAAAATCCAAAAACTTCCAGTAAGGGAAAGCAGAGCTCAATTACAGCAGAGCTGTCTCCAAGAGGCAGCAGTTGTGCTCTTTAACATGCTAAGTGATTGGTTGTTCAGTGAGCTGAAACAGAAATTCAAGGCTTCAAAAACCAATCAGTTTAGACACATATTGCTGTTTTATTTTCAAGGTCATCAGGATTTTTTTTTTTCATTATAAAAGTGTCTCCTTATTGCTTTAGTGTGTATAAAATGAGAATTAGCCCCAATGTTTGTTGCATTAACTTTATCAAAAGCATAGGTAAATATTAGAAAGTGTTGTACAATTGTTTTCTTTATTTTGATATTGTTATTTTGTCTACATTTTTATTTTTAAAGAACTGTTTGTTTTAAATATGCTATAGATATTAAATATTTATTGCTACTGGTCTTGGACCTCAGCCAAAACAGTGTCAATAGGGTAAAGGGGGGGCCCATGGTCAGCCACCTTATTCAATGTGACACATCTGCATGGTGTTTAAATTGCTTCGGAGGGATTCATGACCATTCATGTCCAGTGATAACAGTAATATCTTCAGTGATGTTTTCACTAGGAGTCTGTAATAAAGTCTTGTCTCCAGAAAGGTTGAACCTATGGGCTCCACCTGCTCCTACACTACACCGTAGAGCAGAAAGGGTCAACAGATTTGAAAGTTCTCATGTGAGAATTTTTTTCTTATTTATTACAGTGGAACACATGTTTCTGTATTTGGAGCTGTTCTTTCAGCACCACAACTTTAATGGTATTTATGTAATACAACTGCTTTGTAATTGTAAGGGTGCTAAAATTACAGTTTGGGGAATTTTAATTATAAAATATTCACATGTAAAGTCATTATACATGACATAGACTAATCTGCTCAACTCGTTTGCACATTGTGACAAACAGCACGAGAAGGGGAGTACTAAATTATTCATTCCAAAAGCATGAGATATTTTCACCTTGCCAATAAAGAAAGGTCCACAGCTTCATGTGCCCTAATGTGTACATGTTAGAAAAAGCCTGGTGCATGTTAGTAATTTTAACAGAGATGTCATGTTCAATGGCTGGCATGGCACTCTATGGCAGTTCTGGGGGTTGTCGGGCAGTAACACGATGTGTGCTTGCCATGCGATCAATGCTTAATTCTCTGGTTATGGATTTATGCAATGCAAAAATGTACCCTTCAGAAGTCTAAAAACAAGTTGATTACTTGAAAAAAAGACTGGATAGACAGTTGTTTTAAAAGGAGATAAAGTTCTTATCTGAGGTCATGGCTGTGCCATTCGTTACTTTTGTAACGACAGTAGCAGTGTTATATGTGTCTTACAAAACCCAGATTGTGGTGGTATTTACATATTCCAAGAGAAGTTCTCACTTACCTCATTTTTATTTATTTTTCCTCTGTTTATGGAAGTACTGACTGGTCTGGTATTGTAATACCATTGCTCACTATACTCCCACACTGAAAAAACAGTAGACATCACAAACATAGCTCTGTAAAAACATTTAAACAAAATATCTTGAATATGTTGTTCTTGAATAACAGGTCAAAGTTGAAATTCATTTTTAACCAAAATTGTGCCAGAAAGTCTAATCAACTTTGTAGTTTTCACATGTATCTTTATCTACTGGACATGAACTAAAAGAACTTGCTGACAGAATGTAGAACAGCTTGATTAATCATTTAACATCTCTGTGAGCACAAAGAGACCCTGTTTGGCTAGTTCAGCTTTAGCATTTAATTACTAAACACACAGCCGGAGAACACTTGCACTGCATTCTTATCTGGATTTTATTTGTAACCATTGGGTGTTTGGAGAGCAGGTTCAGGGGCTATTTCCAAGTTAATCAAGCAATCAATCAATTAACATTCCTAGCTAAGCCCTGTGTTAACACTCATTCTCTGTCTGTTTTCTCCTTTGCGTATGCCACACAGCTCTGCATACTTGTACTTAATTGTTAAATTTAAAGAGTTCAATTTAAGCTTAAAATGGAAACTTCAGATTCCAGAGGTGACTGAATTTCTAATACCTCACATAAAAATCCAGGAGAAAAAAAAAAGATCTTTAAAGAAATCCCTCCATAATGGACATTTTTATTTGCTGCATGCAGTACTGCACTTTTCTCTATTAAATGTAATTTGCCATGTGTCTGCCCAGTTCTGAGTGCTGTCTAGATCATTTTGAATGACCTTTGCTGCTGCAATGGTGTTTGCCACTCCTCCTATTTTTGTGTCATCTGAAAATTTAACAATTTTGCTTACTATACCAAAATCTAAGTCATTAATGTATATTAGGAATAGCAGAGGACCTAATACTGATCCCTGTGGTACTCCACTGGTTATCTCGCGCCATTTTGAGGTTTCTCCTCTAATCAGTACTTTCTGTTTTCTAGATGTTAACCACTCCCTAATCCATCTGCATGCATTTCCTTGAATCCCTACTGCATTCAGTTTGGTAATTAATATTTTAAATGCGGGACTTTGTCAAAAGCTTTCTGGAAATCTAAATAAACCATGTCTTATTCTTTGCAGTTATCCATTGTCAATGTTGCATCCTCAGAAAAATCAAGAAGTTTAGTTAGACATGATCTCCCTTCCCTAAAACCATACTGTCTGTCTTCCAGAACACTGTTACAATAGAGGTAATTTTCCATGTTGGATCTTATTACAGTTTCCATAAGTTTACATACAGTAGAAGTCAGGTTTATTGGTCTGTAGTTACCTGGTTCGGTTTTGTCTCTCTTTTTATGGATCAGTATTACGCTTGCAATACTCCAGTCTGTCGGTACAAACCCTGTGTCAAGAGATTGTTGTATGATCTTGGTTAACGGTTTGTAAATACTTTCTTTCATTGAGTACTATTGAGAGGATCTGATCCAGCCCAGGAGATTTTTTTTTTATTTTAAGAGCTCCTAGTCGCTTTAACACTTCTGCCTCGGTTATGCTAAAGTTATTTAAAACTGGATAGGAACATGTTGACACATAGGGCATGTGAAAAGTAATCCTTTAATATACTTGCTATTTTTTTCTCTTCATCTATGATGTTGCCATTTGTATATCTGAGACATTTTACTTCCTCCTTGAATGTTCTTTTGCTGTTTATAATATTGGAAGAAAAAAAATTGGAATTGGTATAAACCCTTGGGAGTGTTCATTTCTATCTCTCTCTTGGCCTTTCAAACTTCCTTTTTGACTTGCACTTGCAGTTTCAGGTACTCTTTCTGTGTACTTTATTCTTGGTCCCTTTTAAACATTCTGTAAAGTGCCTTCCCCTTGGGCCAGGGGGAAGCCCGGTATTCCTTACTTATAACTTGCTTTCATCTATGCCAGTGTTCCGCTCCATTTAATTTTCTGTTTCAGAATTGCTTTCGCCCCATGTGGCTCTGTCTCGGGGGTCTGGCCATGCTGATCTCCTGAAGTGTAGGCGTTCCTTGTTAGTCAGGGCGACTTCTAGTCTTCTCAAATGTATCCTCTATCCTCTCTTCATTTTCTCCTTGGGAGAAGTAACGCTTGCTTCCCAGCCTTGGAAGCCGATCGGTTTGGTCTCATCTTCACAAGGGCGGTTCTCTGCAAGCCAAGGTGAAAGCCTGTCATCTTAATATAATTTAATGCTTATTTTGATAGCTAGTTTACTTTTACCACTGGAAGTGGCAGGGATACAATTTGAAGTGTATTTATTAACATATATTTCTGTATTACACATACAGGGAAACATATCCATACTTCTTATGGGTACTCACTTATAGTACTCGGCACACTCCTAACCAGGTACATGTGCTAGGAACACAGTCACTGAAGAGTAACAACATGTAAGACTAGTAGAGAACTCACAACCGCTTTAGTGTTGGTTAAATTATTAAGTAATCTTTATTAAAACAACCAGCAAAGCAAGATGACAACATTTCAAAAATACAAATTGGTATTTTGCACATTTAGTGAAATATCTGTGTCACAGATATTTAAGCATTTAGTAATTCAGACAGGCTACCGGCATATACCATATACCCTATATCCTCTCTGAAGTTGTTGTATTTGAGGGAACTCCTTACTCCATATATATTGCAGCCTGTACCCTGTCTTATGGTAATTCTATGAAGCTTAGTCCATGTTTTTCCTGGAGTTCAGGCTTTCAAATCAGTGTCAATTTCAGATTTTAAATGACCTATTCCCTGGCACTCTGGAGGATGAGCCTTTATTTGCACGCTTCACAGATGTCTCAGTCAGTTAGATCAGAATTATAAAAGGCAGTGCCCCCTAGAAAGGCCCGTGCATTCTACCACACACATTCACATTCACACTATCAACTCCTATCATGTTTACTGCTGTGCATTTTGAAATACGATATTGAAAAATTCGATCTCTTATTGAACAACCCCACTCAGGATAACACACTGTGTAGGGTGTGCTTTAAACAAAAGCTGCTGCCCCTGGGTGTTTCAGCGATTTAGTTTAAAGCACACAATCACTGTGTCACCCTTTTGAATACCATTGAGCAATATAATACATCTCCAGCCCTCTGATCAACCCTTTTCAACTCCAGTTAACATCTGTATAATGTGTAATAGCAGAGTGCTATGAAGGCAACGTACAGTAAGCCTTGCTTCCAGGGCTTGGGTTTGGATGCCAAGAGATCTCAGCCCACATGTTGATTTTGTGTATGCCTTTGTGAAAGTCACCTGACCTCCTCGTGCTTCAGTTGTGGAAAAGCAGAAGGGCACCCCTGCAAACCAGATGTTGCATCACAGGAGGCTCTTCTTGGACATTGTTGACGTACTAAAAAAAACATTATTTGCTGTGGCAGCTTTAACTTTTTCGATAATGAGATTACTATTAAAGGTACACTTATCTGGTTCTTATGTAGTGAGACACGCATTATTTATTTATAATACATGGTGAACGATATTTTTTTCTATAAACTTCAGTGTTTTAGTTTTATTCTGATCACAGCGCAAATGTGATTAACGACAAAGGAGATTGCTATATTAATAGAGGAGGTAAAGGCACGTAGGGCAAACATTTATTATTTATAATAATTATGCAAGGTATATTAAAAATAATCTAGTTATCTGCAGTATGTGTTAATCCTGATCGTGCTGTTTCATCAGTTACTTGTTCACAGTGTGTGTTCATAAAGTCAAAGCCTCCTCCTGTCTTTAGAAGAGTTGCAACGTGTCTGTGTTTTTACTGTGATGTGCTTAAATAAAGTTGCTGAAACTAATCAGACTGTGTGCAGTTGTTTGATTCAGGGCCAGCGTCAGGGGGGGTGCGAGGGATGCGACTGCACCCGGGCCCAGCCTCTGCTGGGGCCCATACCAAAGATATTCTAGAATATCTTTACCCACACTAATTTTTTTTTAAAAGTCCATTATCTAAAAAACAAAAACAAACTGTTCTCCGGGTGGTTCAAAAATAAATCGTGTACTGCCAGTCAAAACACACATTATCAAATTAGAGCTCAGCGTGAAACTTTAGAATAGGTCAATGTTCAGTTTACAGGGGGTTGCATTTCTTTCACAGCTGCTGTTTATAAAGATTATAATATTTTACTAACAAGGTATATAATCACAAATACTTTTGATAAAAATAAACACATAGGCCTATGTAACAGGGAGAGATCTGTGCTGACTCTGCTGGCGTGTTCACGGGCTGCAGGAAGAGGGCGGCAGTCGTCCAACAACCGCCTGTGAGTCATGGCAGTGACACGGGGAGGTGGGAAAGTGTGAGTGTGGACTTTCCCCCTCTCTGAATGGCCGAGAGGCGGGTCTTGGGTGATTGTCGGTCCTATAAAATAACGCTCTGTTGTTTCCTCAGGTCTGCCCACTTAGACGCGCTAAGGGTGCGGAAGCTTTGATTCAGGACCGGGAATCAGCGAGACAGAGAGAGAGAGCGGGGAACCCTTGGGCAGACCCCGGCGTATTGTGAAAGAGCAGGCTAGATAGCCGACAGAGTAGGACGGTGATCCGGGTCGTGCGGGTAGCGGCGACCGGGATAACGCTGCCGAGTGCAGCACCTTTTATTTGTAGTTTTATTACTGTTTTATTTTCCCTTGTTCTTTTCGCCTTCTGTTTTCATTATTATTTCTTTGAGCACCTGCGAGTGCATTTGCTGGTCGTGTACCAGCTGTGGTATTTCCGTGGTGCTGTCTATCATCGTTGATAGGCAGCCCACGGTCAACAGTGCCCTCTACCGGAGAGAAAAAAAAAATACAAGGAAAGGAAAAGAGCCGGCCTGAAATAAAACTGGGCACCTGTGTGGTGTTTCCCAAATACACCTGTCTGTCTCCTTGTCAGTGAATTACCCACACCCCTTCCACACGTGGTGTCAGAAGTGGGATTCACTGGCACTGCCCCAAGCAGTGCAGCTATAGAAGGAGCAGACGAGCCATGGATGCTACGCAGTTTGCGGCGATGATGGACCTCCTGCGCCAGACGCTCACCGCAGCAGTGCAGGGGGCGGCAAGACCCGCAGCTCCAGACCCCCAGTTGCAACGCCCCACAAAAATGACGGCCGAGGATCGACCTGACGCCTATTTGGAGGTGTTTGAAGCTATGGCGACCTCGGCCGGGTGGGATCCAGCCCGGTGGGCTAGTTACCTGCTTCCTCAGCTCACGGGGGAGGCGCAAGCAGCAGCGAGAACGCTGTCCCCGGATCGGATGATGGATTACCCCACGCTGAAAACCGTCATCCTTAATCGCGTGGGGGCCACACCGGAGGGGTATCGGAAGAAATTCCGAGAGGAGCAGTTTGCGGTAGGGGAGCACCCACGAGCCATCGCCCACCGTCTGAAGGATTACGCACTGGGTTGGTTGAACCCGGAGCTGAACACCAAAGCCAGGGTGGTGGAGATGATCGTGGTGGAGCGCTTCCTGGAATGTCTAGCCCCGGAACCTCGGCTGTGGGTCCAGCGGCAGGCACCAGACACGCTGGACCGGGCGGTCGAACTTGCCGAGCAGTACCAGGCAGCGGAACCAACGCCTGCGAAACTGCCCGGGAGGAGTGCGGCTACTGGATCGCCACCTCAACTGGCCCCAGAAAGGGCGAAGGGACTGGGGGGTAGGGGTAGTCCAGGATTTGGTCGGGGGGTGTCGGCGGGAGCTCCCGGCCCGGGAACTGGGGCAGGGTGGGGATACCCACGGGCTGCTGCAGTGTCGGACCGGGGTCTCGCGCGGACGCCTTATCGGCGGGCCCCTTTTATGGCTCCAGTGTTTTCCCCTCTTTCCAAAACTTCGGGGAGAGAAACCAGCCCACCGAGGTGTTGGACGTGCAGGGAGGTGGGCCACCTCTCCCGGGACTGCCCCGTGATGGAGTGTGACCTCAGCCGACCAGGTAGGCACGTTCAATTACCTCAGTCACTTCAGCACACGGGTTTTGTTATTCCTGTGACAGTGGATGGTACAAAAACCCAGGCTCTCCTGGATTCAGGGTGTGGTCAGTCTCTAGTACAGGAGAGCCTAATCTCACCGGGGCATAAACGTATATTGGGACGGGTGCATATTAAATGTATTCATGGGGATGTCCGCTCCTATCCCAAGATAAATGTGTGTATGACTATTGGCCAGCAGGTGACGCAGGTGCAGGTAGGATTATGTCCTCGATTGCCGGTACCAGTAGTTCTGGGGCGGGACTGTGAGCAGTTTAAAGATTGGTTGGCTGCTCTGACAGCCCCGTCTTCTTTATTGGCTAAGAAAGAGGAAGTAATTGGAGAGATTTTTCCCTTTCGCGATCCAGAATGGTTTTGCCATAGATTTAAACCCCGTAAAACTAAACGGGAGCGTCGGATCGCTAAGAATGAGGGCTGGCAATGGAGGGAGTCGGAGAAGTTTCAGGTGGGGGCGGTTGGTGAAGAGTCCGGGGGGGAGGTCGCGGAGCCAGCGCAGGGGTCTGGCTCGGCTGCCTCTGCTCGGGACCGACCTGACCCCGAGTTGGAAGCCATGGGAGCTGATTTCTTAGCTCGCTCCCGTGACTTCCGACTCGAGCAAGGGCGTGACGACGTGCTGGGCAGGCTCTTTGACCAAGCAGCGGTGGTTAATGGTCGGGTGGTCGAGCCCAGACGCGCCGCCACGTACCCCCACTTTGAAATTGATCGAGACCTACTGTACCGTGTTGATAAATTACCCCAGACCGGTGAAGTGCGTCATCAGTTGCTCATTCCTCAGCCCTTTAAGGAGGATTTGTTGCAGCTGGCTCACGCTATTCCCCTGTCTGGTCATTTGGGAAGGGATAAAACTAAAGCAAGGCTTGTGTCACGGTTCTTCTGGCTGGGGCTGGATGGCGATGTTAAGCGGTTTTGTGAGCGTTGTGGGGAATGTCAGAAGGCCAGCCCTAGAGCCGTTCCACGAGCCCCACTGGTGCCTTTGCCCCTAGTGGAAGCTCCGTTTGAGCGTATTGGGATGGACATAGTTGGGCCACTAGAAAGGAGTGCGGCAGGATACACCCACCTACTTGTCATTCTGGATTACGCTACGCGTTATCCAGAGGCAATTCCCCTCCGATCTATGTCCGCTAAGTCTGTTGCCAACGAGCTTGTGAAGGTTTTCTCCCGGGTGGGGATTCCCAAAGAGATACTAACCGATCAAGGCACCAATTTTATGTCCCGGCTAATCCGCGGAACATGTAAGCTTTTGGGAATTAAGACCATTAGGACCTCTGTGTTTCATCCTCAGACAGACGGTTTGGTGGAACGCTTTAATAAGACCCTTAAGAACATGTTGCGCAGATTTATTCGTAGTGATGTGCGTTACTGGGACCAGCTGATTCCTCCCCTTCTCTTTGCGATCAGAGAGGTTCCCCAGGCTTCCACGGGGTTTTCACCATTCGAGCTGCTGTATGGGCGGAGACCCCGGGGCGTGCTCGATCTGGTCAGAGAGATGTGGGAGGAGCAGCAGGACAATTCGACCAATACAGTCCGGTATGTGTTGGACCTGCGCAAACGTCTTGAGTCTGTTGGGAAATGGGCGCATGACAATTTGCAGCAGGCGCAGCACAGACAGGAGACACAATATAACCGAGGAGCCCGGTTGCGCACATTTCAGCCGGGGGATAAGGTACTTCTATTATTACCCAGTTCTGAGTCGAAACTCTTGGCTAAGTGGCAAGGACCCTTTGAGGTTACACGCCAGGTTGGGAAGGTGGACTATGAGATCTGCCAGCCGGAGCGACGGACAGAGAAACACATTTACCATATCAATCTCTTAAAGCCTTGGTTACAACCAGAGGCGTTGTTAGTGGCGCATGCAGATGACGTCACGGACCTGGGACCTGATCTTTCTGTGTTGGCAAGAAAAGGATCGGTACAGATTGCTGAGAATCTGACACCAACGCAGAAATGTCAGGCTCACGGTCTGGTGGCGGAGTTTCCTGACGTGTTCTCTTCAGTCCCGGGGCAGACTCGAGTAGCCCATCATCACATTGATATTGAGCCGGGGGCGCTAGTTCGCCAGAGGCCGTACCGTATACCTGAGCGTAAAAGACAGGTAATAAAAGCGGAAATTGACGAAATGCTGAGACTGGGGGTAATAGAAGAGTCCCAAAGTGACTGGAACAGTCCGATCGTTTTAGTCGATAAGCCAGACGGGTCAACTCGATTTTGCATTGATTTCAGACGAATCAATGAGAAATCGAAATTTGACGCTTATCCGATGCCCCGAGTAGATGAGTTGCTGGAGCGTCTAGGCACGGCTCATTTTATGACGACACTGGATTTAACGAAGGGGTACTGGCAGATACCCCTGACTCCGGAATCTAGAGAGAGGACGGCGTTTTCGACTCCCTTCGGGTTGTACCAATTCAGGACCATGCCCTTTGGGTTGCACGGAGCCCCCGCCACTTTCCAGCGGATGATGGATCGCATCTTGCGGCCCCATCAGCAGTACGCCGCTGCTTACATAGATGACGTGGTTATCCACAGTGAGGATTGGCCGAGTCATCTGTGTAAGGTAGCGGCGGTGCTGCAATCCTTGCGGGAGGCGGGGCTCACTGCTAACCCAAAGAAGTGTGCCATTGGGAAGAGTGAGTCGGAGTATTTGGGGTATCGAGTAGGGGGCGGCCAGATCAGACCGCTAGTTGCTAAGGTGAAAGCCTTGGCTGACTGGCCGGTTCCTACAACCAAAACCCAGGTGCGCTCTTTCTTGGGACTAGCGGGCTATTATAGAAAGTTCATCCCGAGTTTCGCTACGCTCGCTGCTCCCTTGACAGACCTCACCCGGAAGGCTGCCCCAAATACGGTTCAGTGGACGGAGTCGTGCCAGAGGGCCTTTCTCGCCTTGAAGCGGAGGCTGTGTAGTAAGCCAGTGCTATGCAGCCCGGATTTTGGTAAGAGGTTCACCCTGCAGACGGATGCGTCAGAGACAGGTCTCGGGGCAGTGTTGTCGCAGGAGGTTCGGGGAAGCGAGCACCCAGTCCTGTATATCAGCAGGAAGCTCCTTCCCCGCGAGAAAAACTATAGCACCATCGAGAAGGAGTGTCTCGCGGTAAAATGGGCAGTCGAGTCACTCCGGTACTACCTCCTGGGGCGACACTTCACCCTGGTTACAGATCATGCCCCCTTAGCATGGCTTCACCGGATGAAAGATAGCAATGCCAGAATCACGCGGTGGTACTTGGCCTTGCAGCCCTATGCCTTCAGGGTAGTCCACCGAGCAGGAAAGCTGCATCAAAACGCAGACTTTTTCTCTCGGGAAGGCATGGGGGTGTAAGATTTTCGAATGAACCGGTGGTGTCATTCTGAGGGGAAGGATATGTAACAGGGAGAGATCTGTGCTGACTCTGCTGGCGTGTTCACGGGCTGCAGGAAGAGGGCGGCAGTCGTCCAACAACCGCCTGTGAGTCATGGCAGTGACACGGGGAGGTGGGAAAGTGTGAGTGTGGACTTTCCCCCTCTCTGAATGGCCGAGAGGCGGGTCTTGGGTGATTGTCGGTCCTATAAAATAACGCTCTGTTGTTTCCTCAGGTCTGCCCACTTAGACGCGCTAAGGGTGCGGACACTTTGATTCAGGACCGGGAATCAGCGAGACAGAGAGAGAGAGCGGGGAACCCTTGGGCAGACCCCGGCGTATTGTGAAAGAGCAGGCGAGATAGCCGACAGAGTAGGACGGTGATCCGGGTCGTGCGGGTAGCGGCGACCGGGATAACGCTGCCGAGTGCAGCACCTTTTATTTGTAGTTTTATTACTGTTTTATTTTCCCTTGTTCTTTTCGCCTTCTGTTTTCATTATTATTTCTTTGAGCACCTGCGAGTGCATTTGCAGGTCGTGTACCAGCTGTGGTATTTCCGTGGTGCTGTCTATCATCGTTGATAGGCAGCCCACGGTCAACAGTGCCCTCTACCGGAGAGAAAAAAAAAAATACAAGGAAAGGAAAAGAGCCGGCCTGAAATAAAACTGGGCACCTGTGTGGTGTTTCCCAAATACACCTGTCTGTCTCCTTGTCAGTGAATTACCCACACCCCTTCCACAGCCTATCAGCCAACTTTAATTTTCTGTGCAAACTCCTACATCACACCCCAATTTTCCATAATAGTAAAAAACTAAAAAAACAAAAAGCACTTGGTGGAAGTAAGCTAACTTTTCCACAGTTGTGGTAATAACTACGTAATGTACATCGAATGGTATATCGAATGTGCCATCAAAACACAAGTCGGGTTGTTCAAAGCAAAAACAGCAGAAAAGACAGCTGGACAGTTCCCAAAAAGTGTACATTAAATGGTTTAAAACAGAAGATGGAAGTATAGTGCGGCAACGGAACTGCCAACCTCCTCCTCGCACGAAAAATAAACAGTTGAGCCAGAGGAAAGATGTGAATCAGAGACATTGGATTGGAAATGTACAACAACAGCAAATACAAGGTACTGAATCATGTATTGTAAACCAGGTCAGGCACCTTTATGTGATTTTTAATATCCAGCTACTTGGCCTGACTTTTGTACCAGCTAAGAGTTGAAATCATGAAACATAAATATGTGCAGCTAAATAAACTGACGTTAAATTCCCCAAAAATCACTCATGATTTGTGCTCATTTTTGGAACAAAACTTCAATTAGATTTATTTTAGGTTGAGTTTTTTTTTTTATCTTTGGGGGGGGGGGGGGCGTCTACTTCACACTCTTGAACTGAATCCTAGCACCGGCCCTGATCGTGGTTTATATATTCTCTCGGCGAGTGACGTATTACTTGTTGTTCTGACTTGCGCTGGTTGTTCTCGCTCTGTGCTACTGCCACTCAACATGATCGCCACTTCTACGTTCAAAATGGAGCCCCGTGGTGACGCAAACAAATTGTTGCGTGGCTCTGATTGGATAGCAGATTCTCAAACCTACTCAGCATTGATTGGCTGGGTGCTGTAACTACGTCACTTTCGCACTGGGTTTTTATTTTCAGAATCACACTTTTGGAAAAGCCACGCCCTACAAGGCAGACGCGTTTGACTTTAACCACTGTGTCTTTAATTGTACCCATTTCATCAGAATTGAGCCCTTATTGTACATTGTGGTGGCTCGAGGCCTATGCATAACAAAATTAGATGGTGGCGCGAGGCCCAGGTATAAGATTGTTTGTGCATAATAAGAATGATGATAAAATTGCTAACCTCAATTTTATTAAAACAAACTCTACCACCAAAACACTGTCACATTTACTACAGTACTAAGCAGTACACAATATATTTTTGGTAAGGTAGAAACAAATTAAATACATAAGAAAAGTTATTTGCACACATGTACTTCTGCGAGCATTCAGAAAACCTCATGGTTAATTAATCACCATTGTAAGCACACACCAACTTCCAGTTAGGTATTATTTTTATCAAACATTCTGCATGTTTCATTTAAGCAAATTAAGAATAAAATAAACTTATTATTTTGTCAATAAAACTGCTTTAGATTAGTATTCATTTGGCAAGAATTTGAGTCCGATCAGGTGCATTGTGGACTCTGTAGTTTCTAACAAGTGCTTGATAACAGAAAAATATATGGAAATGACAGTCTCTGCAACAAGAAAGCTAGGTTGTTTAATCATGAACCTGAATGCCATCCAGTCAGTATGCAATAACAGAAAAATACATCAGATCTAAAATGATACAGGCCTGTCTGCTGCTTCATGTTAGATAATAATTTACTGACTTCCTAAATGTTCATGACTAGTAAACAAAACTGAGACTCTTACACATTTAAAATTTACAGAGTATATTACCTTATGATGCAAGAAAGAAACCTGAAGCAATATAATAATATATTTTGGTAAGCCTTTTAAAGGAAAAACAAAATCCCATTAATGTGCTTTTGATTAAAAAGACTAAAATGTTTGACTTGTTATTAAAGCATTTTAAATGTTGTTTATTATTATTATTATTATTATTATTATTATTATTATTATTATTATTATTATTATTATTATTATTAATAAATTTTCAAACAATTTTTAAAAGTATTGAAATGAAAAAAATGGTTAATAATAAAAAAAAATTAAAAACTTTATTTACTTCAAAGCCTGTTTGTTTACAGTCAATAGCTTTTCATTTAGCCAAAATCTGGACGTATTTTCTAGTTCTTTGGCTGTGCAAAAAAAAAAAAGAGTACATTAGCTATGGCACTGATATGATTTGTACGAAAGCAAATATTAAAAGCATTTCTTCTGCACACACAACAATACAACGCAACGAACATCTAGGTGGTTGTTTATAGACTTGATTATTTCAACAACATACTGCTTTTACATTACAAAGTGAGAGAATATGAACAAGGAGCAGTTGTCCAACCTACAAGTACTGAGTTCCAGTATTCTCAGCACTTGTACAGAGGATATGAAACGGCAGAGTCCCAATGGAACTGGGTGAACTGAAAACAGGACCTGCTACTCACTGGAAGGATTGCATATGTTTGGAAGATGTGAAAGAAACGGTGCAACTTTGCAAGGTAACACTTTAGCTAAGATATACGTTAAATAAATTAAAATTATTAAAATTATAAATTAATTAAAAATTAATTATGCTATTAACAATTACTTGATAACTACAAAAAGGGGATAGTTATAAAACAGGAGCTGGGCACAAATTTAATTAATGAGTTTTTTTCACATTACAAACTTTATGAACCAAAAAAGACGAACTTCATTTACAATAGAGAGAAATGTCATATCTTGCACCCAAAATGTCTCTTTATAATTATGACATACAGTAATTAAGGTAATTCAATTGGCCGACAGTTTTATGGTCATTTTAATGAAAAAAGTGTATAATGTTAAAACGTAACAACTTATATTAAATTATATTATAAAAGATCATTTTACCTATGAGTCTCATGAATACATGTATTGTTTAAAAATACTACTCATGGCTAGATGAGCTTATCAATTAGTCAGTTATACAACTCTCTTGTACCTTTTTTGTTGAGCACTCACAACACTGATATGGCAAAGTGGCTGCTGATTGTGAACAGGTGCAGAGATGAAGCAATGCAAGAACAAAGACAGACAGCAGGCTGTAATCCTTTTGGAAAAGGGGCTCTTTTATTTATACTCCCAGTCTGGTGACTAAACAATTAATCTCCAGCAGCACACATCAATGTGTAATGCATGGAGGGAAAAGACAAGGGATTGCATCCCAAATAATAAACACATGGTATCCATCCCACAATAATACTAGCCATGGTTACCAGTCCGGGTGTGTGCAATAGTGCTCGTGGTGGGTAATAACAATTTATTTCAGTGACTGTAGTGAAGTGCTGTTCAGGCTTTGTGCTGGCCCAAGGTGGCAGCTCCGGAAACGTGTTAGCCATCTGGTGATTCACAAACAAAGACAATTACCAATAAGCACAAACAAACAAAATGCTCACCAATATTCTCTCTATTAACAGTGGTTACTGCATCTCTCACAGTCCTTCAAGTTCAAGTGTGAACCAAGCGAAGGAGAAGATTACGATTCTCCGGCCCCTTTTATGCCGTCACGCATGACCCCTTGGTAAACGAGTGCAGCTGTCTCTACAATCTGCAGCTGCTACATCATTCCCCTTCTGGGTCAATACGAAATCTTGCCTCCTTCCAGACTGACTGACTTTCCGACCCTGGGAATGAACTGTCAGGCCAGCCCGTCGCTGCTTATCGCCCTCACAGGTCAGGAGGGAGATTTACCACCAAGATTTATTCTATTTCTGCCACAACTGATTAGTTAGTTCCTCACTTAGCATGGAGAACCAATACCCAACCACTGCTTAACTCACATGTATTGTAAAGTGTCACAGACGGTTGTGGCACGTTCCTTTTATGAGTCATTAGATCCTTTTGCATGGAAGGCCTTGGTTGCAAGGGTGTGCGGTTCTTTGATGGACCCTGTGACGGAGAGCGAATGAATCCGAATCAAAAATCTCCCTCTCGACCAGTGAGGGCACTGTACAACAGGAGCTGCGAGCTTCCTACTGAATTGTTGGGCAGTTCATCCTGGGGACAGTCGGGAGCCAGCCATTCAGGAAGAGGGCAGCGTTACGGTACCTGGAGTCATCGCCCTAGTACGGTGAGCGAAGTTTCAGTCATGAATTGGAGGAGACGTGATTGAACTAGCTATCGAGGGGGCGGGGCTTAGGGTACTTTAGGGGGACGTGACGCCGTAATCGGCTCCTTTGTTGTGGTTAATGGGAGGAGACAAGGACGGAATCTTGAATGAAGTGTGGGTTCATTGAGGAGTATTGTGTTTGTTTTGCCAGACAGCTGATACGAAGCTGGAGCTGCAGCAAGAAGCCCGGACCTGAACGCGCACGAGCACCAGCACTCAGAGCACCGCACCTGCACCAGAGCACCCAGTTTGGAGATGTGTTATTGTGTTTATTATTTCGGGACTGTAACCCCTTTGTTTTGTAGCTGGTAATACCCATTGCTGGGTAGAACCAGCTTTATTATTTTGGGTCCAGTTTTCACTGGCAATACCCATTGCTGGGTAGAGACAGCTTTATTATTTGAAACCCGGTTTAAAAAGGGCATTAAAAGAAACCTGACCGGTAGACTTTGTGTTTGTCCTTTGTTGGAGCACCTCAACTCACCTATACACCGGAGCACTACAAACCACTTTGCCACAGACCCAGATTCAGTTAAAATGTGTTTGCCCATTGATGATGGGAATGAGAATGCAGAGATGGGAGCCCAGCTAACAAGATTGAAGTTTTTGAAGGTATCAGGCTTTTAAACACTGTCACCCACATCTGTGAGCAGAAACTGACTCACTGAGAGCAGAAACTGACCCAAGACTGTCACAGCTACTGGAAGCACACTGGGATACAAAATGAGCATTTGTGAAACTACAACAAATATTGTAATGACTAATGTGTTTTAAAGAATATAAAGCCAGTAGAAAATATTATTATCAAATCTGTGAAAGGGCAGATCTGTGTCAGATTGGCCTACTGAAAGTTCCAAACTTCCCTTATCAGGCAAAAGTATATTTTTTAATTAGACTCAGAGTCTCAAAACATTCTGATCTAGCGAGAGAGGAATGGCAGAATCTATGGAGCACAGTTAATATGCCAGAAGCAATCAAACTAGGTTTGATCATAGTAAGAAAAAACTAAAGCATTTAAATAAATAAGAAACCAAATATAATAACATTGAGTAAATGTATGAGCAGTCCAGAGTTTAAATATTCAATTAATATTAATATCAATAATAAAATAATTCTGTGAAGTAAAATAGAATTGCAGTTTATAAGAAATTGCTATATTGACACACCTGAATTAGAACTACATGCTGTAAAATAATTAAAAGTATAAACTGTAACTCTAACAGTAAACTTACTAAAGGAATACAACTAACATTGTAACCTGCTTCTCACCTGCTTGTAGTACAGGCAGTGATGAAAATGACTCCTTGGTTTTGGCCGATGAAGCAAGGAATTTTGATGGTCAGCAAATTAAAAGCCAAGATCCTCTCTATAATGAGCGATCTCATTAATATTAATGAATGGAAATACCTTTCGGATAACATGAGATAGGAGTTTATCTTACAATAATCATTTTCTATATATAACAGAAATTAATTAGAACCTGGCAGGAATGGAATGGAAAGCGTAGGACGTGTTAAGTTATATTGGTTTGAAATAATGAGTATTGAAAAAGGCTTACGATAGTGTTTCATATTAATCAACCCCAAAATTGGCAAAAAGCAAAGCTTGTCTTAAAACCTGCTTGGACTGGATTTTGTATGAATAGTGAAGAAGGTCAGACTTAGTTCAGTCACTATAACACTATACCATTCTAATATGTTAACAGTGCCCTGTATTTAGATGTAAATAACTGGAACTTCCATTGAAAGCTTAAATTACTTCATAACAGATCAATGGAGTAAAATACAATTATTGAAGTATCTGAACTCTAAATAAACTGTTGAGAGAACATATTAAAAGTTTATTATAACAGAAGCATGGCATTGACAATATTGTAAATATATTGTTAATATACATTTGAAATAACGTTAATTTAATTTAATCAATTTAAGAATTAGTTCAGTTTCTCTAACTAAACAAAGTGTATTTTAGACATTACAATATCAATTCAACCAAAAAATATGCATGTTTAGTTTATATAAATATTTTACTGCCATAATAAACAAAGGTCCTTTTTTGCAGTAAAAAAAACTGTAGAGTTTGAAAGTGAAATAAATAATTTTAAACTCTACACTATTACTGTAAGTGTTTGGCACACAGTATAATTCTGGAAGGGCATTCTTCAAAAAGATAAGGCTTGGTGTTTGGCACCTCAAAGCAGGATTTGGTGTTGTCTCTTAAAAGCGAGATTTACTAACCTTGAACGATAACAAACATAAGGTGCTTTAAGAAAGACAGACGTATGTATCTCATTATATTAAAAGAAAATAATGAGAGCTTAGTTATAAAAATTAGGATGTACTTTTTTTGTATCATCTGAAAAATACCGGTCCAGGTGTCTCTTAAATCGACCAAAAATGAGTTTCATATTAATTAAAACACTGGACTTGGCAAGTAAACGAGGTGTGTGGAAACCTGCTGGTGCAGGCACATTTTAGAAACCGAGAGAGAGGTCAAGCTTAGTCCAAGCATGGTTCAAGTTAATACAAGGCTATTATAGTTAATATGTTTTATTATAGCTTAAATTTAAATGCAAATAAACCCCTACAGTCTTTTTGTTCTACACTTTAACACACATTTGTATATGAAATTAAACTGACCCATTGACAACACACTGAAAGGGTAACATAATATGTGGCTAAGAGGTTAATGGAATTAAATAGATCTGGTGATGCATATTAAAAACATCTCTTATATACACTAAGTGTACAAAACATTAGGAACACCTGCTCTTTCCACGAAATAGACCGACGAGGTGAATCCACGTGAAAGCTATGATCCCTTATTGCTGTAACCTGTTAAATCCACTTCAATCAGTGTAGATGAAGGGGAGACAGGTTAAAGAAGGATCTTTAAGTCTTGACACAATTGAGACATTGATTGTGTATGTGTGCCATCAGAGAGTAAATGGGCAAGACAAAAGTGCCTTTGAACTGGGTATGGTAGTAGGTGCCAGGCACGCTGGTTTGAGTGTGTCAAGAACTGCAACACTGCTGGGTTTTTCACGCTCAACAGTTTCCCATGTGTATCAAGGATGGTCCACCACCCAAAGGACATCCCGGGCCAACGGCAGGTCAGTGGTCAAAAACGGCTCATTGATGAAAGAGGCCAAAGGAGGCTGACACGAATTGTGCAGAGCAACACACTGGCTACAGTTAGTCAACTGACAGTCCAGTATAACATTGGTGCCGAAAGATCCATAAAAGAATGCACAACCCATCGTACCTTGACACGAATGGAGTATGGCAGCAGACTACCTAACAGAGTTCCACTTCTTTCAACAAAACACAAGAAACTGCGGTTGCAGTGGGCTAAGGAACAAAAACACTGGAGGATTGGAAAAACATTGACTGGTCTGATGAATCCTGGTTCCTGCTGTTTCACACTGATGGGAGGACTAGGGTATGGAGAAAACCACATGAGTACATGCATCCATCATGCTGCGTATCAACATTGCAGGCTGGTGGTGATGGTGAGATTGTGTTGGGTGTGTTTTCATGGCACACATTGGTCCCCTTGATAAAAGTGGAGCAAAGTTTGAATGCCAGAGGATATCTGAACATCATTGCCAATCAGATGCATCCCTTCATGGTAGCAGTATATCCATCTGCTAAAGGATTTTTCAGCAGGATTTTTCAGCTCACATTCTGTTAATTTTTAAAACAGAGTTGACCAGATCCTTCTAGAAAATATCATTATCTCAAAGATGGGAACTGTCAAGGCAGAATGATGATTAGGTTTAATTGGGACATCTGATGTATTCAATGGAGGGAAAATCCTATAAAAACCAAGGTAAAACCCCAGTCAAGTATCTTGAGATCTGGTAACTACAAGCTGTCTGGTCCATGCTTTAAAGATCCCTGAAAAACTCATTGCTGTTTGGTCATATTCACAAGTCTCCGCCTTTTGAAGACAGTTCTTATTTTACAATATATCCTACACTATACTTCCATATATTGTAAGGTAAGCATATATTTGAATTCAATATCTCTTTTATATTGATGCACTTCTCGAAGGTATTGGATTTATATTTTAGCAGTAGAGAGTTATACTGAATGTTCTAGAATTTAGTTGGAGATGTTTTTTAGCTTTTTGCATTTTCCTAAGAGCTAAATATATAATAACCATATTTGTATTACTGTATTGAAGTATTAATGTTGTTAAACTTGTAAAGGCACTAGAAATGCCCAGACTACCTGTCAGCTGGGATTTGAAGTAGCCTGTAACTACTCAATCCATTTAAGCATTTAATAAACCGAAGGAGTACTGATACTACTTTGATTGTTAAAACTTCAAATTAAATGAGTCTGTGTGATTTTCTCGAATTGTTTAAAAGTCATCTGGATACGTTGCAAGCCCAGTGCACGAACGATCCACTTACAAGAGTCTGAAACATCTTTATGTCCTCATGAACATCTCCCCTAAGTTTAAGAGTGTGCTCAGAGCATATATATGTAAATAAAAAGAGTATGTGCGGAAGTTCTGACAAAAGTGTTACCCATTTTGTTTTATTTTGTTTAATCATCAGTAATTTGAGGGACAGTATTGTCATTGTCTATCAGCAGGTCAGTCTAACACTTGAACTCTACGTATCTGTGTTCATGTGGACCGAAGGATTGAAGAATATTTGACCCACTGTGATATGCACTGGTGCTTTTTCATCTAGATGACACCTATAGAGCAATTGAAAGCTGTTATCCACAGTGTAATAGGCCACATTGCCACAGATACTCAATGCCTCATCCGTGACAATTGAAATACATCCTGCTGCTGAAGAACACAATTATACTGAGTCCTGTTTGCACTACATCTGAAATTCCTTGACAATCTATTAACAAATCATGCATTTACACCAAAATGGAACACAGAATGTGTTCTCTTATTAAGTAGTGCTAAAAAAGCCCCTTCATTTAGGTTACACATCTCAGTTAAAATTATAGCTGAAAGTGTGATTATAGCATTATTCATTGTCATTAAAGTATGGTGGGAAATATGGCCCATTATTCAATCGCAAAACTTCTTTGAAGGCTTTTAGGGTTTTAAAGGAATAATAAAAAAAGACAAATAATTTTGATTCAAAGCCAGAGTTATTTTATTGCATTGCTAACATTTAGTTTTATGACCGCTGTAATTTCATTCAGGAGTGTCTTGTAAACTAAATGGCCAATCTCAATGGGTGTCATCTGGTGATTTATTTTTTTATATCCAGTCTTGTAACTTTTAGTGATTACACTGTTGATTACTTTCAGTACATTCTAGATATGCCACCACCTGCCTTTGCTGAATAGAAATGGCAATAGAAAGACAAGTGCTAACATCACTGCCCGGACAGACTGTACCCCACTGTGCTACAATGCTTATAATAGAAAACAACACAAGAAAAAGACCTTTTTACATTGTGCAAAACAATTGTTTATTGCACCTCCTGATACTGTATATGTAACATAATAGTGTAATAATATATTTGTCCTGTGAAGCATTCACTGACACATCTTCTAGAGGAATAGTAACTGATGGCAAGAACAACACTGTGCAGTACATAATAACTACACAGCCACATGCATTATTAGCAATAAGCACATGTACTACTTGGCTGGGTTAGAGCTTTTCTGTCTTATCAAAGGTACCGTATTTCCTTGATGACTTCCCTAGGTGATTTCACTATGATGTCCCCCCAGGCTCTCTGCTGGAGCCCCTATTGCACACATCTACATGCTTCCTGTAAGCCATATTATCCACCAGTGTGGCACCATTTCTCACCTCTATGCAGATAACTCTTAAGCTTTACCAATGGTTTACCCTCCAGAGACGTGCTGTCTATTTTCATCAGTGATTTAAAAGCTTAGATGTGTCAAGACTTCTAGCAGTTGAACTTAGACTAGACAGACATTATTGTGGACACATATCTCCCCTCAGCAAGACCCCTGAGAGACATCAGTTCTGTCTTTCTGTAAGAAAATGTATTTGATGTCTGTAAATGAGTGCACACAATACCAGTTGTTATGATACAAAGTTTCCATGCATCGATTCCAATGTTCTAAAGTTACATACATAGAGCTTAAACATTTATCACTAGACACAGCAAATGTTGCACCTACATCTATGGTCATGTAACATCTGGTACGTTTAACAATTTTAGTAATCATTTAATTGACTAACTCATTCTTGCTGAGAACTGAACTAGTTCAATACATATAATGGTCTCTCTTCTATCTCTCTTCCCCCCTCTCTTTCTCTCTTATCCTATGAGCTCACCTAAGGAAGGTGCAGCAGAGTTTTGGGGGGTGTAGAACGTATCTATTGTGGGCTAGGGTTGGGTTTGTGGGTTTATGTATTGTTACATTGTTAAACTCACTCACAGTTAGAAAAGCAAGTCAGAGGCCAAATGTCCAGAGCTATAGCTGAGTATTTTACTATGTTAGTCTGTATCAGAGTGTGGCAGAGTGGTTGCAGTGCGCAGGTGTGATGACATCACAGACCGGGAAATTAAACAACAACAACTTTTGTACGGCATAACAGTGCTGCTGCACTCGTATTTAATAATTAAACAAAATAAACAGTTTAAACTAAAACAGCACACAAAACAAAGCAAAGGGCACTCTAATAATAATAATAATAATAATAATAATAATAATAATAATAATAATAATAACAAATGAAAACATACATAAATAAATACCAAGGGGTGGGCAATTTGCCACACAGGGCTAATTCATAAACTCTAGAAGTAGTGAAATATAATCGTTAGGCCCTGTTTTTTACAGGCAAAAGTTTTGCATCACCCTAGATAATTAACATATTTTGCTTCATAAAGTCAAATGAAACCTGCTGATATAAAGCTTGCAAGGTTTTCAGGCAGGAAATCTATAGTATCATTAATGCAGTTGCTAGTACAGTGCATTTATTCATTGGTCAATCTACAAGCCAATTACCAGCAAGTTCCTATAAACCTATTAGGGATACAAATCTACTTCACAAACTCATGCTCAAACTTCACAAGGTAGCAACGTAAATGTAGTCAGTGTTACTTATCCTTGAAATGCATGACATCAAGTTCAGGACTGTGACACCTCGCCTGTGCAAAAAAGTAACTTTCCAGATTTGTTTCTGACTAGCTCTTACAGGGCCCTGTGACGCATTTCTAATGCGTCGTCAGATAGGTATCAATTCCATGGGCGTAGCTGAATGCAAGCGCAGTCACGCACAACAGGATCACAGGAGAAATACATTAAATTGTTTCATTGTAACACAAGACCACAACATAACATCATACTTTACAAGTCATTCTTTCCAAACGCCGCATTTGTACTTCCATGTTTCGCTATTTTAGTACATTGTTTCAGCTCGGTCTCTCACCTTGCATCCTACTTCTGCTCGATGTTTTGGCACACCACGTATCAGACAAAGTGTATCCTAATGAAGGACTTCATTCCAGGACCCAACCCTACCATATCCTTTGTTATATTTGAAAAAAAAAAGAAGCATTTGGCTATATGTTGCCACATGTTAATATGTATAATTATACTATGTTCATGGGGTTTTTTTAGGAGGGGAGGCAGCTGAAAGAATCTTTTGCTCATTCAACAAAATGTGTGATGTGGTGTAAGTGGCCATATGTATTTACTTCAGGGTGGGACAAATCACTTTGCATGCTGGTGGCCATTTGGCCACTAGCTTCAAAACCTGGTGGCCAAATTAACTTTTATGGGGGCCAACATTTTTAACTGGGGACAATATGAGAAGACATATATATTGTATATTGTATTGTATATTGCGCCACTCATATTTTTTATTATTTTTAAATTGTGGCAATCGTTGTGCCAGAGAACTAACATGCCAGGAAACTATATACATTAATTTCAGGAAACCTTTCTGTGTGCATAAAATGCCAGTGAGTGAAGTACATACATAAAATGGCAGGAAATAGAATGTAATGAAATGCCAGGGACGATAACTATGTTAAAATCCAGGGAAGTGAACACATTTCTTTATTTTTAGTTACTGTCTAAAATGCTAACACTCCATTAGCAACTCCTCCTAATCTTCTGTTTCATTCTCATGGAGATGCCAGATGTGAGTTTTCTAAATCCAATGCAAATGGATCAGTTTCTTTGACATTTTATTTAAGAGATATTTTGAAATTGTTTTTATTTTTACTTCCCGTGCCGCCTAAGCTGATCAGCCGAGCGAGTCAGGGAAACGCAATGGCCTGTAGCACTGCAGCACTCCTGCAATTTTTTTATTTTTTTTTTAAGCTTTGCCGTTATTTTAAACCCCCTTCTTTGTACGGCAGCACAGACACCTCAAAACTGCTTTCGGGACTTTTTGTTGTTGGTTTTAAAGTTTTTTAGTTTCCTAATTTTATTAAGTTGGCCATAGCAGTCTCTTCCAAACTGCAGATAATGCAGAATGAATTCAGAATGATAATTTCTGCTGTTCTACCCTAACTTGACTGGCTGTTGCGCATTACTATGGAATCAGAAAAAGGGGGTTGGTTCCACAAAAAGATGGAAGGTCTGTGAGAGCAAGCTACCTGTCCAGCTCTCTCTCTCTCTCCGACTCCCTTTCCACCTCTATCTCTGTCTCCCTGCCAGGGCCAAACTCTCTCTCTGTCTCCCTGTCCATCTCTGTCTGTCTCCCTGTCCAGCTGCCTCTTTTTCCCGCTCTGGGAGTTGCAGTTGTTTTGTAATGCATGCTGGGAGTTGCAGTCTGTGCTCTGCTGTGACGTAAACCTTGCAGCTGCTGCTGGGACAACAAAGTAACAAGTATTGCCCTGTTCACACTTGCATTTTTATACCTGTATCGTTGAGGAACTGTGCCGAAACATCTGTCCACACTGGAGTTCTTCTCGGTGTCGTACACTGTATCGGTACGAAACTCACAAAAGAGCATGTTTCGTACCGGTACTGTTTCGATACGACTCGGAACAGTTTAAATGTGGACAAGTAAACCGACATGGTATCAATACAGTTTAGTCAATATTCTGAAGCAGGAGCACGTCTTGTTTTACAGTTTAAATACTTTGAAGAGCTTTACATTTTACGGCGAGCAGTACCTTTGTCATGGCTACACCAAAAATGCCAAAATAAGTGACAAAATAATCTCCTCAAAATTAGTGATAATGATGATGAGGTAATCGTACTGCAGAGCAGTACCGCTTTAAAATAAAATCCCTTGTGAGGGAATATCAAAAAAACAAACAAAAAAAAAACATGCATTCCCAAAGCCGTGATACAAGCCCGCTGTCTTTTCAACCTCACGCTTTTAAAGACTGACACTTGTTTTTGCCTTTTTGTTTGTCTCATCCTTTCACGTTCTGCCCGTCTCTTAATAATGATTAAACACCAAAACAAAATACTTTACATGGACAGGACGGCAAATCACGCTGTATTACATACTGCGGATCAATTTCTAACAGATGTAACAGCGGTCGTCAAGGAAACGAGTTCAGAAACCGAACACTGTCGATTTAAACATATATGAATGTAGACAGGTATATCGCAACTGTATCGGTACTGTACGGGTATGGAAAAGTGAGTTAGGACAGAAAGTGGTTTCGTACCGGTATATTCTATATTGAAACAAACTGTATTAGTATTGTACCGATACAAGTGTGAACAGAGCTCTAGAAAGTCACATAAATGCAGCTGACAGTTTGGAAAAGAAAATAGGCTGATAGTCAGTGATAAGCGGCAAAGTGCTACTCAAATGTTTTAAATTGAGAAGTGACGGTACTCAGCACAGGTGAGTACCGTCCCATTTCAACCACTGGTTTTAGTAGGCAGGTATGTTTAGGTAAATTTAAAGCAAAGTTGCCTGTGTTGTTTATATATGATAAGCGTATTGATTTGGTTATTATCAAACAAACAAAAAGAGCCTTGCATGTTTTTTGATCCTGCCTAAGTCTAAAACTAAAAAATCTCCCCAAAAATATCTGTGTTTTTCCTTTTTATCATAGAAAATCTGCGTTTTTCCATGTTATTCCGCAGCAAACAGATTCCTAGGATCCCTGGTTATCGGTAGCTCTTTTTTTTTTTTTTTTAAATAGGGTTTGTGTTGTATCTTGGGCTCCTCATAGTGTAATTCCCCACAATAAAGACACTCTACCTAGGGTAACCCAAACAGAACAACTATTTATTATATGGTCTATAACATACACATGCTGGTGATTATTCCTCTTAGTTGCACAATACTGTTAGTCCTAATGCTATTAACCATGTCGCTATGAATACTTCTGGGGGTCTGCTGTTGTGCTTCAGTCCTCTTTTTGGAAGTGACGTCCTAGCCAGCCGACGTCACTACACTTCCTCCCTTCTAAAGTTGCTACTACTATCTCGTCTGTGAATATCTAATTAACATAGTCCTTGAGATAATTTGGAGGTATTCTCATCCTCATTGAATGTCTTGGTACTTCCTGCTGCCTAGAGCTATTTACAGATGTCTCTCCAGGATTCCTGCTTTGACCATCTCTGTGAGGATCCTCTGGTGCTGTTTGTTGCTCAGCCCTTTCTGGTGACCCCATCTCTGAAGTACCTAACCGTTCTCCCTGCAATGTGGTGCTTCCTGACTCTGTAGTTATCTCTTGGTCTATTGGAATAACTGCTGGACTTTCCTCAGGGGTGTGTTTTTTTTCTCTCTCTCGGACTTGATCCACATGACGTCTCACTATTTGTCCATTTCCTAATTTAGCAGTGTATGAAACAGGACCCGTTGAATCTTGCACGATCGCTGAAATCCACCTTTCCCCTGGTCCAAAGTTCCTGACATAAACCAGATCTCCTCGCTCAAATGTTCTGAGCTTGGCATGTTTGTCGTGTCTTTCTTTGACTCACAGTTGTCTCTTCTGAATTTTCCTTTTTAGGTCAGGCTGTAGAAGATCCAGTGTAGATCGTAATTTTCTTCCCATGAACATTTCGGCCAGAGACAAGCCTGTTGTTGATTGTGGTGTAATCCTGTAACTAAACAACGCTCTGGCCAATTTTACTTCCACAGTGTTTCCTGGTGTTTTCTTCAAATATTCTTTCACAGTTTGCACAGCCCTCTCTGCTAAACCATTAGATGCGGGATGGTAAGGTGCTGTTGTTAATGGCTAATGCCATTTGCTTTCATAAAGCCTTGAAACTCTGAACTGAGGAAAGCAGTGCCATTGTCCGACACTATGGTTTCTGCTAATCCATGTATACTGAAGCTGTGACAAAGTTTTTCTATTGTTGCTGAAGCTGTCGATGTATTGGAAGGGTAAACATCTATCCATTTTGAATGTGCGTCTATTATCACCAGGGACATTTTTCCTAGGAATGGGACTGCATAATCTATATGTAGTCTTCTCCATGGTTTATCGGGCCACTCCCAAGGATGCAGTGGTGCTTGAGCTGGAGCTTTCTGATGTATTTGGCATGTTTCACAAGTTTTGATTTGCATTTCAATGTCTTCATCTATTTTTGGCCACCAAACATAGCTTCGAGCTAGACCTTTCATGCGTGTAGGCCCAGGGTGAGCCTGGTGTAAGATTTACACTCGGCCTGGTTTTGGTATAACAATCCTGGCTGCCCAGAGTATGCAGTCATCTAGTATGCTCAATTCGTCTTTTCTGGAAAAGAAGGGCCTCATCTCTGTTTCATATACTCGTGCCGGCCAACCTCCGAGCACATGCTCTCGTACTCTCGCCAACACTGGGTCCTTCCCTATCCATGCCCTAATTTGTGATGCAGTTACCGGGGGCATGTCCAAGTGGTCCATCAATAACACTCTGTCTTCAGTCATTCTTGCTGGTGGGCTTTCTGGCAACGGAAGGAGACTAAAAGCATCTGCATTACCATGATCTTTTCCAGGCTTATACTGAATTGTATATTCGTATGCTCTTAAGGTTACTGCCCATCTCTGGATTCTGGGTGATGCCATCTGTAGAACAGCTTTCATCTCATTTAATAGGGTGATCAATGGCTTATGGTCTGTACAGACTGTGAAATGTCGACCATATATGTAATTGTGGAACTTTTGTACTCCAAATATCACTCCTAAACCTTCTTTGTCCAGCTGAGAGTAATTCTTTTCTGCCTCTGTCAATGTTCTGGATACAAATCCAATTGGTTTTTCTACACCTTCAGACATACGGTGCAACAGAACAGCCCCTACTCCATATGGTGAAGCATCACAGGACAAGATCAGCTCTTTAGTCGCGTCATAGTGGACTAGCACATCCGATGACTGTAACAGTTTCTTTGATGCTTCAAAGGCTTCTTGCTGTTTAGCTCCCCACATCCATTTCACATCTTTGCGTAACAGTGCATACAGGGCTGTCAGCAGTGTTGATACACTGGGAAGGAATTTATTATAATAATTCAATAGTCCCAGATATGCTTTTAATTCTGTTACATTCTTAGGAGCTGGGGCCTGTTGTATTGCCCTGACTTTGTCTTGCACCGGGTGCAAACCTGTGGCATCTACTTTGTGTCCTAGAAATACCACTTCTTTCTCGAGGAAAGTACACTTACTCCATTTAAGGCGCAGACCTGCAGCTTCCAGCCTGCTGAACACTGTTGTCAAACTCTGGAGGTGTTCCTTTTCTGTGCATCCTGTGACCAAGATGTCATCTAGGTATATGGCCACATTAGGGATCCCCTGCAACAACCCCTCCATAGTCCTCTGGAATATAGCAGGTGCTGAAGAAACACCAAAGGGAAGCCAATTATATCTAAACAATCCTTTATGGGTATTTATGGTCACATACTCCTTGGACCCCTCATCTAATACAACCTGTTGGTATGCATGACTCATGTCTAGTTTAGTGAATCTTTCTACCCCTGCCAGGATGGCAAATAAATCCTCAATTTTGGTGATTGGATACTGTTCCAGTTTGGACACTCTATTTACAGTGAGTTTTTAATCCCCACAGATACGCACAGAGCCATCCGGTTTCAAGACCGGGAGGGAGAAATCAACAAAAAAACAGAAGCGAGACCCCATCAAAACAAGAACAACAACTCAGGTAAGACAACCATTAAATGTATTTATCTAAATGCTAGAAGTATCAGAAACAAAATTCTAGAACTTGAAGCTACTGCACTAACAAGTAACTATGATGTGATAGGTGTTACAGAAACTTGGTTGTCTGAGAGTGATGGGGACGAATATAATATTTGTGGGTATACACTGTATAGGAAAGACAGGCAGGACACAAGAGGAGGAGGGGTAGCGCTATACATAAGAAACAGTCTTGAAGCCCAGGTGTTAAACCTGGACAAAGAAAATAAAGCCGAATCAATATGGGTCAGAATAACGGACAAAAATTCAAAGGGCATAATAATAGGAGCATGCTATAGACCGCCAGATTCAGAGGGTGAGCAAAATAATCTGTTATACAATGACATTAGAAATGCGTGTAGCAAAGGAGAAGCCATACTAATGGGGGATTTCAACTTCCCCCAAATAAAATGGGAAAACCCGGTGGGTAGCGCGAAGGATGAAATAGAAATGGTGGAAATGACAAATGACTGCTTCCTAACACAATTTGTGAAGGCACCCACTAGAGGGGAGGCATGCCTTGATTTAGTCTTTTCAAATAACGAAGACAGAATAACTAAAACAAAGGTCAGAGAACCACTGGAAAACTCAGACCACAACATGGTCTCATTTGAAGTGTTTTTTAAATCCTCAAAAGTAAAGACTAAAGCTAAGGTTTACAATTTTAGAAAAGCAAACTATGAAGGTATGAAACAGAGACTGGAGTAAAATAGAGAAAACACCCACAGAAGGATGGTTGTTCTTCAAAAATGTAGTACTAGAGGCGCAAAACAATGACATCCCTAAAGTAGACAAATCTAAATGTAAAACTAAATTGCCAAAATGGTTTAATAGATCAATTAAAAAAAATATTCAGCGAAAAAAAGGCACTTTACAGAGCATTAAAAAAGGACCAAAAAGAAAGTACACAGAAAGAGTACACAGAACTGCAAATGCAAGTCAAAAAGGAAGTTAGAAAGGCCAAGAGAGAAATAGAAATAAACATTGCTAAGGGAGCTAAAACCAATTCCAAAATGTTTTTCCAATATTACAACAGCAAGCGAACATTCAAAGAGGAGATTAAATGTTTAAGAGATACAAATGGCAAAATTGTAGATGAAGAAAAAAAAATAGCAAATATATTAAATGATTACTTTTCACAAGTTTTTACAAAGGAAGATACTGACAACATGCCCCGCATGTCATCCAGTTCCTATCCAGTTTTAAATAACTTTAGCATAACTGAGGCAGAAGTGTTAAAGGGACTAGGAGCTCTTAAAATAAACAAATCCCCTGGGCCGGATGAGATCCTCCCAGTAGTACTCAAAGAAATGAAAGAAGTAATTTACAAACCGCTAACCAAGATCATGCAGCAGTCTCTTGACACAGGGGTGGTACCGACAGACTGGAAAATTGCAAACGTAATACCGATCCACAAAAAGGGAAACAAAACTGAACCAGGTAACTACAGACCAGTAAGCCTGACTTCTATTATATGCAAACTTATGGAAACTATAATAAGATCCAAAATGGAAAATTACCTATATGGTAACAGGGTCCTGGGAGACAGTCAACATGGTTTTAGGAAAGGGAGATCGTGTCTAACTAACTTGCTTGATTTTTTTGAGGATGCAACATCGATAATGGATAATTGCAAAGCATATGACATGGTTTATTTAGATTTCCAGAAAGCTTTTGACAAAGTCCCGCACAAAAGATTAATTCTCAAACTGAACGCAGTTGGGATTCAAGGAAACACATGTACATGGATTAGGGAGTGGTTAACATGTAGAAAACAGAAAGTACTGATTAGAGGAAAAACCTCAGAATGGAGTGTGGTAACCAGCGGTGTACCACAGGGATCAGTATTAGGTCCTCTGCTATTCCTAATCTACATTAATGATTTAGATTCTGGTATAGTAAGCAAACTTGTTAAATTTGCAGACGACACAAAAGTAGGAGGAGTGGCAAACACTGTTGCAGCAGCAAAGGTCATTCAAAATGATCTAGACAAGATTCAGAACTGGGCAGACACATGGCAAATGACATTTAATAGAGAAAAGTGTAAGGTATTGCATGCAGGAAATAAAAATGTACATTATAAATATCATATGGGAGATACTGAAATTGGAGAAGGAATCTATGAAAAAGACCTAGGAGTTTTTGTTGACTCAGAAATGTCTTCATCTAGACAATGTGGGGAAGCTATAAAAAAAGGCTAACAAGATGCTCGGATACATTGTGAAAAGTGTTGAATTTAAATCAAGGGAAGTAATGTTAAAACTGTACAATGCACTAGTAAGACCTCATCTTGAATATTGTGTTCAGTTCTGGTCACCTCGCTATAAAAAAGATATTGCTGCTCTAGAAAGAGTGCAAAGAAGAGCGACCAGAATTATTCCGGGCTTAAAAGGCATGTCATATGCAGACAGGCTAAAAGAATTGAATCTGTTCAGTCTTGAACAAAGAAGACTACGTGGCGACCTAATTCAAGCATTCAAAATTCTAAAAGGTATTGACAGTGTCGACCCAAGGGACTTTTTCAGCCTGAAAAAAGAAACAAGGACCAGGGGTCACAAATGGAGATTAGACAAAGGGGCATTCAGAACAGAAAATAGGAGGCACTTTTTTACACAGAGAATTGTGAGGGTCTGGAATCAACTCCCCAGTAATGTTGTTGAAGCTGATACCCTGGGATCCTTCAAGAAGCTGCTTGATGAGATTCTGGGATCAATAAGCTACTAACAACCAAACGAGCAAGATGGGCCGAATGGCCTCCTCTCGTTTGTAAACATTCTTATGTTCGTATGTTCTTATGTTCTAAGACAGGTACAAAAGGTGCTGCCCAGTTTGAAAACTGCACAGGTGCTATAATCTTCTCCTTTAACAGTCGTTCCAGCTCCGCTTCCACTTTAGGCTTCATGGCATAGGGGACTGATCTGGGTTTGAAAAATCGGGGGTTGGTGTTGCCGTCAACGTATATTTTTGCTTGTGCTCCTGTAAGGTACCACTAATGGTAATTTATTGACTTTTTCTTTGTATGTCACTACAGCTGCTCCTAAGGTATCCACCAGCTGGCCTGTGTATGTTTTTAATTTAATTGTGCACTTTCCTAATGCAGGTTCTTGTTTGTTGTTCCATAATTTAGAATAAGCTGCTTGGCTCATTATGGTAACACTACAGACAGTATCCACTTCAAATTCTACATGCTTTTCATTTACATCAAGCTTAATGGTAAAAGGATCTACTTTTGGAATATCCATGTTCACTATACCGTAGATTGTGTACATCTCTTCTGTTTCTTTTTATATGTTTTGTTTTTTTTTTAACCTTGAAAATCTTCTTATTTCACCCGATCCAATGTCGTGAGTAGTAAGTGCTGCTGTCTTTGTTTTCAGTTTTTTTTTTTTTTTTTTTTAACTTCTTCATCCTCGTCGCCATTTTATGTTGGATCTTGGATTCCTCATAGTGTAATTCCCCAAAATAAAGACACTCTGCCTAGGGTAACCCAAACAGAACAACTATTTATTATATGGTCTATAACATACACATGCTGCTGATTATTCCTCTTAATTGTACAATACTGTTAGTCCTAATGCTATTAACCATGTCGCTACGAATACTTCTGGGGGTCTGCTGTAGTGCTTCAGTCCTCTTTTCGGAAGTGACGTCCTAGCCAGCCGACGTCACTACAATTTGAGTGCATATTTGTGCAGACAGCTTTATTATTTTTTTTATTTGTTTTATTTATATTTTTGGTAATCATGCAGTTTGTGTTCATAAAGTTTATTCAAAATGCTGTTAGGTGATCATGTATTTCATTTTGAAAATAAAGGTACTGTGTATTCGCGTTACATCATTACAAATTGGACATAAATGGCTTCATGTGGCTCTCTCCATTATTGTTTACTTCATTACTAAAGAGCTGTTTCTGATTTTATAATACAAAATATTTATAAAATTTCCACTCAAGGTAAATTATTACAAAATCAGGAAGCACCTACTAATTAAATTGTCTCCCTCCATTTCTGTTCAAGAGCTGTTTCTGATTTTATAATAAAAAAAAAAATTATAAAATGGAAATTTGTTGCTTATCATGGAACCTATTTTCAAATGCACCCTGATTAATGAAACCAGTTTATGTATATTTGAATTATATGTATGCATGTATGGCCCCATTTCTGAAGTAGAATACAATTTCACAAATTAAGGTCACTATGATGACATGCTAAGAAAAAAAATATTGTGACGACCCAGCAGTCTGCATTAACTCAAATAACTTTGGGGAGACACAGGGAGAGTGTCAGGCGAACACTCCAGAGTCTTAAAGATTCAAATAAGGGAGCTCGGGCTGGCAACAGTAAAAATGGCAGAAGGGTTTGGTGCTTGAGAGAGAAGAGCCAAAGACAATATTAAATACACTAGGTCTTAAAAGAGAGACATCAGTAACCAGCCAGGTTTATTATTTTGGAGGTGTGGGTCACAGCTGACAGTGACTAAATAAATACAGTACCTGTAAATAAAAAACCATTGAATTCGACAACAGCAATCACCGTCTGTCTTCATTTTCACAAAATGTTACAGTATATATATATATATATATATATATATATATATATATATATATATATATATATGTATATATATATATATAAGCAGAGAGGATATTAGCTCTAACTGCTGTCTCTGAGTATTTGCGATAAAGAATAGCTGCTAATCGTGTTTTTAGGGAGCTGAAGTGAAAACAGGTGTTTGACCGAGCCAAGCACCTTATTGATGTTAAAAATGAACCACCTTCCCTCCAAGCTAGTCGTGGGACATGACATGGATTATTGAGCATGCAAGCCCAGTAAATGGCTAGCTCACCAAACTGTTGTATCTATATACCTGTCTGCCTTTTAAAATCCCAAATCGGCAGAGTAGGGGGAAAGGAAAAACTCACTCTTAGACTAGCTTACGGCTTTAGGTAGAGACTATGAAATATTTGTAATCCTTTAAAAAATGCGAAGCTTTAACAAAGTTTCAGGCGCTTGTGTCTGCTGCAACAGATAATCTCACCACCAGGCATAAAGACCAGCAGGGAAATGAGTGATGATTCTAATACAAGAAAAACAGTAGCACAGGTGCACTCCACTTATTACACGGTCCAAAGTCAATGCTGTGGATTTGGTTACTGTGGCAACTGGGTCAAACAAATACCGACTTCATGATTGGTGAATTCCTCATACTATACGATGACATTTCTATGTACTACTAGAAATGTACAGTGTGTGTATAAAGACAAACACAAAAGCTTCAGTTTTGTCATTTCAGGTTTGAAGTTAATGTTTCTCCCTTGTTTAATATTTTGGGATTAGAGCAAACCAGACAAGGTTGTTTTTAAAAAAATTAATTTTGTCTACTACGCAGCCCATTTTAATGACTTGTTTCCTGCAGTTTGTTACATTTTTAAAGA